>NC_053396.1:16740473-17102545 GCF_905171765.1 Bufo bufo
GTGCAAGACATCGTGTGATCCTGTGACTTACGGGGTCTGGAGACAGACGATTGGGGGTGTCAGGATGGCTGTTTGACTCTCTTCCCTTCTTCTTCTTCTTGCCGCCCGCAGGAGCCGGAGGAGGAGTCGTCTTCTGTTGAAACTCCTTTAACTAAAAAGAGAATCTAGTGGTTACCGGCGGCTGCAACTAAAACTAAAAGCTGATCACTGCATATCGCTTATATCTCTGGGAACCAGCAGAGACATCTACAGTCAGGTCCATAAATATTGGGACATCGACACAATTCTAACATTTGTGGCTCTATACACCACCACAATGGATTTGAAATGAAACGAGCAAGACGTGCTTTACCTGCAGACTGTCAGCTTTAATTTGAGGGTATTTACATCCAAATCAGGTGAACGGTGCAGGAATTACAACAGTTTCCATATGAGACTCCCACTTGTTAAGGGACCAAAAGTAATGGGACAGAATAATAATCATAAATCAAACTTTCACTTTTTAATACACTGCTCAAAAAAATAAAGGGAACACTTAAACAACACAATGTAACTCCAAGTCAATCACACTTCTGTGAAATCAAACTGTCCACTTAGGAAGCAACACTGAGTGACAATCAATTTCACATGCTGTTGTGCAAATGGGATAGACAACAGGTGGAAATTAGAGGCAATTAGCAAGACACCCCCAATAAAGGAGTGGTTCTGCAGGTGGTGAACACAGACCACTTCTCAGTTCCTATGCTTCCTGGCTGATGTTTTGGTCACTTTTGAATGCTGGCGGTGCTTTCACTCTAGTGGTAGCATGAGACGGAGTCTACAACCCACACAAGTGGCTCAGGTAGTGCAGCTTATCCAGGATGGCACATCAATGCGAGCTGTGGCAAGAAGGTTTGCTGTGTCTGTCAGCGTAGTGTCCAGAGCATGGAGGCGCTACCAGGAGACAGGCCAGTACATCAGGAGACGTGGAGGAGGCCGTAGGAGGGCAACAAACCAGCAGCAGGACCGCTACCTCCGCCTTTGTGCAAGGAGGAACAGGAGGAGCACTGCCAGAGCCCTGCAAAATGACCTCCAGCAGGCCACAAATGTGCATGTGTCTGCTCAAACGGTCAGAAACAGACTCCATGAGGGCCCGACGTCCACAGGTGGGGGTTGTGCTTACAGCCCAACACCGTGCAGGACGTTTGGCATTTGCCAGAAAACACCAAGATTGGCAAATTCGCCACTGGCGCCCTGTGCTCTTCACAGATGAAAGCAGGTTCACACTGAGCACATGTGACAGACGTGACAGAGTCTGGAGACGCCGTGGAGAACGTTCTGCTGCCTGCAACATCCTCCAGCATGACCGGTTTGGCATTGGGTCAGTAATGGTGTGGGGTGGCATTTCTTTGGAGGGCCGCACAGCCCTCCATGTGCTCGCCAGAGGTAGCCTGACTGCCATTAGGTACCGAGATGAGATCCTCAGACCCCTTGTGAGACCATATGCTGGTGCGGTTGGCTCTGGGTTCCTCCTAATGCAAGACAATGCTAGACCTCATGTGGCTGGAGTGTGTCAGCAGTTCCTGCAAGACGAAGGCATTGATGCTATGGACTGGCCCGCCCGTTCCCCAGACCTAAATCCAATTGAGCACATCTGGGACATCACGTCTCGCTCTATCCACCAACGTCACGTTGCACCACAGACTTTCCAGGAGTTGGCAGATGCTTTAGTCCAGGTCTGGGAGGTGATCCCTCAGGAGACCATCCGGCACCTCATCAGGAGCATGCACAGGCGTTGTAGGGAGGTCATACAGGCACGTGGAGGCCACACACACTACTGAGCCTCATTTTGACTTGTTTTAAGGACATTACATCAAAGTAGGATCAGCCTGTAGTGTGTTTTTCCACTTAAATTTTGAGGGTGACTCCAAATCCAGACCTCCATGGGTTAAAAAAAAATTTGATTTCCTTTTTTTTTTGCGATTTTGTTGTCAGCACATTCAACTATGTAAAGAACAAAGTATTTCAGAAGAATATTTAATTAATTCAGATCTAGGATGTGTTATTTTTGTGTTCCCTTTATTTTTTTGAGCAGTGTACTTGGTTGCAAATCCTTTGCAGTCAATTACAGCCTGAAGTCTGGAACGCATAGACATCACCAGACGCTGGGTCTCATCCCTGGTGATGCTCTGCCAGGCCTCTACTGCAACTGTCTTCAGTTCCTGCTTGTTCTTGGGGCATTTTCCCTTCAGTTTTGTCTTCAGCAAGTGAAATGCTCAATCGGATTCAGGTCCGGTGATTGACTTGGCCATTGCAGAACATTCCACTTCTTTCCCTTAAAAAACTCTTTGGTTGCTTTTGCAGTATGCTTTGGGTCATTGTCCATCTGCACTGTGAAGCGCCGTCCAATGAGTTCTGAAGCATTTGGCTGAATAGGAGCAGATAATATTGCCGGAAACACTTCAGAATTCATCCTGCTGCTTTTGTCAGCAGTCGCATCATCAATAAACACAAGAGAAGCAGTTCCATTGGCAGCCATACATGCCCACGCCATGACACTACCACCACCATGCTTCACTGATGAGGTGGTATGCTTAGGGTCATGAGCAGTTTCTTTCCTTCTCCATACTCTTCTCTTCCCATCACTCTGGTACAAGTTGATCTTGGTCTCATCTGTCCATAGGATGTTGTTCCAGAACTGTCAAGGCTTTTTTAGATGTCGTTTGGCAAACTCTAATCCGGCCTTCCTGTTTTTGAGGCTCACCAATGGTTTACATCTTGTGGTGAACCCTCTGTATTCACTCTGGTGAAGTCTTCTCCTGATTGTTGACTTTGACACACGGACACCTACCTCCTGGAGAGTGCTCTTGATCTGGCCAACTGTTGTGAAGGGCGTTTTCTTCACGAGGGAAAGAATTCTTCGGTCATCCACCACAGTTGTTTTCTGTGGTCTTCCGGGTCTTTTGGTGTTGCTGAGCTCACCGGTGCGTTCCTTCTTTTTAAGAATGTTCCAAAAAGTTGGTTTGGCCGCACCTAATGTTTTTGCTATCTCTCTGATGGGTTTGTTTTGTTTTTTCAGCCTAATGATGGCTTGCTTCACCGATAGTGACAGCTTTTGGGATCTCCTCTTGAGAGTTGACGGCAACAGATTCCAAATGCAAATAACAGACTGGAAATGACCTCTGGACCTTTTATCTGCTCCTTGTAAGGCTACTTTCACACTAGCGTTCGGGTGTCCGCTTGTGAGTTCCGTTTGAAGGCTCTCACAAGCGGCTCCGAACGGATCCGTACTGCCCTAATGCATTCTGAGTGGACGCGGATCTGCTCAGAATGCATCAGACTGGCAGCGTTCAGCCTCCGCTCAGCAGGCGGACCCGTGAACGCTGCTTGCAGCGTTCGGGGGTCCGCCTGGCCGTGCGGAGGAAAACGGATCCGTCCAGACAATGCAAGTCAATGAGGACGGATCCGTTTGAAGTTGACACAATATGGCTCAATTTTCAAACGGATCCGTCCCCCATTGACTTTCAATGTAAAGTCAAAACGGATCCGTTTGCATTATCATGAACAAAAAAAAAATAAAAATTTTTTTTTTTTTTTTGTTCATGGTAATGCAAACGGATCCGTTCTGAACGGATCTAAGCGTTTGCATTATAGGTGCGGATCCGTCTGTGCAGATACCAGACGGATCCGCACCTAACGCAGGTGTGAAAGTAGCCTAATTGGGATAACGAGGGAATAACACACACCTGGCCACGGAACAGCTGAGAAGCCAATCGTCCCATTACTTTTGGCCCCTTAACAAGTGGGAGGCACATATGCAAACTGTTGTAATTCCTGCACCGTTCACCTGATTTGGATGTTAATACCCTCAGATTATAGCGGACAGTCTGCAGGTAAAGCACATCTTGTTCGTTTCATTTCAAATCCATTGTGGTGGTGTATAGAGCCAAAAATGTTAGAATTGTGTCGATGTCCCAATATTTGCAGACCTGACTGTACACAGAGGCATGACAGGTATCAGACGCTCCTCTTTTAAGGCCTCAATCACACAACGACCTGTGTCACAAAATAGGACGAGTTTTCACAGCCAGACGGACCTTATTGAAATCAGTGGGATCGTCGTCTTTAACGGCCGTTTAGACAGGAGTGCACCCGTCTAATGGCCGTTAAAAACTGATATAAAAGGACCTTTCAGGGATTAAAATAAAAAAATAATTTTCACCTTATCCAACTGAATGCAAGGGATCGCTCGCTCCTTATGGGATCCAGCAGGACCTGCGCTCAAAGTGGGATGTCACATGATCACGCTGGTAGCGCGGGTCCTGCTGCACTCAAGTGGAGGAAGGGAGGTTTTTTTTGTCTGTACTATTACCAGTCAGGGGCTAAAGTGGACATTTTATAATACTGGGTTCTATTATCTATACTGGGGGGACACTAAGGGGGTCATTATCTATACTGGTAAAAAACAAAAAGACATGAAATTGATCCCTTTATAACAGCCATCAAAAATAGATAAAAACGCACAGAAAACGGAGGCACGCACTGATGCAAAATGGCAATGAAAAACTGACAGTATCTATTTAACTGACTTATGACCGTTCCCAAAGGGGTTTATTTAGCGCGGTGGATCCACCGAATTCCACGAGAATATTCTGACGTCCGGTGACGTAACACTGCGCGCTGTCTTCCAGCCCAAAAGGTCTCTGTGTCCACGAGAACTACGGACACCACATGGATGTCATCCGCGTCTGCTCCATCTGTCATGGACCATTACAAGGAGACGCCCTGGAAAACCCCTTCTCAGCCCAGGACAAAAAAAATAAAAAACGGAGGATGCTTTGCTGGAAGTTGTAGTTCCACAAGCTGCAGCTCAGATTTTACAGCAGTGATCTCCATGGTTCTCCAGATGCTGCAAAACTACAACGCCCAGCTGGGAAATGAAACAGGCGGAAGGTTTGAAATGACTAATTAATTATATCTTAATGGGGGGCAGAAACTTATGCAAAATGCATCCTCTGCAGCACATGGAGGCTGAACGGACGTGTCCAAGGGTAACACCCAGAGGAGAATCCTGGAGCCGCAGGTCCCCAGCAGGACGGCCGTCACCATCAACTGAGCCGGCACATTCTGTGTCAGCCTCTGCTTCTCAGCAGAAAAGACATGGAATTTTTTTACCAGGACAATAGGCCGATTGTAGAGAGCAGAGATTACAGAAATGCCTCCATAAGATTCTGGGCAAACGGCAGCACAATGTACAGGTGTCCTGCCGGTACATATAGCACCCGAGGCTGGGTCCATACTGGAAACACAGGACAAAGAAAAAAACAAAAAACTGTATCCTAGGTTTCGGTCACATCCTGTATTATACTCCAGAGCTGCACTCACTATTCTGCTGGTGCAGTCACTGTATACATACATTACTTATCCTGTACTGATCCTGAGTTACATCCTGTATTATACTCCAGAGCTGCACTCACTATTCTGCTGGTGCAGTCACTGTGTACATACATTACATTACTTATCCTGTACTGATCCTGAGTTACATTCTGTATTATACTCCAGAGCTGCACTCACTATTCTGCTGGTGCAGTCACTGTGTACATACATTACATTACTTATCCTGTACTGATCCTGAGTTACATTCTGTATTATACTCCAGAGCTGCACTCACTATTCTGCTGGTGCAGTCACTGTGTACATACATTACATTACTTATCCTGTACTGATCCTGAGGTACATTCTGTATTATACTCCAGAGCTGCACTCACTATTCTGCTGGTGCAGTCACAGTGTACATACATTACATTACTTATCCTGTACTGATCCGGAGTTACATTCTGTATTATACTCCAGAGCTGCACTCACTATTCTGCTGGTGCAGTCACTGTGTACATACATTACATTACTTATCCTGTACTGATCCTGAGTTACATCCTGTATTATACTCCACAGCTGTACTCACTATTCTGCTTGAGGAGTCACTGTGTACTTACATTACTTATCCTGTACAATACTCCAGAGCTGCACTCACTATTCTGCTTGAGGAGTCACTGTGTACATACATTACTTATCCTGTACTGATCCTGAGTTCCAACTTGTATTATACTCCAGAGCTGTACTCACTATTCCTTAAGTGTCAGAGCCGAAATCTCCAGATTTTCTTGCTGGTTCAACGTGTGCACAGCGCTTATCCGAAAAATGTATATTCTGTGACGGCCGGAAACAGAGGAGCTAACATTCCTTTTCAGGACATCACGCAGACACCCAAAAACGAAAGTCAATAGCGCAGACACTGAGCGCGTCCGGTATTGTTGGTCGGGCTAAAAATATAAGGAGGTCATTTACCAAACTGGTGTAAAGTAGAACTGGCTTAGGCGCCCACAGCAACCAATCAGATTCCACCTTTCATTTTCCAAAGGAGCTGTCAAAAATGAAAGGTGAGATCTGATTGGTTGCTATGGGCGACTAAGCCCGTTCTACTTTACACCAGTTTGATAAATCTCCCCCATAATATTTATTTAAAGGAACACCTCGTACACTGTCAGGCCCGATGCAGGATCTGAGGGGGCGGAGCATGACACAGGATGTTTTATAAATCAGGGTCATGCTCCACCCCCACCACTACCTGTCAAGATAGATGTGAATTTCCAAAGGGACCATGATGGCGAGTCTTCTGCGGTCGCGTCATCTTGTGGCGGTCACATGTCACACACACACACACACAAATATAATGTGACTCCGTGGAACCTTCAAAATATCTGGGGGCGACAGTTACACGTGTCTGCGCCGCAGTCACATGACAGGTACGAAAAACATATTCGCACCAAATCGCATAATGCGCTGCGATCGGCGCAACATGGCGGTCAACACACAGCGTCTAGGCAGTACCAGCACTCCCATCATCTCCCCCACATAATTAGTGGCCCCTGATCTCCCCCGGCCCTGTCACACACCCTGCAGTCACCCTGTCATAACTGTCACCTCCAATACCCTGTTGCCGACCCCTCCCACTGCCCCCCGACCCGACTCCAGTCACAGGTCGCATAGGACAACGGTGCCCTGACCGAATAGAGCCTCCGTGACGTCCTTACCTTCCTCCGGGCCGCCGCCAGCTTGTGCTGTCTATCGTCAGCCATCCTGGGTCCGGCCGGAGGGGAACACGTCACCGCGTACCCACAAAGCAACGCGCCGCGCACTCCCGAGCAAAGCGCGATCCCCGTGACGTCACTGCCAGCTGTACCATCCCGAGAGGGGGAGTGGGCGGTTCCACTAGTCAGTCAAGTGCGGGAGGGCGTTTGATGCTAATGGCTGCGGCAGTGTCTGTGTCACTGCAGGAAAAACGCCTTGTCTGTAAAATCACTTCTACAACATATCTGAATCGGGTAGTTTTCTACAAGTGCAGTACAGATAACTGGGGCAGGAGCAGAAATTTCAGTAACAAGTGTATGAACTCACCCTTAAAGGGGTTGTTCACACTCCATTCAGCTCTATTATGGGGGAGATTTATCAAACTGATGTAAAGGAAAACTGGCTCAGTTGCCCATAGCAACCAATCAGATTCCACCTTTCATTTTTGACAGCTCCTTTAGAAAATGAAAGCTGGAATCTGATTGGTTGCTATGGGCAACTGAGCCAGTTCTACTTTACACACGTTTGATAAATCTCCCCCATTATATAGAGCTGAATGGAGTCCACTCCATCCAAGCAGGCAGCATGGGCCCCTCTTTTTGTGATCGTCGGGGGGGCCAAGTGGTCAGACTCCTTTAAGTTGCCTTAAAGGGGTTATCCGACTGTATCTGTATAATCGGCGCAGGCGCAGTGACTGTCGGACCGCAGTGAAGATGCCGGCGCAGATCGCTAGTGTCAGTCAGCGAAAAATCTCAATCTGGTGGTAGAAACTCATGCTCATGCACAGGAACGTATTTTCTTTCCGTGTCCGTTCCATTTATTTTTATTTTTTTGTGGACCATATGCGGAACCATTAAAAAAAAAAAAACGGAAGTTACTCTGTGTGCATTCCGTTTCCGTATGACCGCATATCCGTTCCACAAAAAATAGAACATGTCCTATTATTGGACAAAAACACAGAAATATAGTGGCAATACTGGAGGAGCTGCTCAACCCCTAACACTGTAGCGTGTTTTTCATTGGGGGGAGCAGCCCCACCGCATGTGGACCGCAGCGAACGACTATCCCCAGCAAAAAATGCATACGGTGGAGGATGTCGGCGCGGTCCACATGCACCACAAGGGCATCCTACACAAAACGGAGCATTGTGCGGATGTAAATACAATCATATAAATCAAAAAATGCACCAAACGGATATGCCACTGACTATACTGGCTAGTCATAAATGCAGATATTAAAAGCTGAGACTTTCGCCAATATATTCCTGTCAGGAAAATATCGGAGCCCTTCATGCACGTGTGGCTTGCAGTCTGGCTTTGTTCACATTGCACTAGTTGTCCTGCTAGGCTGTTGTAATCCAGCTCACAGCCAGGCCTCCACACATCACCTTCAGACCGTGTTCACACCATAGTTAGCGTAGTGGTAGGACCCTTTGCCATGCTGAGTGACCGTGACGTGGTGCATGAAAGGCTCCGATATTTTCCTGACAGGAATATATTGGCGAAAGTCTCAGCTTTTAATATCTGTATTTATGACTAGCCAGTATAGTCAGTGGCATATCCGTTTGGTGCATTTTTTGATTTATATGTCCTATTATTGTCCACATAGCGGACAAGGGTCTGTTCTATCAGGGGCCAGATGTTCCGTTCTGCACTGATGTCATACGGACAATAGTCCCGCGGGCTATGATGCTGTGCGCTCCCGTGCTCACAATCAATGCGGCTCACAGACCGTATGTCTCGGTCGTGTGCAAGGGCCCTTAACCACAGCAATAACCCTTTAAATCCCAGCCTCACAGGGAAGGTCTGTCTATAGGTCTATAACCAATTTAAAAAGTTTGTCTCCCCACAGACCGCCCTTACCATATTAGAGGCGCTGCAGCAGAATCAGGTCATCAGTGGCATCCGGCGCATGCGCAGATGACGCCGTAGACAGTATGCTGCAGATGCGCCCAAGGCCGATGTTTAGAAAGCTGGTGGTTTAGTGGTCCCAAACTAGGGACAGGTTCCCTTTAAAGGGGTCCCCCAAGGTAAAATCAACTAAGGTCCACAATGCATTTTGCATAAAAAACGGAAGGCCCTCACTCGCCAGCGCTCAGTTTCAGTGCTGAGGGTCTGGTCCCGTCCATGGCTACATGCACCGCTGCCACCATTCACAGGCCTCGGTTGTCACAAGAACAAGTGAACGTCTTTCTTTTTTTAACTTAAACACGTTCCAGGTCTGAGTTGATTTTTACCTTCGGGGCCGCGGTGCCATAGAGACGTTGGAGTTAGTAGCGACCCATATTAGGCCTCAAAACACACCACGGTCGTGTGCATGAGGCCTAAGGGTGGTGCTGTTTATGGACCTAAAAAGCCTGGACAATTCCTCTAAATTCTGTTTGCCTTCAGTGATCACTAAAAATTCCTATGCAGCTAACTCCCTCTAGTGGCGGCTGCCTACACAGCAGGTAAATGACAACACACAAGCTATGGGGGGGGGGGGGGGGGGGGGGGCGTGTCCTGGAGTGTATCGCGCTGAGGACGTTGGCAGCTTAGTCACGTGACCGAGGGCAGGCCATGTGACCAGACAGCTGACAGAACACTCGCTGTTCTCTAGCGGCGCTGGTTTAGAGCCCGCGCTGACCACGTGACCCTCAGTGAGCGAAAAGAGCGCGGCGGCACAGTGGAGTCCCCTAGCGGTCGGGGGCTCCCCCAAAGAGTGGGCTCTGTGGGTACACCCAGCTCCCTGACACCCAGACCCAGGAGCAGCCTTCGCAGGTAGTATAATGAAGGAACTGCAGCAGTCTGCCCTGCTTTACAGCCTGCACCCAGGTTGTGTCTACATAAGTGAAGTGCAGCTCTGAAGCACACCACCAACCTTATGCAGGGGCTTAGTAAATATTGCATTTGCCCCTGTAAGTATAAGGGCAGTAGCCTGACCGCTAAGGATGGGCCATTGGTGACCTCACCCCCCTTATGCGGTGAGGATATGTCCTCGGTGCCCCCTCGCGGTAATGATGCCACTTTAGTGCTCCCCAACATAGTATAACGGTCCCATATGTTTGATGCCCCCTTAGGTTCCCTCAATGGAGTGAACCCTACTCAGTAGGAATACTTACCTACTCCACGATGAGCAGTAGAACATGTCTGCTCCGGCGCGGTGACATCACTGCATTGTGCCTGCCTGCACCACACCACCGGTAGAGAAAGGGGCTGGCGGCTCCTTGCTTCAATGTTGTACTTGACTGCATCTTCACTGAAGTAGGGCAGCCGCCTTGGGACAGAGGCCAAGTGCTGTGCGATATGTTTTACGATGCGCCTCCTGTACACAGTAGGACGGGGTCGGCAATCTTCGGCACTCCAGATGCTGCTCTGGAACCACAACACCCAGCATGGACGCTTGCTCAGCTGTTCTTGGTAATTCTGGGGTGCCACAGGTCGCTGATCCCTGCAGTAGGATATGTGAAATGTCTGATACCAACCGCTTCCTAAAATTCATATCAGAAAATGTACATCTGCAATATGTGCCAGTAAGTGTTGTCATAGTACTGCCACACAAAGCACATGGCAGAAGAGGCAGTACAAGTGACTTGTGTTTAGGGACGGGGTGGGGATTGTTCCTCTCCTTAACAATGTCTTCTTTTCTTCTCTCGCTTTTTACCTAGAACTCCTCTGGGAATTAGAGGACGATGCAACAGCGGATTTAAGTCACCGGTAGGTATGTCGTGACACCATGATAAGGGCTCATGCACACGACCGTATGCCCTCCGATATGTCCCGGAGCGGCATACATCGAGCGCACAGCATCATAGGTTACTATGATACTGTGCACATCGGGCCGCCCACGGGACTATTGCCCCACACTGATATGATATTAGGAGTGCGGGACAATAGCCCCGCGGACGGCACGATGCGCACAGTGCGCTCCCGTGCACACGATGTATGCTGCTCCGGGACATATGGCCGGCTCACAGACCGTATGTCTCGCAGGGCATACGGTCGTGTGTGTGAGCCCTAAACCTTTCCTGTGTGTTAAAGGGGATGTCTGGTTTCAAGAAGAAGCCAGACCCCCCCCGGGGGATGGACCTGTAATAAAGATCTGAGTTGTCCAGCTTCAGGTACAGTCACATCCAGGTGGACTCTATTGATATCAATGGGCCTGTTTTTAACGGATGCTTAGAAAAAAGGACTTTACAGGGGTTTACAAAAAAAAACCCTCACCTCATTAACTTGCACGTGAGGGAACACCTGTTCTGCGCTGGAGGCAGCAGGACCAGTGTTCCCAGCGACGTGATGTCTCACTGGGAGCGTCGGGTCCTGCAGCCTCCAGTGCGGAGCGAGTGTTCCCTCACGTACAAGTTAATGAGGTGGGGATTTTTTTGGTCAGCACTAAGGGGGAAATTATTAATATTCTGGGCAATGTTAGGGCATTATTGATACTGGGGGCATTATTGCTACCGTAGGGCAATTGAACTGTAAAGCGCTGTATATGTTGGAGCTATATAAATAAAGATGATTATTATATAAGGGGCATTATTAACACTGGGGGCCACTGTGGTGGCCATTGGATGTCTGGGGGGGCACTATGGGGGTCATTATGTATATGGAGGGCACTGCAGGGGATGGGATGTGAAAAAAACAAAAAAGCCAGTGAAATTCATTAGTTTTTAACATCCGTTAAAAACGGATAGGCGGCCAGAAAATAGATGCACACACGGATGCAAAATGGCCTTGTACAGCTGACAGTGTATCCGTATTTAGCAGGCGTTTTCTTTTTCACTGTCGTGAGCATGTAGCCTTCCTCTTGAAACCAGACAACCCCTTTAAGGCTACATTCACACGTCCGTGGTGTGTTGCGGAGCCGCAAATTGCGGGTCCGCAACACACCAGCCCGTCACTCCCATAGAAATGCCTATTCTTGTCCGCAAGCTGCGGACAAGAATAGGACATGCTCTATCTTTTTGCGGAGCTGCGGACCCAAAATCGGGGCCGCGCTCCGCAATTGCGGCTGCAGACAGCACACTGTGTGCTGTCCGCATCCATTCCGTCCCCATAGAGAATGAATGGGTCCGCACCCGTTCTGCAAAATTGCGGAACGGATGCGGACACATTTTGCGGACGTGTGAATGGAGCCTTAGAGGGACCAGGAAGTAGAGACCGAGGAGGGGAAACTGTGAAGACAACCCCTTTTAAAAATTCTTAAAGGGAGTGTACCAGCAGCGCCATCGTATTTGGCAGCCTGGAATCTCATCCCTGTATAGAATAACCTGTTCGCCTGAGCTGAACATGCACAGTGACTGCATTGCTGGGGCTGATAGATGTCATATGTCCGCGGCCAGGAGCTCCCCGCGTGTGATCCGTGTAACAACCTCTTACTTCCAATTTATCTACAGGTTCAGTCTCCGAGTGTCAGCAGATCGCCCGCAGCTCCTGAAAAAACCCTGCAAAGAGATATATCAGAACTGAAGCAGAAGGAAGCCTCCTTAGATCAGGAAATAGAGCAGCTAGAAGCCGAGTAAGTCCCTTCTTATCTGGACAGTACATCTGATCCTTAGTATTGGGCTGCTCTTTCCATATCCCGTATATAGGGGCGACCTCACCTGATGCATGTGTTGGGTACTGGTCCTATATGAAGGGCGGTCCACTGGTGACCACAGCCATAGTGTCTAGCACATGTATAGGTTGGGTGGTCACCCAGACAAGGCCATGAGGAGGACATCAGGAATATAATAGCGTCACAATATATGATAGATCATAATAGGAACTGCTCATGTTCTCTCTCCAGTGGCTGCTGTGTAGAAGAACTGGACCGGCACATCTCTCTTCTTCATGAATACAATGAGTTAAAGGATACAGGACAGATGCTGTTAGGCCAACTAGGTAAGGATTCAGCCTAAGACTTTTTTTTAGGTAAGTGGCTTTTTTTTTTTAAAGCAGGGATGCCCAACCTGCTGCCCTGCAGCTGTTGTAAAACTACAACTCCCAGCATGTCCGGACAGCCCTACAGCAGGGTATGGTGGGAGTTGCAGTTTTACAACAGCTGGATGGCGGCCGGTTAGACATCCCTGATTTAAAGAGGTTTTCTTTGTGTAGAATATTGATGACACATCCCTTAGGATAGGTCATCGGTATCAACTCCCAGAAAACCTCTTTAAGGTGCTGTCACATACCAATGTATTTTTCATATACTGCTCTAAAGAGGAAGTGACATTGACATTATTGAAGGGGGGGGGGGAGGGGGTACACACTTTCCTATGCAAAAATGTAAGCCATGCCATAACTATGTGGCACCACCCTTAAAGGGTTATTCTGGTTATAACAAGTTAGCATTTAGCCACAGGATAGGGAATAACAGATTGGTAGGGGTCCTACGGCAGGGACCCTCAGCGATCATGAAAACTGGGGCCCCATACCCAGTGGAGAGTGGAGCCCCCCCCTAAAATAAACAGAGCAGCTGGTTGGAAATGCGCGCTGTCGCTCCATTCATTTCTATGGGAACGCCGGAGATAGTCGAGTGCTGTACTCTGCTATCTCCGGTGCTCCCATACAAATAAATGGCTTGCGTTTCCAACCAGGAGAACTCCACAAGGGGCCCCTGTTCTTGTGATCGGTTGGGGTCCCAGAGGTATGTCCCCCACCGAACTGCTAACTATCCCCCCTTTTTTTTTTTTTTACCAGGAATAGGCCCATCTTCCTCTATTTTTCCTTTGATTAATGACCCTTATAAGTCAGCTCTATATCCTATATCCATTTTTAGGATGCCCTATAATCCTAAACCGGCACCTGTCAGTTCCTATGAATGTGGGATAAAGGAATTTTTATGTTTCCATATCGTACATATTGCGTTGCCGAGAGTCGTAGCCCTGTGGCCTGCTTTGGCAATAATGTCTGAGAAACAAAAGCTTAGGGCGACTGGGTCGGAAGACATAGGTATTCGGATTCACTGACCCCCTATTGATGCACGTTATTAACATGTGCTTTGTCCACAGCTGTTCTTCGAGGAGTCACCACCAAAGATCTCTACGCAGAATTTGGTCTAGACTTGGATGATTGAGGAGGACAGATGATGAATTTCATCTTTACCCCAGTTCACTGTTGTAGTGAAGCCTCCTGAATGAGGACTGTACGTACTATCTATGCCAAAGGTTTTTCATGCCCATGTAAACAGATTGCCCTTTTATCAGAGCAGCTCCCATCAAATTCAAAAATGGGTGTGCCTGTAGTATTCAAAAATAGTACTGACGCAAACAGCCATGGTTATGCAACATCCTAGCTAAGTTTTTTAACTTCAACTCAATGCATCCTTAGGGCACTTTCACACTTGCGTTAAACTTTTCCGGCATTGAGTTCCATCCTAGGGGCTCAATACCGGAAATCCTAATGCATTCAGTATGTATCAGGATGCCTTCAGTTCAGTCACTGTATGGTTTTGGGATGGAGAAAATACCGCAGCATGCTGCGGTATTTTCTCCGTCCAAAATTCCGGAACACTTTCCATTGAAATGCATTATTGCCAGATCCGGCCCCAAGTGTTCCGGGAAAACTGATCCGGTTTTGCGGTCTGCGCATGCACAGACCTTTAAAAATATGAAAAAGATAAATACCGGATCCGTTGTTCCGGATGACAACCGGACAGGCGGATCTGGTATGTGAGACGGATCCGTCTACAAATGGTATCAGTTTGCATACAGATTGCTGGATCCAAGAATGAAAGTGTGAAAGTACCCTTATGGAATTGGCGGTCACATGATGCCACGTCAGTGCCTAACCATGGCTGAATTTGTTGGATAAGCCCCTATTATTGGCTGTGGTTAGCTTCTGAATGTTTGACCCTATAGGATAGGTGCTGCTAGTTTGAACATTTTACCTGCGGTCAATCTTTCGAGGCAGGTTATACTGAAAACCACATAGAAATGTAATAATTTATAGATTTGTTAATTAAAATTATTTATGGTTGATCGTGTCATTTGATGAGTTAAAATTGGATAATATGATGTCCACAGCGATGAGAAATAAATTAATAATTTGAACATGTGCTTCCCCTTTTCGGCCACTGGGCGGCAGTAGTAGTCACAAGGTTACGTAGATCTGAGGATGGAAACGTATACTGTACAGTGTATAGGACTATTCAGACCCCCAGATTCTTTTGTCGCTTGTGCAAATTATACTTACAGGAGTCTCAAGCAGAGAGGACCCCTATTTACCCATTGCAGCATTTTAGGCTATCACTTGACCAATAATCAAACCAGTCACTGGCTAAAAGATTGCACATAAGTGGCACGAGATTTCTCTCTGCTTGGGACGTCTGCAGCTGTAATTTACATTGACAGTAGAGAAGATTTTTTGGGCCCGGCCTTTTAACCTGGCGGCAGGGGCTGTTGTAGATTGCAGCATTGTTATATGGATACATATACTGTAGCCCCAGTACAAAAGCTGTGACTGGGCTCTCCACCTAGCAGAAGATGACTCCATCAGGGCAACCGCTGAGCTGATTGTCTGGGGTCTGTCACTGAACCTCTTTTACTCCATCACCACACAAATCTAGTATAGGGGGGAGCGTGCACATACCCTCCAGATGGTAGGTCAGGTTTCTGCAGTGTATAATAGGAGAGGGGGACACATTTAGTGTCTCAGCTGGCCATAATCACAAAAGTTCTCGTTAGCAATATTACCATGGAGCCAAACCCTAAGGCCTCTTTCACATGGGCGTTGCTGAAAAATGCGCGGGTGCGTTGCGGGAACACCCGCGATTTTTCCGCGCGAGTGCAATACATTGTAATGCGTTTTGCACTCGCGTGAGAAAAATCGCGCGTGTTTGGTACCCAAACCTGAACTTCTTCATAGAAGTTCGGGCTTGGGATCGGTGTTCTGTAAATAGTATTATTTTCCCTTATAACATGGTTATAAGTGAAAATAATAGCATTCTGAATACAGAATGCTTAGTAAAACAGGGCTGGAGGGGTTAAAAAAAAAAAAAAAGTCATTTAACTCACCTTTATCCACTTGCTCGCGTAGCCGGCATCTCCGTCTGACTCTTTTACTATATAGGACCTGTGGAGAGCATTAACTATAGTTTAAGGACCTGGGATGACGTCACACTGGTCATCACATGGTACGTCACATGATCTTTTACCATGGTGAATCACCTTGGTAAAAGATCATGTGACGTACCATGTGATGACCGGAGTGACGTCATCCCAGGTCCTTAAACTATAGTTAATGCTCTCCACAGGTCCTATACAGTAAAAGAGTCAGACGGAGATGCCGGCTACGCGAGCAAATGGATAAAGGTGAGTTAAATGACTTTTTATTTTTTTTTAACCCCTCCAGCCCTGTTTTACTAAGCATTCTGTATTCAGAATGCTATTATTTTCCCTTATAACCATGTTATAAGGGGAAATAATAATGATCGGGTCTCCATCCCGATCGTCTCCTAGCAACCATGCGTGAAAATCGCACCGCATCCGCACTTGCTTGCGGATGCTTGCGATTTTCACGCAACCCCATTCATTTCTATGGGGCCTGCGTTACGTGAATAACGCACAAAGAGGAGCATGCTGCGATTTTCACGCAACGCAAAAGTGATGCGTGAAAATCACCGCTCGTGTGCACAGCCCCATAGAAATGAATGGGTCAGTATTCAGTGCGGGTGCAATGCGTTCACCTCCCGCATCGCATCCGCGCGGAATACTCGCTCGTGTGAAAGGGGCCTAAGGCCTCTTTCACACGGGCGTCGCATGTGAGGGCCGGATAGGATGCGGGTGCGTCGCGGGAAAATCGTACGAGTAGGTACGCAATTGCAGTCACAGAAGTTCGGGTTTGGGATCGGTATTCTGTAGATTTTAATATTTTCCCTTATAACATGGTTATAAGGGAAAATAATAGCATTCTTCATACAGAATGCTTAGTAAACTGTAGATTGAGGTGTTAAAAAATAAAAAAAAATTACTTACCTGTTCCAATTGTTCGCGCAGCTGGCATCCTCTTCTTGCTTCTTCTTTCAGGACCTGCAAAAGGACCTTTGGTGACGTTGCCACGCTCGCCACGTGGTGAGTGCGATTACGTCACCAAAGGTCCTTTTGCAGGTCCTGAAAGAAGAAGCAAGAAGAGGATGCCAGCGGCGCGATCAATTGGAACAGGTAAGTAAATTTTTATTTTATTTTTTAACACCTCAATCTACAGTTTACTATGCATTCTGTATTAAGAATGCTATTATTTTCCCTTATAACCATGTTATAAGGGAAAATAATACAGTGAATTTACTTTAATGGGGTCCGGGGTTGCTTTCATCCCTACCATCTCCTAGCAACCATGTGGGAAAATTGAACCGCATCCGCACTTGCAGAATATAGAGCATGCTGCGATTTTCACGCAACGCACAAGTAATGTGTGAAAATCACCACTCATCTGAACAGCCCCATTGAAGTGAACGGGTCCGGATTCAGTGCAGGTGCAATGCGTTCACCGCGCGGAATTCTCACCCGTGTGAAAGGGGCCTAAGAATGGCTTCCTAAGGGCCAGTCTCTAGCTGACTTAGAGGATGCGTCATCCGCCGTGACGGCATTATCTCACCCTGTCATTGGGTATGGTGTTAGCTGACACATGGATGAAAACAAGAAATGGCAGGGGATGAAATGCACCAGTTTGTTAAACCTCAGTGCAATATAAATGTTACGATCTTAAAGGGGTTGTCCGAGTTATGAAGAAAAAGAAATAAAGCATTGAAAATCTGATGGTCAGTAATATATACATACCCTAAGCAAGTTTTAGGCAAAAAATATATATTTCCTGATTTCCCTAGTTCTGTTCTGGCCCCTTTGTTGACATGCAGTTGCAGAGCTGTGGGGGTGAGTAACAACAATCTCTGAGGTTTTCCTCATGAATATTTGTGGGTGTCAACAAAGCCTGCCTTTCTCCTCCCACTGCACTGCAAAGGGAGTGAATAAAAGTGTTGTCTGACTGCTGGGATACTCATGTTGTATGTGTAGGACTACAAGTCCCAGCTGTACAGTACAATGACATTGCTGATACGCACAGGATCTTCCCCCTACCTGTTCTTGTGCAATGTTCTGCAGAAGCTTCTTCGCAGCCAGCAGAAGAGTACAGAGGAGTGAACTCCTCCTGTCTCTGTCAGCTCTGTGTCTGCAGGGTAAGTAGGGAGGATCCCGTGCAGAGCATATATCTCTTTACTGCCTGGAGAAGAGGAAGCCCTACAGCTGCTCAGTACTTGGGGCAGAGCCTCCAGCCCTGAGTCTGTGCTGCTGATGGTAGAAGGGGTTAAACTTTGCTGAAGAATCTAGTGGGAGGAGACATAGGGCAGACAGCAGATCCAGATTGACAGTGCAGGGGGCGTGGCTTGTTGCTCCAACCAGCACAGCCCACAGTAACTTTGGTGCAGAGAGGCAGACCTGCTCCCTTCGGCTTGTGCACGGAACGTCATCGGAGCAGGGAAACAAGATGACATCACAGGTCTTGTGACCCTCAGCTAACTAGGTGAATGGGGCCACTGCAGATGAAGTAAGTGAACTCACAACCCCTTACATTTGCTTAGTTAAAAACTTACTAAAAATTAAAAAAAATAACTTGGACAACCTCTTTAACCCCTTAACGACCCTTGACATACTAGTACGTCATGGCGGCAAGTGACTTGCTGACCTTTGACATTCTAATATGTCATGGTGATTGGGCGGGCACAGGAGCTGTGTGCGCCTGATCAGTGCAGGGACCCGGCTGTATCCGCAGTAAACATTGAAGTCCCTGTTCTGGGAGAAAAATAGTGTGGGGAAAAAAAAGTTTTATAAAAAAAATAAAAAAATAAAAAAATTATATATATAATGCAATGAATGGCAGCACCAACCTTTTAGATTTACATTGGTCAATGGTCGGTCACGACGCGGTTTCTTATGCGCCTGACCTGGCTTTACCTTTTCCAAGATGGCGGTTTGTGCAGGAGTACTGGGCGCCTTGCGAGCATTAATCTATCGCGAGGCTTTGTTATGACACTGACGTGATTACCCAGCCATGCACGTACTTTGTTTTCGGATGACGCAAATGCGTCTGGGTCTTTGGCGCATGCGCACTTGACCGCATATGTGTTGGTCTGTCGGATGACTGCATTCATCGGACGCATGCGCATCCAAGATTCTTAGACGCTGACTTTGGCAATGGAGTCACAAGGGGAATTTGTAAGTTGCTTGATTATGTCCTTGTATCCATGTCCATAGTCATGTGACCTGGCCACTCCCCATGATAGAAGCGTGGTAGTAGCTTCTCATTTTAACCAGTTGTTATCTGGGTTATTGCACAAGTGCACTTTATATACATGAATTTTGTATTCACATAATGTATTATGATCTACAATTGTATCACGGTTCTATCTTATGATTATGCACTGTGTTCACCAGACTTACACATGTACACGTATATATTTCACTTTATTTTTTCATATGTCACTTGTACAGGCATGGGTTAATGCTAATTATGTTTGATGTCATTTCCTCACACTAGAAGTATGTTCAGTTTGCATTGTTACATTGCTTCAGAAAGGCTTCATGTTGGAGCCGAAACGTCGCGTCACCACTGGGTGAATAAACAGTTTTCTTTTTTCACTATACCGGAGTGCTGCTCTATTTTTGTTTTATTTTTTATTATATATATATATATATTTTCCCTTCACCAAGCAATTTTTTTATAATTAATAAAAATAGACATTAGATATCGCCCTGTCCATAACGAGCCGCTCTATAAAAATATCACATGACCTACCCCCTTAGGTGAAAGCCGGAAAAAAGAAAAACTGTGACAAAAAGTGTAATATTGAACAATCAAAAAATCTATGTACCCAAAAATAACGTCAACTCTTTCCGCAAAAAACTATCTCCTACACAAGATGATCATAAGAAAAATCAAAAAAATATATGGCTTTCAGAAAGAGGTCTTATTGAGGGATGTAGTTTCTAACATGGGGTGATTTATGGGTGGTTTCTATTATGTAAGCACCAGAAAAGTGACGTCATAACTGAACTGGTCCTTTTTAAAAAGCGGGTGTTGGAAATTTTCTTAACAATTTAAAAAATTGCATTTTAAATTATACTTCATCTAACATTAAAAAAATTTAAATAACATAAAGTAGACATATGAGAAATGTTAAAGTAAATTTTTGCGTGGTATCGCTCTCAGTCTTAAAAGCAGGGTAATTGAAATTTCGAAAATTGCACAATTGCAAAAAAGTGAAATATATTGACTCAAATTTACCACTGTCATGAAGTACAATGTGTCACGAGAAAACAGTCTCAGAATGGATTGGATAAGTAAAAGCGTTCCGAAGTTACCAGATAAAGTGACTCGTATCGGATTTCCCAAATTTGGCCTGGTCCTTTTAAGTGATAAAAAATGGCTGTGTCCTGAAGTGGTTGAAGGGCTTGTGTGTAAACCTTTACGCAAAGCACAGAAGATGCAGCAGCGCTTCTCAGCGATCTGCGTCTTCCCTCTGTAAGGATATAGGACTATATACCGTATTTTTTGCCCTATAAGACGCACCCAAAATGTGGGGAAAATGTCAGTGCGTCTTATGGTGCGAATACCATTATGGAAGCTCTCATTAGTACAGGACGATGGTGAATCCTGGGCTCTGTACTCACCGCTTCCTGGTCCTCGGCCACTCTGTGTGCTGTGACTGCGCACAGCGTGAAGACGTCGGCGCGCTGTGACCTCACGCTGTGCGCGTCGAGTCACAGCGCAGCAGGAAGAAGAAGAGAGCTGGATCCTGGCAGTGGCGGCATCAGGAGCGGAGAGGTAAGTTGATTTATATATTATTATTTTTTGCACTGAGGCATTGGGGTTTCATCTGAGGTATGGGGGTCTGATCTGAGATCTGAATAGGGGGGTCTTATTTATATTGGGGCTCTTAGGTGTTATTGGGGTCTGAGCTGAGATCTGATCAGGGTCTTATTAAAATTGGGGGTCTGATTGGGGCTCTGAGCTGTGGTCTGATTAACATTGGGGGTCTGATCTGAGGTCTAATGAAAAATATTTTTTTCTTATTGTCCTTCTCAAAAACCTAGGTGCGTGTTATAGGGTGAAAAATACGGTACTATGCACTCTGCATGCTGCAAGCAGAAGGTGCAGATCGCTCTTTAGGTAGCCTTTAAAGGGGTTATCTCACCTGGAACATTGGTGGCATATATCGCTAGGATATGCCACCAATGTCAGATAGGTGCCGGTCAAGGTATCTCTTGAACTGATTGCCCAAAGTTTGGGACAGAGCACCCACAGCCGCCCTCCCTCCATTTATTTCTATGGGAGTGCGGAATATAGCAGAGTGGCACGCTCAGCTATTTTCGAAAGTCCCTCAGAAATGAATGGAGGGAGGGCGGCCGTGCGTGCTCTGTCCCAAACTTTGGTCAATCAGTTCTAGAGATACACGGAACATTGGTGGCAATGGTTGTTCCAGGTGAGGCAGCCCTTTAAATATTGATGACCTAACGGGATAGGTTATCAATATCGGATTTGTGGATGTCCAACTCCTGGCACCTCACTGATCAGCTGCCTGAAGGGACTGGGACTACTTTATAGTTCACTAAGCGCAGCGCCGTACATTGTCCAGTGGCTGTGCTTGGTATTGCCGCACAATCCCATTCACTTCTTGGGACTGAGCCATGTGACCGATGAACGTGACGTCACTGGCTGGGGATAAGGCGACAGCAGCGCTCCCTCTTCCAGCAGCTAGGGTCAGACACCCACTAATCTGATATGGATAACCTATCCTGATCAGAGGTCAGCAATATTTAAATGCCATAAAACTCCTTTTAAAGGGCATCTGTCAGAAGTTTTGTAACTACGACTCTAGCTGACCTTTGGCATGTGCGCTTGGCAGCTGAGGGCATCTGTGTTGGTTCCATGTTCATATATGTGCCGCATTGCTGAGAAAAATGATGTTTTATTATATGCAAATGAGCCTCTAGGACCAACGGGGGCGTTACCATTACACCTAGAGGCTCTGCTCTCTCTGCAACTGCTGCGCCCTCTACACTTTGACTGGATCAGGCAGGGTAAAAGTGATCATGCCTGCCTCGTCCTGTCAAAGTGCAGAGGATGTGGCATTTGAAGAGAGAGCAGAACCTCTAGGTGTAATGGTAACGCCCCCGTTGCTCCTGGAGGCTCATTTGCATATATTAAACATAATTTTTCTCAGCAATTAATAGATAACTTGTCACAACCCCAGGGACCTACCCCAAGTGGTTGGAAGCCCCCTTATTAGGGTGTGACCACTTTGTAAATCAATAAAAATACAAAAATTAAGAATCGACTTTAATACAAACAGTCCTTATTTTAAAAGAAAATATTCATTTTGTGCCTGCAGCTCCCTGTGCAGACTGAAGTGTCTCCATGGTTACATGATATACACCAGCCCTAAGCAGTCCGATCCAGCTGATACTACTGTCCTCTAATTGTGAGCATGCTGGGAGTTGTAGTTGTACAGAAGCTGGAAACCACTGCTGTGTACATGAAGCCTTTTCTCATTCTCAGTACAGTCTAATTTGACACGCTGCTGCTGCTCCTCAGTCTGGCCATCTGCTATCGATTAGTCAGGTCTGACCACGTTCCCGCCGTGCCTTGCGCGCGCCGTCTCTCGGCAGGTATTGAGGTTCCCAGACAGTAAGTGGGGTTCGGACTACACTTCCCAGCGGATCTGGTCGGCGGCGTCACGTGATGCACGGAGGGCGGGGCCTGCGGTTTGTGTCTGTATGAAAGGGCTGCTCCCGGAAGACCGAGCACACCGGAGGAAGAGTCCGCAGTCTCCCGGCTGGGAAGGGCATTGGACAGGAGGCTGGGAGCTGTAGTGCTGGCGGATCGCCGGCTTCTGCCGCAGGTTAGTGTGAGGCTGTAAGACGTGGAGGACGGGTTATTACTGTGGGGGCACTACAAGTCCCAGCATGCCTCACAGCTTTCACGTCTATACATCCTACCAGTCTAATGCAGTGCCCTCCTCTTCTATCTATATAATACTGGTCCATGTACTGCAGAGGAGGCTGCTCTATGTCTGTATGTAGTATAGGATATCCTCTGCCTCATGGCTGAGTCCAACAAGCTTTATTGGCAGCACAATACGTATTAGCAGAGCCAAAGCAATATCTATCTTATATCTCTTACACATCTGTCTCTTGCTCTCTGGACGTTGCCTATGATCTCTGGTGCTGTACAGGGCAGATTATTATTTGTGTGCTCCAGTCTTCTGCTCCCTTACCCCGGCCGCTCCAGTCTTCTGCTCCCTTACCCCGGCCGCTCCAGTCTTCTGCTCCCTTCCCCCGGCCGCTCCAGTCTTCTGCTCTTTTACCCCGGCCGCTCCAGTCTTCTGCTCCCTTACCCCGGCCGCTCCAGTCTTCTGCTCCCTTACCCCGGCCGCTCCAGTCTTCTGCTCCCTTACCCCGGCCGCTCTAGTTTTCCTCCCTGCAGTCTGTTGAACCCTACACATAGTAATGGCTGTGGTGGCGGTATACCCTCCATAGTAACATCCTCCGAGGTCACCTGATGTCATCACCACAGACATCACATCCCGGGGACAGGAAAGCATATTATTGCTGTTTTGCATTTTTGAGCCCAAATTCTTCTTTTTAAAGCCCTTTCAGTGCTGGAATGGGATGAGTATTCCCCACCAGGTCGGACTGGAGAGTAGAGATTAATCGGTGTCAGTGGCAGTAACTGTTGCTGAGCAACCTCTCAAATGTACACGGGCAGGGCATCAGTGCAGTACATTAGCGCAGCCGATACATTTACGTGGTTCCCTGGCACTTCTGGCAAAATAAGTCCTAAAAGATAACCGTCATGTTCATGTGTTAGTGCTGCAGCAGCATTATGCATAACGCGATCTTTAGTTTCTTCACATTCCACTGTTTTCCTTGAGCTTTTCACTTAGTTGTGGCTGTTTAAAGGGGTTCTGCAGTTTTTTTAAAATGATGATCTATCCTCTGGATAGATCATCAGCATCGGATCAGCGGGGGTCTGACACCCAGGACCCCATCCGATCAGCTGTTTGAGAAGGCAGCGTCGCCGCAGTCTTCTCGCTGTTTACCACAGGCTCAGTGACGTCACGACTAGTATCAACTGGCCTGGGCTAAGCTCTGTTCACTTGAATGGAGCTTAGCTCTGCCTAGGCCATTGGATACTAGTCGTGACGTCACTGGGCCTGCGGTAAACAGCGAGAAGGCTGCGGCGACGCTGCCTTCTCAAACAGCTGATTGGCAGGGGTCCCGGGTGTCGGACCCCCGCCGATCAGATGCTGATGATCTATCCAGAGGATAGATCATCATTTTGAAAAAACTGCAGAACCCCTTTAAACATTTATAATATGAGGACCTTTTCAAGGTGGCTCCTCTGCCAGTTCTCTGAGGCCAATACTGCTTTCCCTCACTTCTCATACACGCTTGCTGTAGCCAGCAGCTCCCTGCCAGCCAATCAGATTGGATAACTGAGAGACACGCCTCCTCACTCTGAAGCCTAATGCAGGCATGTAGTCTGGAGGGGCCGCCCCTCTGTCTTCTGTTTACTAAAAGGAAGACAGACAGCCCCTAGCAACGGTCTTTTAAAGGGTTTCTGTCACCAGAATTAACCCTATTACACCAGCTGACATTAACGATGTGCTAATGTCAGCTGAACCTAACTAGTCTACTCCTACTTTTATCTATGCCCCGTTACTCCAGAAATATAAGTTTTATAATATGCTAATTAGCCTCGCGGGGCGAGGGGGGGTGGGGGGGCGGGGCGCGTTGCCCCTGCTCCTAGAGGCTCCGTTCTCCCACCTCTGGCCACGCCCTGCTACACTAGATTGACAGGGCCAGGCAGTGTTGGTCTCTTACTGCCGGCCCTGTCTGCCCTGTAAATCTCGCGCCTGCGCCATCCAGTTCAGGATACGGCGCAGTGGGTGAAGGGCGCTTGCCGGCTTCCTCACTGCGCCTGCGCCGAATACTGAATGGCGCGAGATTTCCCCAGTGCACAGGACCGGCAGTTGGAGCTGAAGGCTGCCTGGCCCTGTCAATCTAGTGTAGCAGGGCGTGGCCAGAGGTGGGAGAACGGAGCCTCTAGGAGCAAGGGCAACGCCCCCGCTGCACCTAAAGGCTAATTAGCATATTATAAAAGTTTTATTTCTGGAGTAACGGGGGCATAGATAATAGTAGGAGTAGACTAGTTAGGGTCTGCTGACATTAGCACATCGCTAATGTCAGCTGGTTTTAATAGGGTTAATTCTGGTGACAGAAGCCCTTTAAGGGAGCAGTGGAAAGGGACAGGGGACATTAATGAAAGCTGTTATTATAAGGTAATTACAGATCTTTTAACAATCAGACAGACTGACTCAGGTATACATGCCGAGCTCAAATAAACCAGCAAATAAAAATAAATAATGAGTTACACATTAAGGCTACTTTCACACTAGCGTTGTTTTAATCCGGCGTTCAATTCCGACACCGGAACTGCCCGCCGGATCCGGAAAAACGTGTGAAAACGGATTACATTTGAATCCTGATCAGGATTTTGATCACAATGAAAAAATGCATTGGAAAAAACGGATCCGCCATTTATGGACTTTAACTTTTTTTTCACATTTTTCGGGTTTAACATGCAAAAGCCGGATCCGTTTTGACTGAACACACAGCGCCAGATCCGGCGTTAATGCAAGTCAATGGGAAAAAGGCCTGATCCGGCGTTCAGTCAAAGTGTTCAGGGTTTTTGGCCGGAGGTAAAAATACTGCATGCTACGTTTTTCTGAAAAGCCTGATCAGTCAAAAAGACTGAACTGAAGACATCCTGATGCATCCTGAAGGACTGACTCTCCATTCAGAATGCATGGGGATAAAACTGATCAGTTCTTTTCCGGATTTGAGCCCCTAGGACGGAACTCAGCGCCGGAAAAGAAAAACACTAGTGTGAAAGTACCCTAAGATTGTGGTTTCCAACCTGCAGCTCTCTTACCGCTGTAAAACTACAACTCCCAGCATGCCTTAATGGCCTGGTCAGCAATTCCATAGCGCTGCTCGTCACCCACAGGGCACTGGTGAATTCCTTGCATGTCTACTGGTCCATTCACCAGACCATTGACAGGATCCAGACCTAAAGGGGTTGTACTGCTGGGGAACAGTGCCACCCCTGTACATGGGCAGTGCCTGGTATTGCAGCTGTACGCCATAATACAGTGTATATGGTGCCGAAAGCAGACCTCCTTTAAAACTCAGCTTTTTTTCTTTTTTGCTAGATCATTGACCTCAACCTTTGGCTTCCCAAGCACTTGTAAAGCTACAACTCCCAGTCTGCTGGGAGTTGTAGTTTTGCTATAATAAGATGTAGGGGTTGTCCAAAGCAGACCCCATTTTAAAACGGAGCAATTTCTTTACGTCACTGGTCTCCTCCTTTGCACTAAGCTATTGCAAAACTACAAGTCCTGGTCCGGGCATGCTGAGAGTTGTAGTACTTCTATAATATAGGTTGTCCCTAGCAGAACCCCTTTTAAAACGGAGCAGTTTCTTTAGGTCATTGGTCTCATCCTTTGTTCCAAGCTATTGCAAAACTACAACTCCTAGTCTGTGGCTGTTGGGGCATGCTGGGAGTTGTAGTTTTGTAACAGCTGGCGAGCTGCAGGTTGGAGACCACGGCTGTCAATTGCCAGCCTGCCAGCCTTTGACAGCAGTTATAAAATGACAGCTCCCAGGTAATGTTGAGAGTTGTAGTACGGCTGCACTGGAGCAGTCGGTATATTCAGACTTTGACCTATCAGGGGTTAAGATTGAGATTATCTCTGCCAGGTACAACCAGTATGGTCACCCAGCTTTCCCAGGCGACGCTTACTGGGGGACACTCGGCCACTCTGATTTTGGGGGGGATCCAACTTTGCTGGGTCCCTGTGGATCATTAGATAATGACTGTGTCTCTCGGGGGGTTAATAAGGGTCAACAAGCTTTCCTTCTTAAGTTTCGGTCATTGCCTCCGTGCCAGATTAACCTTTTAATACCCAGAGCCCTCCGCAGCTGCTCAGCGAATGGTCCTTTCCATGTTTGCCCTGGCATAACCCGGGCAGTGCGTGGCTCCCCGCCGTCACCTCTCGCCTATTTTAGTGATGGCGGAGACTCGCTGACTGTGACTCATTAACCCCTCATGTGCGTGTTTCACAACAGGCGGCGCACAGTTCAAAACCAATGTGAACTCTCACCTAGATTTTGCAGAACTAGTTGAGAGTTGTCGGCCATTGTAACGAGGGCTTGTCAGAATATTTCATAAGAGCACCCCACCCCACCACCCACGGCCTTGTCTTCCTGGGAAAGCTGGGTGACGACCAAAATGGCCGACATACAGCTAATACAAGCCTACCTGATTGTCTGTTGCCTCAGACCTGTGGAGGAAAGCACACTTATCTGCTGTCTCCCAGCTCCTTTAGTCCACCATTGTGCTCCGGTCCCCGGCTTGTAGACTTCCAGCATGGACAGGGGTCACGTGTGCTGCTGCAGTCAATAACATGTCCCCAAGCGACACATGACCCAGTGACACGCCACTTGGGGGGACACATCACCACTGCAGCCAGTCATTGACTACAGCAGCGCATGTGACCCCCCCCCCCCCCACCAAACAGACTGGAGTGCAATGGTGGGCTATAGGAGCTGCGGTAGAGGGAGGAGATAACATTTTGTTAAAAAGCTGGACAACCCCTTTAAGAAAAATGATGGGTGAAAGGAGCTTTGAAGGGCAGCGAGCAGGTGCCAATTGATTTATACGTTGATGTGCCAGGTGTCATGCGCTGCTGCAGTAGATTCAGTATCTATAGTGGTGAAGGGGCTGCTGTTGGGCGGGGGGGGCTATATGTTTACAAATGCTTGTCCATAGGGATATTGGTACCCACCCGCTGCACAGCTACAGGGGGAATTGCATCCTCTCTCTTGCGGTGGATTCATTTCTCGCTTTTCCTGGCATCTTACGCTTTCGCCGGCCGCATAGAAAACTCTTTGTTGTGGAGGGATTGCTTGTTTCGTGCCCTCCATGATGGATGCATGTGCCCACGTGTCGGGCTGGGTTCTTCTCTGTAACCCTTTCCCTGCAGGTCTTCATTCCAGTTCTACCTGTATTTTTAAACGGTGAATCTTTCGGGATTTCGGGAGTCATGCTCTGCTCTAGTAGGGCCTGACGCAGTCTGTTCTATCCCTGAATCTGTGGGATAAGACACAGAATGTGGTGCCGGGTCACTAAAAGCCTTAGAGAGACCTCATTCACCTGCATTCCTGACAGTGACGGTCCAGTAGTCGTGGCCCCCCCATATGTCCTCATAGTTCTCATCTGTGACAGTAGAAGCTCAGAGTAACTCCATTCCCTCCAACCGTATGAAGTGATGGTCTGAGAGTGCTGCACCCCCATCCCCAAAGAAGTGACTGCCTGAGAGGGCTGCACCCCCATCCCCAAAGAAGTGATGGCCTGAGAGGGCTGCACCCCCATCCCCAAAGAAGTGACGGCCTGAGAGGGCTGCACCCCCATCCCCAAAGAAGTGACGGCCTGAGAGGGCTGCACCCCCATCCCCAAAGAAGTGACGGCCTGAGAGGGCTGCACCCCCATCCCCAAAGAAGTGACGGCCTGAGAGGGCTGCACCCCCATCCCCAAAGAAGTGACGGCCTGAGAGTGCTGCACCCCCATCCCCAAAGAGGTGACGGCCTGAGAGTGCTGCACTACCCCCCCCCCCGTTCCCTATGAAGTGGCGGTCCTATAAGTGCACTCCCCCCCCCCCCCCCCCCCCCTCCTTCCCTATGAAGTGGCGGTCCTATAAGTACACTCTCTCTCCCCCCCCCCTTTCCTTCCCTATGAAGTGGTGGTCCTATAAGTGCACTCCCCGTCCTTCCCTATGAAGTGGCGATCCTATAAGTGCACTCCCCCCTCCTTCCCTATGAAGTGGCGGCCCTATAGGTGAACTCCCCCCTCCTTCCCCATGAAGTGGCGTCCCTATAAGTGCACTCGCTTTCCTTTTCTATGAAGTGGCCTTCCTATAAGTACACTCCCCCCCCCCCCCCCCCTTCCCTATGAAGTGGCGGTCCTATAAGTACACTCCCCCCCCCCCCCCCTCCTTCCCTATGAAGTGGCGGTCCTATAAGTGCACTCCCCCCCCCCCCCCCCCTTCCTTATAAAGTTGGCAGTCCTATATTGAACTCCCCCCCCCCCCCACTCCTTCCTATGAAGTGGTGGCCCCCCTGGACAGTGTAGGTGAGCAATATGCTGTTTCTATTATGTCTATTTCCTTTTTAAAACCATTGCAGGCACTGGTAGAACAGGAGCCCGCTGCAACCAATCAGATTGTAGCTTTCATTTCACCTGAGTGCCTTAGAAAATGCAATCTGTCATCTGATTGGTTGCTATGGGCAACTCCCCTTCACCTGTACAAGGCCCGTATTAGAAGATGCAAGCAGGCTCCGTGAGCTCTTCAATAAACTTTATGTATAATAAGAACAGCTTTTGACAATGGCATGATCCCAGTGACACTTCAGACGCTGTCACCAATGACCCACCTTGCGGTGTCTCCGGACGCTGGAGGCATTAATGTCTGTGCTTCTTCATCTTGATTGTCAGTATTGGTGTATTACAGATGTCTGACATTCTCTGTGTTATTGCGCGATCCTTATCTCTGCCCTGATAAACAGGAGTGTTTTTTTATTTTTCTGATCTGCCTTTTGCCCGTGTCCTGCCCCGCAGCAGGTTGACCCGATCTTTGCCCCGTGTGCCGGGCGGGGGAAGGGGGGGGGCTGATGTCTGATATAAGTAGAGATATTGGAAGTCATCTTGCCTTTGCTCGTTACAGGAAGATGCTGCGTCTGGCGTCCTGCTCGTCTCTGCTGCTGCTCTTCAAGGCTGTGGTGGGGCTCCCCTGGTTCCAGTCGCTTGGTGCCGTCTTCGTTTTCTACCTGGGCACCGGAGGATGGAGGTTTATGAAGGTTTTCTACAAGACCATCGGTCGCGACCTAAGGTAGGAAAAAAATGGCTGCACGGACCTGTCGGTTCCTACACAACAAGGGTGGTTTTCCGCAGCCTGATGTGAGGCCGTGACGAGCGCCAATAAATGATCCATCAAGTTAATCAGCTTTTATTTAATGAGCTGATGGATGAATGATCGTCTTTGCTTTCTTCTTTCCCCGGGGGGGGGGGGGGGGGGGGGGGGGGGTTGGATACAGCAAAGGGAAGATGACTTACCCGCTTCCCAGCGCTCCTTCTCCTGCTGGCCTTTGATGCTCCACTGGGCTCCATCAATGTCATCATCCCGCATGACATCTCTGCAGCCAATCACAGGCCGTGGCGGTGTCCGGCGCCCATTGACTCATTACAAATGGTCACATGGCGCAAGGGGAGCCAGACACTGCCATGACCTGTGATTGGCTGCAGAGATATCAAACAGGATGGACATCAATGGAGCATCACAGGCCTGGAGCAGAGAGTCGGGGGGCGGGAAGCAGGTAAGTCATCTTCCTGTTGCCGAACCCCTGCATTCTTGCACAACCCCTTTAAAGGTCCAGTCCCCCAACAAACAAGCACTTGCTGATTGCTTCCCTGTATACACTGGGCAACGCTCGTCTGCCTAATCATTGGCCCTTGTAATGAGCGTCCATTGACCATCTAGAAAGTTCATCTGTGCTTGATTAGCTACACTGCCCTGTTCACACACAAGCCAGTATTGTTCCCTGTGATCAGCCATTTTAGCTTGCTTAAAGGGGTTGTCCATGGTTTTTATATAGCATAGGCCAGCAAGGTCAAAATCCTGGACAGTCCCTTTAAGCACTCTGATACCCTGCATCCTTGCCTGTTAGCTGCTCTTAAGTAGCTCCACAGCTCCACCCATTCTGTAGTGGTAGGAGGTGGTTACTGCAATGCTGCTCCCATTGATGTGAATAGTAGTCACAGTGGAGGGAGCTGTGTAGTTCCGGTGCCTGAGCTACTGAGCAGGGTGAGGATAGGCCAACAGTTAAAAATCTTGCAAAACCCATTTAAATCTTGGAGAACCCCCTTTTAAAGGAGCTGGGTGACAAGCTTACACGAGGACCTTTTAAAAGGGTTGTCCCATCTCACTTTTTCCATGGCCATGATGGGACTAAGTGCTGACCAATGGAGGTGAACCTATCCACTGTAGCAATGAATGGGAGCTACTGGTCTAGCAGAGCAGGCCGCGCCGTTTCCGTAATTGCACCCGTCGCCCGTACTTCGTCCCATCTCGCCACGGGACAGCTCCTTTAAAGAACCTTCCCACCCCTGGTCTAATTTTCTGACTCGTCCTCTGGCCCCCAGTTTACTTTCTGGAAACACTGGGTGATGGTGAGCAACATGGCCGCCATGAGCGCTGCCAGAGGGGGTTGTCATGTACCGGAGACCCATGACTCCACCCTGGTTGGATAGTAGGGGGTCTGACAAGTTACCATTTAGGGCCACGGGAAAGTTTTGGACAAGTCTTGATGGGGAGATATTATAGGAATGACACGAAGGACCTTCCGCCATAAGAGACTTGTAGCTGGACGATCAGACAAGCGGCTCTTTGTGTCGGTGGATGCAACGCCTTCTGTGAGCGGCTGAATCCTAATGTGTCATCCATCGAAAGAGCGATGAAGAATCCGGATCCTCAGTACAAAGTCTTCCTTATTTATAGCACTTTCAGCCCTTTCGCCACCAAATCGTGATGCCCCTGTGTGCAAACAATGGCCATACTCCTCGGCATTGCTGCCCACCTACAGTGAGAGCAATGGCATTGTCCACCACGGGCAAGGCTATGCTGGTTAAAGGATTAGAAACACATGGCTGCTTTCCTGTTAAAACAGCGCCACTCCTGTCCACAGGTTATGTGCAGCTTAGGCTTTTTCACTTCAGTAGAGCTAAGCTGCAGTACCAGATACAACCTGTGGAGAGGTGTGGCGCTGCTTTTACAAACAGCCACGTATTACAGTAACATAGATGCATTTTAGCACTTTTTTTTTATTTGAATGACAGTGCCAGGCAGTGTAAACATCATCACGCCTGGCCCTTTCAATCAAAGTGCAGAGGGTGCAGCAGTTGCAGAGAGAGCAGAACCTCTAAGTGTAACGGTAACACCCCCATTGCTCCTAGAGGCTCATTTACATATATTAAAACATCATTTTTTTCAGCAATGCGGGCACATATGAACCTGGGACCAACACAGATGCCTTCAGCTGCCAAGCGCACATGCAACAGGTCAGCCAGTGTCATAGGAACAAAACTGCTGACAGATGCCTTTTAAAGGGTTTTTCCAGGTTCCTCAGGATAGGTCATCAGTATCTGATCAGTGGGGTCTGACTCCCGGCACCCACGTCGGTCATCTGTTTGAAGAGGCCAGTGACGTCACGTTCATCAGTGATAGATAAATAGTCCAGCATTTGGGACTAGGGAGGAGGGGCTCATCTCCACAAACAGGGACACACATGCAGCCCCACTGAATCGGGACCATCCCCTGAGAAACGAGCCATGCCATTTGAGACGAGCATTAACCCCTGGATGGCTAAGTATCATTAACCCCTATACCACCAACGTTATTCCCCCAGCATTAACCCTTTAGTTACTCTAGCATTAACCCTTTGGTTCCCATATTTACCTCTATACCACCAACGTTATTCTGCTACCACCAATATCATTTAACCACTGCATTACCCTGATACCCTGGGTTAACCCTTTCTCCTATAACCCTTGCAGGGCCATTATACCCAGTAGAGACAGTGTGTAACCAGGTGGGTGCTGCTAAATAACGTGTAAGTGTATTTTTAGGTAGAGTTTGGGAATTGTGTAAGGCTACTTTCACACTCGCGTTTGGTGCGGATCCGTCTTGTATCTGCACAGACAGATCCGCACCAATAATGCAAACGCTTGTTTCCGTTCAGAACGGATCCGTTTGCATTATTCTTTCCAAAAAAAAAGTCTAAGTCAAAACGAATCCGTCTTGACTTACATTGAAAGTCAATGGGGGACGGATCCGTTTTCAATTGCACCATATTGTGTCAGTAAAAAAAGGATCTGTCCCCATTGACTTACATTGTGTGCCAGGACTAATCCGTTTGGCTCTGCATCGTCAGGCGGACCGTTTTGGTGTCCGCCTCAAAAGCGGAATGGAGACCAAATGCAGCCAAACTGATGCATTTTTAACCGGATCCTTATCCATTCAGAATGCATTGGGGCTGAACTGATCCGTTTTTGGGCCGCTTGTGAGAGCCTTGAAACGGATCTCACAAGCGGACCCAGAAACGCCAGTGTGAAAGTAGCCTAAGATATTGTACTGTGTGTAGTGTAGTTAGGTTGTATTGTAGTGTTGTTAATATATTACTGTGTGCGACTAGAAGTATATAGATTTATATGTACATTGATATAAATATATATAGTTATAGCAATAATTAGACTGTAGACGTTATTGTTTTAATAATATACTTTGTTATTCATAATACAGTTTATAGTCATTTATTGTAGTAGTAATTTGCACGTAGTTCAGGGTAAGGTAAGGCAAAAGAGGTAGTTTCTTTTATTGTATAAATAGGCGGAGTCCTCACTAGACGACTTAATTATTGAGATTACCCAAAATATCAATCATTAATATTCCCTTTAACAGCTGCAATACCAAGCCCAGCCACTATACAATGTATGGCGCTGTGATTGGTGTTCTGTGAAGAGGCCGCAGTGAGCTAATTGGTGGCGGACCCCACTGATCAGATAATGATGACCCATGCTGAGGGTAGGGCATCAATATTATCCTACCTGAAAGCTCCTTTAACACCCGCGCCCCCAAGGACTCTGCTGAGCCAAGAATACCTAACCATAAAGCGCCATAGCAAACACAAATTGGTTGTATAGACCCATAGGGAGTCTGAAGGTGCGGACATTAAAGAATGACAACCACTTGGATCCGGTCGTAGATCATTGAGGATGACTAACATGGCCACCATGACTGCCCCCTAGCTCTCTGACTCCCCTCCTGCAGACGATCCTGCTTATGTAGTGATCTGTGTCCTCGGTATATTACTAAATAATGAGGCACATTTCCTATTCAGGAGTGTGGGGCAGCTGGATGACGCCCCTTGTAATGGCAGCCATATTGGTCGTCCCCCAGTAATGGCTATCCCGGTGCATGGAATATCACAGGGGCCACCCTTTGTCCCCTCAGTAGATCAGTGGAATCGGCCTTGGACCTGATTTTCCAGCATAGATCTGAGTGGTGCAGATAAGCCCTAGACTTTGCTCCGTGCCTGGGACACTCACGTGTTACCTAACGTGTAATTGTGGTTTGCAAGGGAGCCTGTCAGCAGGAAGGTGCCACATCTGTAACGAACTGTAATAAGGTGCGTGCCATTGCACCATCTTGGCTGCGGCCCAAATCCCCAGTCAGGAGGGTGAATGGTAGCTCATCATGTCTGCCCTTCCTTCCACATGTGAGCCCCAAGGGGGGACCTTACTCACAATCCACCTTCCAGATCAGCACTGTAGAGGTTGTCGTCCGTGATGACAGCAGCGGAGGATGATTTGCTGGTTTTGTCAGGGGCAGTGACCTTTGATGGTGTTAGTGAGTGCACTCCATAGACCAGTGTCACACAGCAGCACAGAGTGTTTTAGGAGAGGAGTATGCTAGTCCTCTGGGAGGAAGAGAGCTCTCCATTCTTGATTAGTGATTTATGTAACAGCGGAAAAAGTGGATATTTAAAGGGAACCCGTCATCAACGTTATGTTGACCTCACTGAGGGCAGCATAAAATAGTGACAGAAATGCTGATTTCAGTGGTGTGTCACTCAGTGGTTGCTGAGAACCAGCATCATAATCATTGCAGCCCAGGCCTTGAAAAGAGTCCAGTCTACCTGAGAAGAGTCCTGGTTATACATAATCTCCTGCTTTCTCGCCCGTCTGCTGATGATTGGCAGTTCTCTCCTAGACAGAAAGGGAGAAAACTCTGTAGAAGCCGGTCAGCCATCAGCAGGAGAGCAGGAGCTCATGGATAACCAGGACTCTTCTCAGGTGGCCGGGACTCTCTTCCAGGCTCAGTCTGCAATGATTGTGAGGTTGGTTCTCAGCAACCACTTACTTTTAACTTTTATAAACGACAGACCGCTGAAATCAACTCGCCTGTCTCTACTTTATGCTGCTGTTAGTATGGGCAGCATAAAGTTAATGACAGGTTCCCTTTAAGACTGACATCGGTAGGCAGAGTATTCCAGCAGCACAGAGTCTTTCAGGAGAGGAGTGCTTAGATCCGCCGTTTGTCTCATTTGTCACTTAGGCCTCATGCACACGACCGTATGTATTTTGCCGTCCGCAAGAAACTGATCTACAAAAAGTACGGATGACGTCCGTGTGCATTCCGTATTTTGCAGAACGGAGCAGCCGGCCCCTGATAAAACAGTCCTAACCTTGTCAGTAATGCGGACAATAATAGGACATGTTCTATTTTTTTCGTGAACGGGAATACGGCTATACGGAAACAGAATGCACACGGAGTACCTTCCGTTTTTTTTTGCGGACCCATTGAAATTTAATGGTTTTGCATACGGTTCGCAAAAAAACCCGACACGGAAAGAAAATACGTTAGTGTACATGAGGCCTTAGAAAGGAAGCTGAATTGGGACTACAGCTCTCCATTGGGAGTTGTAGTCCCCCAAATTATTGGTTTGCTTGAAGGCTAGAATTCTGAGGTGTGTCCCCGTCCACCATCTCTGAAACGCACTTCCCATTGTTTTTTATGGGAATTTGCATTGTCATCTGTAGTCAAAGGAGCGACATTTCACTTGCCACGTGCGGAGGAGCCCCATTTAAAGCCCTGATGAATGCAAAAAAGGAAAATCGGACATCATACAGTACAGGACAATCTCTTTCCAAAAAAGCTAGAACCAGCCCCGGACCTCACATGGATCCAGAGATCTCCCCATTCACTGCTCTAATTGTTCTGCTGGATTTATTTCAAGCTGGCAGCGCAGGAGGCGTGTCCTTTCTCAGGAGGCGTGTCCTTTCTCAGGAGGCGTGTCCTTTCTCAGGAGGCGTGTCCTTTCTCAGGAGGCGTGTCCTTTCTCAGGAGGCGTGTCCTTTCTCAGGAGGCGTGTCCTCTGCTGTACCTGGTGGCAATTGAAGGATGGAACTGAGCATGTGCGTCCACCTCAGTGAGCAGGACAGAGAAACTAGAAAAAGGGCACACAGCATACAAAATTATAAATTCCATGCAATTACAAAAGTACTCAGATCCAGGTGCTGGCTTGAAAAATGCAGAATATTTTTCATGGGACCGATCCGCAGACATTCAAACAGCAAATCCGCAGCTGAAAGCAAAGGGTCGCCCTCAGGTTTCTGCTGCGGATTTATCCACATGACGGATTTTTGCACACATAGATGTGGGCTGTACGCACATTGCATAATATGTAATATAAAGCCCCAACTTGGGCTCTGGGCTTTGTATTTCGAGGAAATGTATAGGCCAGACAAAGAACATGACCTCTCTCAGGCCCATGGGACTCAGTGGAGCCATTTAGCATGTGTTCTGGGAGCGTTCCCCCCAGTGCCTACGATGAAGGAGCGCGGTGTGAACCTTCTGATCACATGACGTCCGCTCCTCTTCTATTTTCACAGAGGCGCCTTTACCCTTGTCCGAGTGAAGTTGCAAGTGAAGAGACACCTGCGAGAGAACAACACCGTCCCCGTCATATTTAAGGAATGCGTCAGACGTCATCCCAACAAGACGGCGCTGATCTTTGAGGGCACCGGGGCCTCGTGGACCTTCCAGCAGCTGGATGAGTTTTCCAACGCCGTGGCCAACTTCCTGTACGCCGAAGGTTTCCGGTCTGGGGACGTCATAGCGCTGTTCATGGAGAACTGCAATGAGTATGTCGGGTTTTGGCTTGGCATGGCCAAAATAGGGGTGGAAGCCGCCCTGATCAATTTCAACCTGCGTCTCGATGCCCTGGAGCATTGCTTCAGCGTCTCCAACTCCAAGGCCGTGATCTTCGGACAGGAGATGTCCCAAGGTGAGGATGTCTGTAGGGAAAGGATAACTGGAGCGACTCTTATATTTACAGGGTGTCTAATATGTGTTTTTTTTTTTTTTTTTTTTTTGTATTTTTAGCAATGATGGACGTCTACGCCATGATGGGAAAGTCCGTACACCTTTACTGCCTCGGGGAGTGTGATCGCTCAGCAGTGCCCCCTAGCACAGAATTCATAGCGTCCTTGCTGCAAAGCGCTTCCCGTCTTCCTCCAAAAGACCCCGGGAGAAGCTTCACAGGTAAGTGCCGAGTTAAAGATCATTCTCTAGTACAGTAGCATCCTCTCCTTACTCAGTTTGCCCCCTTCCAGTAACAGCACCACTCTTGTCCTTGGGCTGTGCCTAGTATTGCAGCTCAGCCCTATTAAAGGGTTATTCCCATCACAGACAATGGGGGCATATCGCTAGGATATGCCCCCATTGTCTGATAGGTGCGGGTCCGCTGGCCACCACCAAGCGCTGCTCCCATACAAATGAATGGGAGCGCACTGCGCATGCACGGCCCCCACTCCCTTTATTTCTATGGGGCCGACAGAAATGACTGAGCCAGCGCTCGGCTATTTTTGGCGGCCCCATAGAAATGAGGTTGGGACCCGAACCTATCAGACAATAGGGGCATATCCTAGCAATATGCCCCTATTTTCTGTGATGGCAAAAGCTGCAATGCCACACACGGCCTATGAGTGTCGCTATTTCTGGCTGTATCAACCATGCAACCCCTTTAACACCCTAATGCAATTGGCTACAAGTTGTAACGTTGTGATTAGAAAAAAAGGGGTCTGGTATTGCAGCTCATCCACTGTTCTGACTGGCCTATTGATATACATGTACCATATGTGCATCTCCAACTTAGCAGTCACTTGCTTTATTCTGGAGGAAAAGTACTTTTAATCGATATGCAAATGAACAGTAAAGTGCACCAAGGGCGGGCCCAAGTCACCCTGTGCACCCTTGCTCCTCCTGCTTCCTCTGTCAGCCTCTCCTTCTTGAGTGACAGGGCCAGGAGAGATGACTATGCAGGAACCTAGCCCTGTTAATCAAGGAGAGGAGGGAGCTAGCAGATGAAACAGGAGGAGCAAGGGTGCACAGAGTAGCTTGGGCCCGCCCTCGGTGCACTTTACTGCTCATTTGCATATGGATTAAAAGTGTTTTTTCTCCAGAGTGAAGCACCAGATCATTCAGCGGAGCCAGTCCTGGGTTTATCGAGGTCAGTGACATGCAGGAATGTGACACCTGACTAGCTGTAGACCACTGAGGACAGAGATTGACTGCAGTGGTCATGTGCCGTATCCCTATATAGGAAGTACTGGAGTGGAGGGGGAGTATATGATTTTTATTTTATGCTAGTTGTAGGAGTTGCCAGAGATTTTTAACTATCTTGGACAGCCCCTTTAAAGGGGTTGTTTACCTCTGGGGGGGGGGGGGGGCCCTCAAGCAGACCCCCAGCATGACCAGGCCTGCAGAGCGAATCATACTTGCCTGATTCCTTGCCCTGGGTTCCAGCTCCTTCGTCCCATCCAGGCCCATCTGCAGCTCTCAGGTCCTTCCCTGTCAATATTTTTTGATGCGAGTCACATGGCTGCTTTAACCAATGACTGGCTGCAGTGGTGACATGTCTTCCATGTGTCCCTTGACCCACATCAAACTGGTTGTTAATGCTGGAAAACCTGAGAGCTGCAGCTGCCCTGGGGTAGTGAAGGGGTCGGGACCCAGCGGTAGTGATCAGGTAAGTACTATTCTCTCTACAGGTCTGGCTATGCTGGGGAAGGGGGTCTGCCTGAGAGGTCCCCAGGGGTGAACAACCCCTTTAAAGGGAACCTGCCACCTCAAAAACGGATATAAAACCGCCAGCATTACCTTATCGCAGCCCCCAGTCTGTTCATAATCATATGTTTGATCCGGTAATCTGATGCTCATTTGCTTAAAAAAAACAACTATATTTTAAATGCCACCAGCGCTCTCTTGCCGGTCAGCTTCAAGTCAAGGGGGCAGCGGCTTCGCTGCTTCAAGTCAAGGTGAGCACGCCCCCTAACCGTCCCCTCTCTTGTTTGATTGACAGCCAGAAGTCTCACGCATGCGCGGTGTGCTCCTTGGTAAGGCGCGATCCCGGCTGCCGCTGTTAGCCGGCTTTCAGCGGCGCACCGTGCATGCGTGAGACTTCAGGCTGTCAATCAAACAAGAGAGGGGACGGTTAGGGGGCGTGCTCACCTTGACTTGAAGCAGGGAAGCCGCTGCCCCCTTGACTTGAAGCTGACCGGCAAGATAGCGCTGATGGCGCTTAAAATATTTTTTTTTTATTTTTTGCATCAGATTACCGGATCAAACATATCATTATGAACAGACTGGGGGCTGCGATAAGGTAATGCTGGCGGTTTTATATGCGTTTTTGAGGTGACAGGATCCCTTTAAGCCCTGACTTGACCAGTGTATTCCCATATAGCATATTGTGCATCTCTTAACCTGGACATACATTTTTGATAGCTGGTGGCCAAATGCTCTTTCTCTCCCAGCTGCCCCATACACATGCCACCGCCAAGCGTGCATATATTGCGAATGGGGAGAGGGAAGTAAACCACTGGCAGCAACTTGTCTCCCCTAAAACAAGCATGTTCATATACAACTGCCTCATCCTCATCTCCCCTGACATCTGCCTTCAGGAAACCCTCCATACAAATTAGGCTGGGTTCACACTGGCGTCCTTAATTCCGGCTGTCTGTTCCGTCGGGGGGGGGGGAAGACTGCTGGAATTAACTTAATTCTGCATACATGCTGGCCCTCTGCCGGATCAAGTATGCTTCTTGCAGCCGGCACATACACCAGTAAGCTGCTGTGTCCTATTACAGTGAATGAGGATCCGGCGGTGCGCGGTGGTATCCGGAGGCAAAACCACAGATGTGAACCTAGCCTTATCCTGTCGGCCTGCAAACAGTAATACATAGTCCAGCTTTACTTATCTCTGTAATTTGAATCTTTTCCAGATAAGCTATTTTATATCTACACCTCTGGGACAACAGGGCTTCCTAAAGCTGCCATAGTGGTGCACAGCCGGTAAGTAGGAGAGCTCGGCTCTGCGCACCGCGCACACTTCACCATGGTCCCATTATTTACTTGCCCTTTCTTTGCAGATATTTCCGCATGGCTGCCTTGGTGCACTATGGCTTTGGCATGCGATCGGATGACGTGATTTATGACTGCTTGCCTTTGTACCACTCTGCAGGTAATCGTACAGACCAGGGATGAGCGATGAAACATCCGAAGTCGATTCACATAAAACTCCGTTCTAATACTGTACGGAGCATGAGCGCCGTACGGTATTAGAATGTATTGGCTCCGATGAGCCGAAGTTATTGCTTCGCGGAGTCTCGCGAGACTTCGCTCAATAACTTCAAAATTTAATTTGTACTGTAAAAAACAATTTCCCGAACTCTGGTTCGGTTCCAAGTGGTGTTTAAATGTATGCAAATGAGTCTCTAGGAGCAATGGGGGTGTTGCTGTTACACCTAGAGGCTCTACTCTCCCTGCAGCTTCTGCACCCTCTGCACAGTTTCACTGCCTGGCACTGTCAATCAGTTGCAGAGAGAGCAAAGCCTCTAGGAGTAACGGTAACGCCCCCGTTGCTCCTAGAGGCTCATTTGCATAGATTAAAACATAATTTTTCTCAGCAATGCGCGCACATATGAACATGGGACCAACACAGATGCCTTTAGCTGCCAAGTGCACATGCAACAGGTCAGCCAGTGTCTTAGGTACAAATCTGCTGACGGATGCCCTTTTAACCCCTTGTTTCAGCAGGTGCACTCAGAGTTCTTTAGGGCCCTTATTTATGTAGGGTTGTAAGGGCCCTTCTTTAAAGAGGACCTTTCATTACAATAAAAAAATCTAAACTAAGCATACAGACATGTAGAGCGGCGCCCAGGGATCTCCCTGCACTTACTATTATCCCTGGGCGCCGCTCCGTTCTTCCGGTATAGGCTCCGGTATCTTCAGATTTTCGGCTCAAACGGGAGGAGCCTGCTCTTGTTCTCCTGGGCGTCTCCTTCTCCCAGGCTTGAGTGCTGGCCAATCGCAGCGCTCAGCTCATAGCCTGGGAGAAAATAACCTCTCAGGCTATGAGCTGAGCGCTGCGATTGGCCAGCGCTACAGCCTTGGAGAAGGAGACGCCCAGGAGAACAGGCTCCTCCCAGTTGAGCCGAAAATCTGAAGATAACGGAGCGGCGCCCAGGGATAATAGTAAGTGCAGGGAGATCCCTGGGCGCCGCTCTCCATGTCTGTATACTTGGTTTAGATTTTTTATTGTAATGAAAGGTCCTCTTTAAAGAGAACATGTCACTATGACAGACATCTGTAACATACTTACCAACGTCTAAGAATTCTGGACAGTAAAACCTGTCGGACCACCTGGTAACACCAAAATGCCCTGGAAAACCCATACAATCGCCATTGGGGTTCAGCTTACAAAACCCACCTCCTTTCACAGATCATGGGCTTGTCCCAGCAAAATCAGAATTCTCCTAACAGAGCTATAGTTGAGTGTAATTGAATCTACTAAGCAGCCCCCCAAAAGGGTCTGAAAGGAAGGGTTCCCGGTCCTGCAGACAGTGTATCACATGATACCTCTCAGCCAGTTAGCAGCTCTAAAAAGGATCATGTGACTTCACAGAACTAGGAAGTACTTTCTTCTCGGCCCTCATGTTTGGCATTTTAAGGGGGGCACACTTGTGGGTGTAACTGTATACACCAGTGTCTCTCTGTTAGGGTGTCATACTGATGCCCTTATTTTAATGCATTTGTTTTAGTGGCAGGTTCTCTTTTAAAGGGGTGGTTTGTAAGATTGATGGCCTATTCTCAGGATAGGTCATCAATATCTGATTGTCAGGGGGTCTGACGCCCCAAATCCCAACCCGTCAGCTGTTTCAGAGTAGCGCCTGAAGTTCACAGAGCTGGTAACTGCAGTGCTGTTCCTACCATAGCTCTTTGGAAACAACTGATCAGCAAGGTGTGGGATACCCACCAATCAGATATTGATGGCTTGTCCTGAGCGTAGGCCATCTGTATTCAAATCCTGGCCAATCCCTTTAAGACTAGGTTCAGATTTGTTGGATTTGCAGTGCAGAGTCTGCACATTACAGTACAATATACGCAGATGTAGTTTTAAAATCGGCATCCATATGCAGCAGAAGTGTTACCTGTTCAGCATACAGGAGTGAACTTACACCCACAGTCTGCTGCAAAATCCACTTCACATGCAGATCTTGCTGCGCATTGGCACCGTGATCGGCTGTGTAAATATCGCACCGCATCTGAACTTGTGCCAAAAGGGGCAGACATTTTTTTTCCAGCTTTTTGTTTATCCCTGGCAGGTAACATTGTCGGCATGGGTCAGTGTGTTGTCCTCGGCCTGACGGTTGTCATTAAAAAGAAATTCTCAGCCTCACGGTTCTGGGACGACTGCGTGAAATATAACTGCACGGTGAGAATCCTTCGTTTTTCCCGTTAATATCCTCCCCGGCAATTTTGTGTTCCTATTAACATGGCTGCTTTATCGACAGATTGTCCAGTACATTGGCGAGATCTGCCGCTATCTCCTGAACCAGCCAGTGCGGGAGGCCGAGTCCCAACATAGAGTGCGCATGGCATTAGGAAACGGGCTCCGTCCTGCCATCTGGTCCGAGTTTGTGTCCCGGTTCAGGGTCCCACAGATCGCTGAGTTCTACGGAGCGACAGAATGTAACTGCAGCCTGGGCAACTTCGACAACAACGTAAGCGTGGCGTGTGTGTGTGGTTATGTGCCGTTTAAGCGGAGTGACCCTGTGTCTCATAGGTAAACGATCCGTGTGATTCATAGGTTGGGTCCTGCGGATTTAACAGCCGCATTCTGCCCTTCGTATACCCCATCCGGCTCATGAAGGTCAATGAGGAGACAATGGAGCTTATCCGCAGTCCGCAGGGTCTTTGCATCCCCTGTCAGCCAGGTAAGTGCAGATCGCAGAATACAGTATATTATTAAGGGCTTGTCTGGTGAACAAACAGTTCCTAAGGAGTTCTGGATTAATAGAGGGGGTTTCACAATTCCAGGACCCTCATTTATTAGCCAGAGCAGAGAATGACTAGAAGGAGCGTATTTTGACCGAAGGACCCAGCAGGTCCATGCGTAACCATTGAAGCCCTCCAGAGCCACGTCATCGATATCCAGTCTGTGCACTGTACTGCAGGTCAGTACCATTTAAAGGGATGTCCAGTTTTCAGATATTGATGACCTACACTCAGGGTAGGTCATCAATATTAGATAGATAAGTGCAATCCGACTCGCAGCACCCTTCACCGATCAGCTGTTTGAAGGGACAAGCGCTGCATCTTGACGCTGTCTACATTTCAGCGGCGGTGCAGTCTAATTACAGCTTTCTCTCCTGTAATTAGACTGCTACAAGGGAGCTGATCAGTGGGGTGCTGGGAGTTGGATCCCCGCCGATCTGGTATTGATGACCACTCTTAGGCTCCATTCACACGTCCGCAAAATGCAGAACGAAATTGCGGAACAGAATTGCGGACCCATTCATTCCTATGGGGCCCGGACACGGAATTGCGGATCCGCACTTCCGTTCCGCAAAAAAATAGAACATGTCCTATTTTTGTCCGCAATTGCGGACAAGAACAGGCATATTCTATTAGTGCCGGCGATGTGCGGAACGCACATTGCCGCTTTCCGTGTTTTGCGGCTCTGTGTATCCACAAAACACGTTACGGACGTGTGAATGGAGCCTTTAAGGATATGTTATCTATATCAGAAAACTGGATAGCCCCTTTCAGGCTAGGGCTACACGGCGACGCATCGCAGAAAATTCACACAGCAAAAATTGATGTGCAACTTGCGGTCGCTATTTTAGGACTATGCTTCAGGCAAGTGACAAGCAAGTCGCTGATGCACAACTTGCGATACAAAATCCATCAGGTCTGGGTTTTCTGGGACTGTCGCGTCCTATGTTTCCGTGTAGCCCTATAGCCTAAGGCCTCATGCAACAACCGTGTCTGTATTGTGGTCAATGAAATACGGCTATTGCCTGCACTACGGACAAGAATTGGATGTGTTCTATTATTTGCGGAACGGACATGCGTATGGGCTGTCCAATTTATAATTTTTTTTGTGGACCTATAGAACTAAATTGGTTCATGTGCAATCCACAAGAAGACCTAGATCGGACACAGATGGCTGAGTACAGTCGTGTGTATGAGACCTAAGTGAAAGAGACTGAGCTGCAGTATCAGACACAGCCACATTTGTATGTGTGGTAGCAGCGCTACTTTCTAAGTTCTAGAAGATCCTAAAGGTGGCCATAGGATGGTAGGTATTCCTCACGACTCAGTCCTCCCCCATACACATGCAGTCTTGGCCTGACTGAGTGTGCGTGTGTTCTTCATGGAGCGAGGGGAATAGGCTGCCTCCAGACTTCTGGATCAGATGGATTTCTGCACCGATGATCTGCCATTAGATGGACGGGCCAGTCCTTCTGAAATCGGTGGGTCTGGGCAATCTTCATCTACAGTGCATGGCCAGCTTTAGTCGGGGTCACCTTCACATTCCTAAAACAGGGACTTACCCCTGTGCCTTGTTTGGTTTGTATCACAGGAGAACCTGGGCAGCTGGTTGGCCGTATTGTCCAGTCAGACCCACTGCGAAGATTCGACGGTTATGTGAACGAGTCGGCCACTAACAAGAAGATAGCCAAAAATGTTTTCAAACATGGAGACATGGCCTATCTCTCCGGTAAGCGTTCTGCCCAAATCGTGGAGAAGTCTTGGTGCCAAGGTTGTCTGCTTTTCTGACCGCCGTCTTGTCTCTACTGCAGGCGACGTGCTGGTGATGGATGAGCTGGGTTACATGTATTTCCGGGATCGTACAGGTGACACGTTCCGATGGAAAGGGGAAAATGTGTCCACCACAGAAGTGGAAGGAATCCTAAGTAGGCTCCTGGGGCAAGCGGATGTGGTGGTCTATGGCGTAGAGGTGCCAGGTATGCGGCTGGATCTCGATTTGTATTGGGGGGGGGGGGGGGTGATGTTTGTTCTATGCATTGAAATCACCTCTTGTTTGCGTCCTAGGAACGGAAGGGAGAGCTGGAATGGCAGCCATTGCTGACCCTGATCATAAAAGTGATCTTGAAAAGTTTGTCAAAGACCTTAAGAAGGCGCTGCCTGGGTACGCATTCCCGGTCTTTCTCCGATTACTGCCAGAAGTGAACAAAACAGGTGAGGGCCTTCGTTATTGGATTTGGATACCACCTTGAGTATGCTCCCCCCCCAGAACAAATGATTCATAGGGCCCCCTCGCCACCTCTTGTCATTGCACACACAGGTCATATCCATAAGGTCCAATAGGCTATTTAAGAATCAACCGGTACATAATAGATCCTAGAGGAAAGTGATTGGCTTAAAATTTCCGAGACTTTTTTATTTTATTTATTTTTTACAGGTCATCAGTATCTGATTGGTGGGGGTCCGACACCCTCGCTGATCAGCTCTTTGAGAAGGCACCGGCATTCGCAGTAGTGCAGCGACTGTCCCTCTGCCCGCCAAGCACACCGCCGTACATTGTACGGGCTAACATGAGGGCTAGTGCCATCTTAAACAGCTGATCGCCTTGGAAGACCACCACCATTCAGATACTGATGGCCAATCCAAAGCATTGAATGTCAGTATAAAGGTCTCAGAAGACCCCTGTACAGAGGGTTGGGGCCTGGTATTTTGTCTGGATGATCCCTGATCATTCTAATCCTGACTGAGGACATTAGCTGAGAAACCTAAAGCCATATATCTTCTGAACAGCCCTGACCACTCCCTAGCCTTCTTGTTATCTGTAGGAAGATAACAAAAGGATCATCTATGTTGAAGTCCAACATGCCCGACCATTCTTTGCTTGACATCTGCTGTCAGAGGCAGATTCACAATGCCTCATAACCATTAGATGGTAGACCGGTTCCACCAAATACATCCGATTTTTTTCTGACATACATTTAATGTGTTAAAGCACAGTTCACCCTAGTATTGCACATTGCATGGGTGGCCTTATACCCATATACCGCTGGTTTGAACTGAGGTTGTAATGACAGACTTCACTGTGCACCAGCAGTTCATTCAGGAACCCTATTTATGCTGGTGAATTAGATCTGTCAGTAGTTCCCTTCGCCTCCAGCAGGTGTCGCTGTTGGTACAAAAATCAGTTCATTGATTTGTGAACCATCTGACATTGCGGTTCCCCCTCTGAGACCCCCCGACACCTGCTGGAAACGAAAACTCTGAGCTAAAATCAATGCAGTATAACAGGCCTACTGAAATGGCGGCCATCAGTCTCTTCCATTGATTTGTAATGCCTGGCCTCTAACATCCCCTATCCCGCTCCCTGCCTCCACAGGAACATACAAATTCCAAAAAACAGACATGAGGAAAGAAGGCTTTGATCCCCACGTGGTGAAAGACACCTTGTACGTCCTGGATTCCCAGCAAGGAAAGTACATCCGCGTGGACAATGAAATCTATAAAAAGATCCAATCGGGGAAGCTGAAGTTGTAGTTTTCAGGCTTTTTTTTTTTTTTTTTTTTTTTGCATTTTTTTAAATTTCGCTTTGGTTCTGGTCATGTGACACAGATCGGGCCCATGAAGCAGACCGAGTTCTTACATCTCCAGAGATGATGTTTGTTCACGTACCAAAGTATTACGGTATCTGGGAAATGGAGGCGGCATGTGAGAGATTTAAAGGGACTTTTTTTATTTTTTTTTATTGAAAAACTGAGCTTTTCTAATTTATTTTGTAGTCCAGAGTTTTAATTAGCCTGTTATCTGTCCAACACTCCGGTTTTTGGCTTGGACAAGACCTGCACTGACGAAGGGAATACGACGTGAACTTTATATCAGGCAATACTGTGATTGGAGGAGGGGACAGCGCAGATGGCAGTGACTCCATATTGAAAAAAAAAAAAGGAAATGTAGGAAATTCACGAGGAAATGTAGGAAATTCACGGACCAGTACATGGTCCTTATCCGTTCAGGACCTCGCTGCTCTTCACCCTGTCAGCTGTGTTATAATCCGGGTCGGGTGAATGGCCGAACTGTCTACACTTATACCTCTGTCTTCAGTACTTTTCCAATCCGGATGATATCAAGCCATAACATAGACTCTATCCTGACAACCCCGAGCAGCGGCCCAGGATCCAATTTATGAAACCCCTGACAGAACAGTTGTGCCAGAGAATACAGCTGACCAGCCTTATAGCGCTTTTTAACCCTTTCGCTACCAGCGCCGTACATGTACGACGCCCGCTCGCGCGTGCAGCGGGCATCATGGCCAAGAAGTCTCTGCTGTTGCAACCGGCAATAATGCCAATCGCGGTAATTAAATGCTTTAGATGCCATGATCAAGTGAGATCAATCAGGACTTCAGTACTTGCGCCAAATGCTCTGAGTCTCTATGAAGAGACTCAGAGCATTAATGCTGCAATTGTTATTTTGTCCACCAGACGGCAGGCCAGAATAAGAAATGAGCAAAATGCTAAGAAATTGTCAATTTTAAAATCCCTGATAGGTAAAAATGAAAAATTTAAAAACATTATTTATAAGGTCATTTATGAGCCTTAAAATTATGACAATTTTTTATTTTTTTTTAAAGTTTAAAAAATATATAAAAAATATAAAAATTTAAATCACCCTCCTTTCCGTATAATTTTAAAAATATATATACCTAAATAACAATAAATATAAACATCCTGGGTATGACCACGACTGAAAACGCCCATCCAAATAAAAAAAAAAAACAATATGGCGATTGGAATGGAAAAAAGGGTGAAAATGGCCGATTTTGCCATTTTTTCAATGCTTCTCTTACCCAAAAAAATTAAATAAAATGTGATCAAAAAGTCATGCGCACTCCAAAATAGTATCAATAAAAACTATGGATTCTCCCGCAAAAAATGAGCCCGTAAACAGCTCAGTAGACATAAATATAAAAAAGTGGGGTCAGAATATGGTGATATAAAATGTAAAAAAAAAATTTAAAGTAATTTTTTTTTTTTTTTTTTACACTATTTAGACATAAAAAAGCCTACATATGGGGTATCGTTGTAATCGTACTGACCCAGAGAATGAAGAGCATGGGTCAGTTTTGCTGCAAACGAAACGCCGTGGGAACAAAACCCATAAATCGGTGGAGGAATTGCGTTTTTTTTTTTTTTACAATTCCACCCCATTTGGAATTTTTTTTACCGCTTCCCACTACATTTTATGCCACAATTTATGGTGGAATTAAAAAGTATAACTTGTCCCGCAAAAAATAAGCCCTTATACAGCTATGTGAACGGAAATATAAAAAAGTTATGGCCCAAGGAAGATGGGGAGGAAAAAATGAAAAAGAAAAAACCCTCCGGTATCCTAAGGGTTAAAGGGGTTTTCTGGGATTTTCATACTGATGGCCTATCCACAAGATAGGTCATCAGTACGAGATCCGTGGGGGTTTTACTCCTGGCACGACCGCCAATCAGCTGCTTGAGGAAGCATTGGCGCTCACGGAGCTCCGGGGTGCGTCCCGGCCTCCTCCCAGCTTACCAACCACAGCGCCACCCCTTGTATAGTGGCTGTGCTTGGTATTACAGCTGAGCCCCATTCACTTGACTGCGCCATGTGCCTGATGAGCATGACATCACATAGCCAAGGAAGAGGCCTAAGCGCCCACAGAACATAACAGCCTCTTCATACAGCTGGTGCCGGGAGTCAGACCCCCGCTGATCTGAGGATAGGCCATCAATATCATAATCCTGGAGAACCCTTTATGGCTCTGCTTTTATTTTATGCCAGAAACAGCGCCCCTCATGTCTTGTGCTTGTGTTTGGTATTGCAACTGCTTTCCATTTAAGTCAGTGGAGTCATTGCAATACCAGACACGGCCCAAGGAAAAGAGTGGCGCTGTTTTTGTTTTTTTCTCTTATTCTAATTCTGGGCTCTCTTTTAAAGCTTTATTTTTTTTGTGCTCAGACAGGGCATAGGTTAGTCTTCCGTTTAAGTGAGGTTATATCCATAGTCACTAACACTATGAAAGTAATTCTACCAGGTGCATTAGTTCCTCTGGCTCTTCTCTTGGTGCACTTATTCCAGTGGCAGCCATCATGTTTGTCACTGCTCTGTCCCCAGTGTTTGTTACTGTATTAAAGGTTTTTTTTCCAGTACTTATCCTCAGGATAGATCATCAGTATCGGGTTGCTGGGGGTCCAACACTGCGCACACCTGGTAATCAGCTGTTTTGGGCAGCCACAAGGGCTGGAAACTATACAGTGGATGGAGCCGCGAGCACAAGGTTCCGCACACTGTGTGGTGGCCGTGTAAGGTACTGCAGCTCAGCGCTGTCATGTGCGCCGGTGCCAGAAACTACACAGTGTCTTCTGCTTCTGGCTCCAGCCACTGTGTTTCCATCTCCAGCGGCTGCCCAAAACAGCTGGCTGGGGGGGACAGGTGTCCGATCCCCACCGATCTGGTATTGATGACCTACTGTGAAGATTGGTCATTATATCAAAGCACTGGAAGACCCCTTTAACAGGTAAATCCACCCATTTGCTGTGGGGTTTTCTCTCTTCTGTGTACACCAATGGGAACAGAGTTCTGGGGGTCCCCACTTCTAGCAATCAGCAAGGAATGGTTGGAACGTTCAGCAGCACCCTAACTAGGGATCGACCGATTATCGGTTTTACTGATATTATCGGCCGATATTCAGGATTTTCAAAGTTATCGGCATCTAACCTTGCCGATAACGAATCACGAACATGGATCGTGCTGCTGTCAGCGCGATCCATGTTCCCTCAGCAGCACAGGGGAGAAGGAAGCAGTGTCTCCCTCCCCCCTGTGCCGCTGCCACCAATGAGAGGAGAGGGGCTGTGGCCACTGCGCCACCAATGATGTTAATTTACTCATTCAAATTCAACAGGAGGCGGGAGCTGGCTGCAGAATAATATAGCCGCACCCGACCTCTAGGACAAGTAGCTGCGATCCGCGGCAGTTAACCTCTGCCGCACCTGAGGGGTTAACTGCCGCGGATCGCAGCCACCGCTCATAGAGGTCGGTGCGGCTATATGACTCTGCAGCCAGCACCCGACTCCTGTATTTGAATTAATGGGCGAGTTATCTTCATTGGTGGCGCAGTGCGCCGCCCCCCCCAACCCCAGTATTAAAAACATAGGTGGCGCAAAGACCCCCCCAAAGACCACCAGTATTAGTCATTGGTGGCAGTGGCCACAGGGTCCCCTCTCTCCTCCTCATTGGTGGTGCAGTGGCAGCTTCTGATCGGAGCCACAACAGTGTAAGCCTGGGGCTTCGATCGGTTACCATGGCAGCCAGGACGCTACTGAAGCCCTGGCTGCCATGGTAATCTCCCTGCTGCTGTGTGCACAAAGCACAGAGCAGCAGAGAGAGTGTAAAGTCCTATTCACTCCGATAGAGATCTATTAGGGTGAATAGGACAAGGGTTCTAGCCCCTAAGGGGGCTAATAGTTAGTAAAAAAAAAAAAAAAGCTTCAAAAAACACAAACACCAAAATATTAAGTATAAATGAAAAAGAAAGATTTACGGAAAAAAAAAGCTAAACGTTAACAATAAACATGTTAATTTTCAGCAGATTTGTGTAGGAATTATTATTTATTTTTTTTTCAAAAATGAAAATGCACAGAATATCGGTATAAATTATCGGCTGCCTGCCTGAAAGTTCACAGATTATCGGCTCTAAAAAAAAAAAATCAATATCGATCGATGCCTAACCACCCCAAGGGGCAAGGTTTTGTGTGGAGAAGGCCTTAAAATATATTCGGCGTATGGTAGAAATGTGAACGTATGGAGCGGTGAGTATGTCCTTCCTTCTTGTGGTGATCTTCCTGATCATGGCTGCTAGGGGTTGTCCACCATCTTCTGCTTGTCTGGAACGCTCCCCATTGCTTCCACTACCCAGCATTGCATGTAGTACGTGTTTCCCATCCTAGTTCTGTAGCTCATAGATGATGGCGGCCAATGGCTTCTCATAGGCTAGCCAGAGGTCCTAAGGAACAACTTGAAGGGGAACTCCATTCAGAAGGTAGCCTAGGTTGGGACAACGATGCAACCTCTTTGTTGGATGGGAATTTTGCAGCGTCCACCATCTTTGTTCCCTCTTTCATTTGCATACGAGACTGTAGCCTGCATTATTCCAGAATGCCAAACTATGCAAAATAATTTTCTCTATGTCGTACCGAGATCATTGTCACCGTGGTGACAGCTTCCATTTTGGATGAAAGGAGGGTTCTGATTGGTTGCAGCGGGCAACCCTACTGTTTTTTTTCTCCTGTCAGACTTTGTGTACACGACTGTTTGGCGTTGTGTCATAGTAGCAGTGTTACATTATAGAATTCTATTCATTCTGAAGCCACGTGAATGCTGGATACTTGTCCCATGTGACAGAGCATATCAATGACTACGCCATGATCACTAACATATGTGTGCTTGTAAATGGCAAGAGAGGGGGATCTATAGTGAATATTTGGGGCAGGTGGTCCCAGACGCCTCTTTACTTCCCATGTTAACCCCACCTTTCCTTCTTTCAAAACCTGTGGATCAGGGTTGCCCTGTGCCCATTAGAAGCTAGGATGTGCCAAGTCTAACCTGGGGCGCCATAGTTGCCGAAGCGGCGGCTTTTGATTTCTGTGAGGAAATTGCTGCTATCTCCCCGTTTTATTTGGATGGTGGGGAGTATTATCTATGGTTAAAGTAGCAACATATCTAAGTATCTCCCCTGATCTGCCTCTTTTGTCAATATGTTAAAAAGTCTATTCGGACATTAGTCCCTGGGAAAGCTGGGTGATCACCATTAATTCATTACAGCACTTTCGACTTTTCCCAACCAGCTTTTCCAGGCAAATCCGCCAAAATCTAAATGGCGGCCATATTGGTTTTCAGTGCCTGAATAGTTTTTTTCTTAACTTGATAACTCTTATTTATTTCAGGGAGAAATTGTTCTTCAGTTTATAAATTGCATGTTGAGTTAATATCACTTCAGTTATATTTACCAGGGAAAATAGTGTTTAATGTGTGTAATATTGGGGTGGAGGGGGGTGTCTGTGCCAGGGAACTAGTCAACGCGCAAGGGTTAAGCTGACATAACTGTTTCCTAATCAGGTGTCTGGTCTACTCTGTCTTAGTTTCCTAACCTGCAGCTGTTTGGGCACGATGAGAGTTGTAGTTCTAGTTTTACCAGCTGCAGGATGGGGAATACTAAGCAACTAGGCCTCAGTTATCAGAACGGTCTGTGTTGCCCATAGCAACTAATCAGAGCACAGCTTTCATTTCCCCAGAGCAGTATATGGAATGAAAGCTGAGCTCTGATTGGTTGCTAGGGGCAGCCCAGACAGTTCTGATAACTGAGGCCTAGTTTGTGTACATTCCTATCACCAGCTCGCACTCTGCTCTGTAAAACATGTTGTATTATCAGGTGGCTTCAGTTATATCGCAGTGTACCCTCCCAACACCTAGCGGGACTCAAATTGTCTCTTCCCCCCCCCCCCCCCCCAAAAAAAAAAACGTGTATTCTAATGTGCTGACCTGACAAACTGACAAGAAGGGGGCCACAAAATGTATTTGGGAGTCCAGGCCTATGCTGTAATGATATCTAGCCATTTTCCATTGGGCTATACACAACAACTGATGCTTAGGGGCCTTACACCCAAAGCATTGCATTACCGGCCAAGTGATAACCAATATGGCGGACATTACTTTTCGTGCTCATTTTGAGTCCTGAATGGCAGAGCCGCTTAGTGATGTGGAATTAATTACCTAGATTTACCATTCAGGGCCGGGTAACAACCCCTGAAACAATGGTCTGCCTCCTTTATTATGGCAGACGTCATCATAAGGTCCTAGAAGGACCCCGCATTATCCGATAATGTTAATGTTGTTAAATGGTACCCCATAAATCGCCTCCCTCCCCCCAGTGTAGTCTAACCATACAAATATGTTGTCTTAAATACACTGTATGACGAGGATTTTCAATGTGCAATAAAAAAAAATTAAAAAAAAAGCCAATTATTGTTCTTTTTTGGGGGTGGGGGAGGGGTGATAACTGCATGCAATTTCCTGATATGTAATGTTCATGCAAGCACTCAGTTTAAAATTTGCTCTGGAATTTTATTCCTGCAATACCCACAGTGGCCACAAGGGGCTGTACTTGGCCTGCGCTATAAGTGGGTTCTCACAGTGTGAGAGGAGGTAAAACTGCACTGACGGCTGTAAGACGGACATCGCTGCTCCCAGGCACAATTCATACTTCTGTATGGAGGCCTTATAAATCTCCATTTCATCCAATGTAGAATCGGAAAACTATTTAGTGTCTCCTGTTTGGAATTTAAAGGGGGGTTTTCTACATATTCGGATTCCGTTCAAGTGAATGGTACTGGGCTGCAGTACAGGATGTGGGCAAGAGTGGCGCTGTTCCTAAAAACGGGGGGGGGGGGGGGAGATCATAAAACCCCTTTAACCAGAACCCACTATGGGTGGCCATGGCTATTCTACTTGACAAGCTGAGGGAGAGGTAGCCAGGGGCCCACGTATACCTGAAGAGTGACCGCACATATATATCAACCTTTTCTTCATGGAGGGGACCCAAACTCTTCTCATTCTATGTATGACACCTACCTAGTGCCCTCCCATGCTGCCTCCCTTCCTTCATTCTGCCCTCCATCAGATTCCTTTCAAGATGGCTGCCACCATGTGGGCGGCTGTCCCACCGCCCTCAGATGGACCAGAGCCAATGACATCGGCGCAGTGTCCATCAAGGTGAAGGGGGGGGGGGGGGCTTAGATTTTGCGTGTAGATGGTGGCCGCCATCTTGAATCTGATGGAGGGCACCAGGTATGCGTCAGTGTACCCTTTAAAGGTCTATCCTGGGAATTTCAATAAGTAGTAGTCACCGTACCCCTGGTCCCCTGACAGCTGGGGGTCCTAAACCTGCTTGATGATTTACAGGTACGCATAGAATTCAATGGAGTTTTCCATAACTCCTATAGATTTTAAAGGAGCAAAAAAAAACGCAACCCTCTCCATAAAAAAATGTCCGCTGTAAAAGTGTCATCTGTAAAACGGGGCAAGAGAGTCAGGGGACCCTCTGTTCTCCTAAAAATGGGACTACCCCTTTAAATCCCTATCCTAAAAACATGGCTCTGCATGTAGATGGCGCCTGCTAGCCTAGTCCTAACTGGTAGGTGAGCCAAAGGGGGCGCTATACTCCCTTCATCTTCCACCCAGAACCTATTTTGGGGAGGCAACCTGTCTTTTTGCCGTGCAAATGGCCTGCAGCCCCAGTGAGAAGCCGGAGGGGGGATAAAGGCCAGTTTGCGGCTTTAGTGTCACTTTCAATCTTTTTTTGGAAGGTTAAATGGCTGTTTAGAGCGGAGCATTGAAGGCCGAGCAGGGGGCGCATTGTGAAGGGCTTCTCCGCCATTGTTGAGTCTTTTTCAATGGTTCCTTGAATAAGAATGCTCCAGGGCCCCCACTTTTTTTTTATTCCTCCTCCCTCAGCCGGAACACAAGTGCTTGGTATGGGGGAGGCCTGGAGTTTCCTGCAGGTTGTGATGGTATTCACAGCCTCCATCGCTTCAGCTAACTCTTTTTTCTTTCTTTCTCTGCAGTTTAACCCGGGCAGAGAGACTCACTGATCTCTGCTTGACACCCAATTACCACATGAATGCGCTGGAGTGGCTGAAAAAGGCCTCTCACTTTTGCTGACCCCCTCGCTCCTTCTGCTGAGAGGCTGCGGATCAAACAAAGCTACTGCGGGCAGGCCTCCATTGTCACCCCGGCCGAGGGGTCCTCCTCTCCTCCAGCACCCCATTGTCTGCGCTTTTATTAAATGCTTTCACTGCACAGGATGCAAACAGCTGTTCCAGGACGGCCGTGTGCTTTATGCAGAATAAGCGGGCGTCCATTTCTCCCCTTTCCCTATGACTGCACGCCCCTTATTACCTATTAATGCCAACTTTTGGGGGCCTCATGCACACGACTGCACGACAGCAATCGGCATCAGTTGGCGGTCTTGTATAATACTGTAATTCTTGACCATGTGTTCTGTATGGGTTTCTGGCACCATGTTTCTCCTATAGAGTGCAAAAAAACACCGGTACCTCTGTGCGCCAACATTACCAACACTGGTATGGTGGCATAATACAAGCGCGTGATTCCCTTCCATCACGTTGCGGGTAGATTTATGTATACCCTACTTGTACAAATCCGCATGTCTGCCTTTGCGTTGCAAAAAGTGAAATACTCGGCAGATCCACATGCGGCTTTTGCCTCAGAATAGTGGCAGTACGTGTTAGGCTACTTTCACATTAGCGTTTTCAATTCCGCTATTGAGATCCGTCATAGGATCTCAATAGCAGAGGAAAACGCTTCCGTTTTGTGCCCATTCATTGTCAACGGGGACAAAACTGAACTGAACGAAACAGAATGCACCAAAATGCATTCCGCTCCGTTTGGTTGCGCTTCCATCGCGGACGGAATAACGCTGCAAGCAGTGGTGCGGAGCAAAACGGATCGGTCCTGACACACAATGTAAGTCAATGGGGACGGATCTATTTTCTCTGACACAATAGAAAATGTATCCGTCCCCCATTGACTTTCAATGGTGTTCAAGACGGATCTGTCACGGCTATAGAAGACATAATACAACCGGATCCGTTCATGACGGAGGGATGTGGTTGTATTATTGTAACGGAAGCGTTTTTTGCAGATCCATGACTGATCCGCAATAAAACGCTAATGTGAAAGTAGCTTTAATCTGCTATATTGGCGGTTTTATTTATAACCAATATGGCTCCCTTACAGCTCACTTTTCCAGATGGGTAACCAGTCTGATTACCGCGGTCATACTGTTGTATTGTTAGGGCTTGTGTACACATCCGGAAACTGCTGGTCCTCAAAACACAAATTCTGGCCATTTGCGTTCTGCATTTTGCGGAATGGAACGTCCTGCCCATAATAAAACAGTCCTATCCTTGTCCGTAACACGGTGTGCTGTCCGCATCTCTTGTGGCCCCGTTGAAGTGAATGATTTCACATCTGATCCGCAAAAAGTTCAGATTGAAGGCGGACAAAAACCACGGTCGTGTGTATGAGGCCTTTAGACTCTTTTCTTTTGCGTTTCACAAGTCCAGAAAAACTGGGTGACAACTCCTGCCCGATCCGTGTCGGTGACTATAATAGTTGTCGCCCACTTTCTCCGGGAAACCATATACTGTATCTAAGAAACGGCTGAATAGAATCTATAGGGGGAGTTGTCCAGCATCGGCAATGCCAGCCCATGAGCAAGGGTGGCGCTGTTTCTGGAAAAATTAGACCTTTTTTTCCCCCCAATATTGGATAACCCCCTTTAAAGGGGCCCTCTGACCTTAGAGCCGAATGAGAGCGTATGCTCACCTTTTAAAGGGATTGTTTCGCTTCAACAAATCACATTTATCATGTAGAGAAAGTCAATACAAGGCACTTACTAATGTATTGTGATTGTCCATATTGCCTCCTTTGCTGGCTAGATTCAGTTTTCCATCACATTATACGCTGCTCGTTTCCATGGTTACAACCACCCTGCAGTCCAGCAGCAGTGGTCACGCTTGCACACTAAAGGAAAAAGCATCAGCCTCTCTGGTGGCCGGGACCGCGGGCGCACACATAGGCTGGTGCTTTTTTCCTATAGTGTGCAAGCGTGACCACTGCTGATGGATTGCAGGGTGGTCGTAACCATGGAAACTAGCAATGTATAATGTGATGGAAAAATGAATCCAGTCACCAAAGGAAGCAATATGGACAATCACAATATATTAGTAGGTGCCTTGTAGTAACTTTCTCTACGTGATAACTGCCAGTTGCTGAAGTGAGACGACCCCTTTAAATCTTCTCACATGACTCCCCACTAGTTGTCACAATTTGGGGACTACGGTTGAGTTTTCCATATCTCCCAGTTAGGCCCCATTCACACTAATATATTTTTGTTCTGCATCCTATCTGCATTTTTGCGGATTGGATGCAGGCCCATTCATTTCCATGGAGTCGCAAAAAATGCACCTAAGGGTGCATTTACACGACCGTATGTATTCCACGGATGATTCCATGTTGCATGTTTGTTTTAGGTTTTTTTTGTGGACCTATTGTAACAATGACTTTTCTTGACCGCAAAACGGTGTATAGGACATGGTCTATCTTTTTTGCGGACGTATGCAGAGCAAAAATACGGTCGTTTGAATAGGGCCTTTATGATTTGGCTCCTTTAAATCTACCCCTTTGTGCCAACTTTTGAGGAGGCGGTGCACCTAGGAACGTGCGCCCCATAATAATGATACGTGACTGTCGCCCCCCCCCCCCTCCATTTACTAATATTGCTAGTGCGCCATGACATGTGCCCGCTGCAGTCCAGCTGTTGTGAAACTACAACTCCCAGCATGCCCCATTCACTTCTATAGGAGGTGTGAGAACAGCCAAGCCAATGTGCATGGTGGGAGTTGTAGTTTCACAACAGGTCGACTTCCGCAGGTTGCAGACCCCCTGACAAAGTGTGAAACCACCCTTCAAGGGGTTCTTCTGTCAAGACCCCCAGCAATCGGAAGAGGGTTACAAAATGGAGTATGCCGACCCTGCCGCTCCATCAGATCAGGGGAACGAGACCCCCCGTTCTCCGGATCGGTGAGTATCCCAGCAATCGGACCCCCAGTGATCGGTTTGTTAGCCCCCCCTATCCTATGGATAATGGTTAACTTCTAAACACGGCTGAAGATTTGTAACAATGTATCAGGGCAGGACGAAACATTTGTGCATTTATCTCTGAGCATTTCCCGCACTGATCCATTATTGCAGAGCTCAGTCGAAACAGGAAACGATAATGCTCCCATTCAGACAGCAAGCAGAGATGTTGAAAAGGAATTGCAATTATGTTAGAAAGTTGCAAAACTTTTTTTATTGTGCAATGATGAGGCTTCATCTGCATAAGACAAATCCTTCCTTCCAGTCTCTGAAGTGAGCAGCAGGTGCAGATTGACAGGCCTTAAGCCTCCGGGGTAATTCCTTCGCACCCTCAGACATCTATTTGTACACTAATGACGCTATTGTCTCAGGGAAGGGATCAGCAAGTCCGTTGTGATGCAAAGTGCAGTCATTGTGAAGCATTCCTCTCATTCCTGGCTGCCATCACTACGCTCACAGGTTTCCTCACTGTTTGGTGAAAGCCATTATTTTGACCCCTGAGATCTTTTGCCTCCTTTCAACATTTTCCTTTCAGCAATTTCCTTGGGATCCGCGCTCCTTCCTCTGCTCTCCAGGAGCTTAGGCTTAGTTTATACACATTAGACATACAATTTCTACAGTTTTCATTTTATTTTTTTTTCCCCAAAAACAGCGCCACCCCTGTTCACAGGTTCTAAGCAGTATTGCAGCTCGGCTCCGTTCACTTCAGTGGGACCCAGCTATGGGTCAAAGACAGGTCGCGCTCAGGTCTATGGACCAGCGCGTTACAATACGTTACATTGATTTTTTTTCTTACTGGTCAGAAAATGGGCCAAAAGTCTGTGTCGTACTACTTGGAAATGTCCATGATGACGTCCGTGTGCATTCCGTATTTTGCGGAACGGAACAGCCGGCCCCTAATAGAACAGTCCTATCCTTGTCCGTGATGTGGACAATAATAGGACATGTTCTATTTTTTTGCAATGTGGATAAACGGAATGCACACGGCGTACCTTCCATTTTTTTTGCGGACCTATTGAAATGAATGGTTCCGCATACGGTCCACAAAAAAACCTGGAACGGACACGGAAAGAAAATACGTTCGTGTGCATGAGCCCTTAAGCAGTGACCCGGGCATGGTCACCTGCTCCACTGCAGCCCAACACTGCCTTCAGTTGTCACATGGGCATGGTCACCAGCTTTGCTGCAGCCCACCATTGCCTTCAGCTGTGACCAGGGCATGGTCACCTGCTCCGCTGCAGCCAACTGCTGCCTTCGGCTGTGACCCGGGCATGGTTACCTGCTCTGCTGCAGCCCACCAGTGCCGTAATGCGGACAATAATAAGACGTTCTATTTTTTTGCGGAACGGACACTGAAACAAAATATGTCTGTGTGCATGAGCCCTAAATATTATTTCTTTTATTACCTATGTAGAAAAAAAAATGGCTGGAATCTTGGGATTAGATACCGAAGGCTCGAGATGAGCAAATCCATTTGTACAAATTGATTTCTTCATACGAAAGAGTTCTTCACCTGCAAGGGGCTGCCCCCACTGTACAAGAGGCTCCCCCTGCTGCTTGATTAACAGGGCGGACATCTCGCCCCCATGACGCTGCTCCCAGTAGCGGAGAAGGCGCAGAGGCTCCTGCTCCAGTACCAGCAGCAGAGCCTCTGCGCTTGCGCCGCAACTCGGAGCTGAGGCGAGATGTTGGCCCTGTTAACCAAGCAGCAGGGCGGCTGCCCCTCGCAGGTGAAGAACTTTTATTTCATGTAGGAATCGATTTGCTCATCTCTACTAAAAAATGAGTGATTCTTTGTAGACGTCGTCCCCCTTCATCTGCTCATCACAGAAACCAGATTTACAGCATTGGGCACTCAAAGCCGTCAGAGTTTCCTCATAACTGTTATCGGCCATGAAATGTCCCCCTAAACAGTGTCCCACAAGGGACAGCCCCCATAAATACTGTCAGACAGTCCGGCAACGCTTATGGTGCTCTCTCTGGCCTGACAACGTTTTGCGGAGCAGTCTCAGGCTAAGGCCTCATGCACACGACCGTATCCGTATTTCGGTCCGGAAAAAACACGGATCCGCAAAATATTTATAACATCCGTGTGCTCTCCGCATTATTCTCTCTCCCATCACTAGACATGGCTATTCTCGTCTGCAATGCGGTCCAGAATAGGACATTTCGTATAATCTGCGTAACAGACATGCGGATGACATCCATCTGCTGCGCGTGTTTTTTTTCTCCCCGAATGCATAGAAATGACTGGGTCTGTGCGCAAAAGATTCGGATAGCACATGGATGGAAAATGCGGTTGTGTGCTTGAGGCCTTACACTGTTTAAGGGCATGACTCTTAAAGGGGTTGGCCTATCTCATTCATTGGTGGCATATCACAATGTCTGATAGGTGCGGGTCCCAGAGGTGTCCCCAGAAAGGGCCCCACACAGTCAAGGAGAGTTCATGAGCGGCCACCCTCCACGGTCAGCTATTTTCGGAAGTCCCATAGAAATGAATGGAAAACACACTGCGCAGGCGCTGCCACGGCTCCATTCACTTCTATGGGGCTGACCGAAATAGCAGTTCCAAAGAAATTAAAGAAGGGCGGCCGCGCACGTGCTGTCCACTCCACTCTACTTCACTTTGCGGGCTCCGTTCTAGAGATAGGTGCAGGGAGCCGCACCTGTCAGACATTGGTGGCATATATGAGATGGGCCAACCCCTTTATACAGTACATGCGCACGACCGTATGTGTTTTGTGGTCCACAGATACTGGTCGTGTGCATTGTGCACTTTCCTGTCCTCCACTATTGTAAAAGTGTCTAATTTGTCCACAAATGGACAAGAATAGGACATGTTCTATCTTTTTTGAGGGGCGGACATGCGGACAGCACACAGATGACATCACCAGAGGGCTCCCGTACATCAGAGGATGGACTTGTAATGAAAGGGGTCGTCTCACTTCAGCAGGTGGCATTTATCATGTAAATGAGGTTAATACCAGGCACTTACTAATGTATTGTGATTGTCCATATTGCTTCCTTTGCCGGCTGTATTCTTTTTTTTTTTTTCCATCACATTATACACTGCTTGCTTCCATGGTGACGACCACCCTGCAATCCATCCGGGGTGGCCGTGCTTGCACACTATAGGAAAAACGGCCGTCCTATGTGCACTCCCATGGTCCCGGCCACCAGAGACTCCGACACCTTTTCCTATGCTGTGCAAGCACGACCGCCGCTGCTGGATAGCAGGGTGGTTGTAACCATGGAAACGAGCAGTGTATAATGTGATGGAAAAATGGATCAAGCCGGCAAAGGAAGCAATATGGACAATCGCAATGCATTAATAAGTGGCTTGTATTAACTTTCTCTACATGATAAATGTAATTTACTGAAATTTTTAACAGGTTCCCTACTCAACGGCGGACATGTGGCTTCACGACACATGTTTAGGCCTCATTCAGACGGCCGTATGCTGTCCGCAAAAATACTGAATGCTATTGGTTTTTTGGCGGATCCGCAAAAAAACGGATAGCATTGTATTTTTGTGGACCCATAGACTTCAATGGGGGCCATGTCCTGATTTTCATGGACAAGTATAGGACATGTTTCATTTGTTTTGCGGAACCGTGGAATAGAAAAGGGCCCCATAGAAAGGAATAGGTCAGCATCTAATCCGCAAAGAAACGGATCCGCATTTTTGCGGATATCATACGGTCGTCTGAAGGAGCCCTCACACATACATACACCATATATATGTACATTACGCACACATACCACCCAACGTTTAAAAAGCCTAAGGAGCTAAACTATGGCGTGGAAGCGCTCATCTCCAACTGCCGCCGCCAGAACCCCGGAACCAGATTCAGGCGGTAACAAGGTTCTCCGATCCGGCTGTAATTTTAACAACCGGATCTATAGAACCTGAGGGAACTGGCTGAATCCCACGCCTGGAGACGACCCCTTTAAGTTTGCCGATTTCTATCCGGCCACGGGGTGTCAAAGGAGCTGACGATCCATTGATTAGAGACTGCAGCCACCCGTCTTTCCAATACTCCTGATGGGCACATCTGTGGCCACTTATACAGGCGCAGGCGATGTACATTATGACATGATTAAGCAGATTTCCCCCCCCCCCCCTTCAGGAGTCTGGGAAAGCTGGGTGACTGTTCCTTTAAGAGCTGCTATGGCGGCCATATTGGTTCCCACCTAGCTATAACTAAAGAAACAAGAGGACGGTTGGCAGCCTGAGCTTGGGGGAAAAGCAAATGGCTGAAGAATATTTATTGGCCGAGGCTAAGACGGCAAACGAAGTGATAAACTGATGGGGGAGGGTGATACATCAGAGGATGAGCCGGGAACCCCATGAATAATTCACGTGTCATATAGGGAAGAATGAATAACTTACAAGGAGTCTTTCTGCATCCCGTCACCATGACAACCGGCCGGGAGGTGAGAACTTCCGGTGTGGGCAGGCGATGACTTCCGGCGCACAAGGCAAGATGGCGGCGCCCATGGGTGTGCTGCTGGAATTTGGGTGAGTGGCGGAACTGGCCTTTTATTCCTCTGTAAGGGACTTCTAGCGGGGCTGAGGCGTAGGATCCTGCTGGGGGGCGTGTATATGTCAGCAGGGGGGATCCAGCCGCTGCCATTCACTCCTGCAGTGCAGTCATCCATCCCACTGTGGGATCTCTGAGACGAGGTGTAGCTATACATACACACATATATACAGCCCTAGAATATGTATGCATGTAGGGTTGTCACGATAACAACATTTTGATTCGATTTCGATACCATAAAAAAAAGTATTGCGATACTCGATGCCATGCGGAAAAAATAAAACGCCAGAAAAAGCCGCGTGCATTCCGCATTTTATGGAACGTCCAGCCCATAATCGAACAGTCCTATCCTATTTTTTGGGGGGGACAAGGTGACAAAAAAAAAATGGCGAATTGTGAGGTTTTTATTTTTTCACCGCATAGGAGATTTATTTTTTTAAGTTTGGACTTTTCAGACGTGGCGATATGTAACGTTTATTTGTTTATATATTTCATATATAAAACTGGGAATTTACATATATATATGTGATTTATACTTTTTTTTTAATTAATTTTTATTTATTTACTTTTTATTGAATAACTATTAGCCCCCTTAGGGGCTAGAGCCTGGGATCTTTTTACCCTGATAGAGCTCCCTGCTACCCTGTGCACACAGCAGCGGGGATGTTACCATGGCAGCCAGGGCTTCAGTAGCCCAGCAGTGTAATCCTGGGGCTCCGATCACAACTGCCACTGTACCACCAATGAAGAGGGCGGAGGGGATCCTGTGGCCACTGCCACCAATGGCTTTAATCCAGGGGGGGGGGGGGGGGGCACTGCAAAACCAATGATAATTAACCTTTAATACAGATACAGGAGGCGGGTGTTGGCGGCAGAATCACATAGCCGGCACACGGCCTCTAGAACAAGGAGCTGCGATCAGCGGTGGCCACAGTCCCTTCCCTCCTCCGCCCCTCTCTCTCCTCATAGGCGGCGGCGGCAGCAGCACAGGGGGGAGGGGGGGCGACACTGCTTCCTTCTCCTGTGCTGCTGAGGGAACATGGAGCGCGCTGAGGGCAGCGCGCTCCATGTTCTGTGATACTAGGCTGCTAGAAATGTACAATTTCAGTAATTAAAGTATATTACAAAAATGGTCAGTATCACTGCTCCTATACATTACAAAAAAATATAAAAAAAATGAATGACAGTTGCACTATAAAGAACAGCTTTTTGGCGTTGGAGCCTCTGTCGGCCATTCTGTCCTATCTGACAGCTAGAATTGCGCTGCGTGCAGCACTATCCTTGCTGTCAAGGTGACAGGCCGAGCATGCATGTGTTCTGAGTGGGTTGAAGAGAGTAAGGCGCTGCCAGACACAGTCTAGTGTTGCTATGGGCAACTAGGCCAGTTTTCCTTAACACCAGGTTGATAAATCTCCCCCATAATTTACATTTTACCACTAAAACCCCCCAAAGATTCAATCGCTGCTGCTCCAGTGGTAACGCAGCCATAATACGGCACACGACCGCTGCAGTCAGTGGCTGGCCTCAGCAGTAGTCCAATGATTGGCTGCAGCAGTCATAGGTCACTTACTCACCTTCGTAGCCTGTAACTACGGACCGAGGGTGCGGACCGAAGCGGTAGGGATTAAAGGGGTTATCCAGGAATTTGATATTGATGGCCTAATCTCAGGATCGGTCATCAATATCAGATCAGCAAGGGTCCGACCCCCAGCACCCCTACTGATCAGATGTTCGTAAAAATGCGGATCCGTTTTTTTTGCGGACAGTTCAGTCCGCAAAAAAACGGATTGCATTCCTTTTTTTTTTTGCTGATCCATAGACTTCAATAGGGCCATGTCCTGATTTTCAATGACAAGTATAGGACATGTTTCATTTTTTTTGCTGGGCCCCATAGAAGTGAATGGGACAGCATCTAATCCACAAAAAAACGGATCCGCATTTTTGCGGACAGCATACGGCCATCTGAATGAGCACTTATTCTGTGGATAGGGGATAGGCGTTATTAGTTACACACCCCCCTTTAATATAAGGGATCTCTTGGTAATAGTGGAGCGGACCCGTCCTGCATCACACGGACCACCCAGTGATTTCACTAGGTAACGTGCTCTGCAATCCTTGGTGGCGGTCTTCCTCTTACCATCTCTGGCAATGGAAGTGGAAATTCTTCCGGAGTCCACAATAGGTACCACCAGCCCATCACCAATATAGGGAGTGATTTAGGGGGTAGCATGGAAGTCTGAAATGATCTAGGACTCCAGCTGCTTTGAAACTACAACTCCCAGCATGCACAGTTGCTCAGCTGTTCTTGTAACTCCCATAGTGTGTGTGTTGGCGTTGAGTGGCAGCCAATGACTTCTCAGGTAGTCGCCCCAGTCACACAACTGCCCCTGCACTGAGTCCCCGCGAGAAAAGCGCATTACCAATGTTTGCGTCATTGTCGTAGAAGTGAAAGGAGGATTCTGGGAGTTGTAGTTTCAGAAGAACTGGAGTGCCGGAGGGTGCTGATCCCTGAGCTAGCGAACTGCATGTCCACCAGTTATACTCTGGAGGGTCTGAGGGTTTTCTTTGTCTAAGGGCTGTAGTACACCAACAGATTATCTGACCAATATCTGTCCAATCATACCAATGATTGGTCCACTCCTAATAGGCCATCTGACCAATGATTTGTCAGATAATCTGTTGGTGTAATAAAGCCCTAAGTTTGGTTCAGCAGATCCATGGAGGATCAGGGCCGTGCAGCTTTTTTTAAACATTGATGACTGGATAGGATTAAAGGGTTTGTCTGGATGTTTAATATTGACGACCTATCCTCAGCATAGGTCATTAGTATCTGATTGTTGGGGGTCTGACTCCCAACACAAGGAGAGCCACGCCCACTTCCAAGGCTAGTGATGTCACGTGCATCGGTCACATGGCCTAGGCCCAGCTCAGTCCCATTCCAGTGAATGGGCCTGAGCTGCAATACCAAGCACAGCCACTATCCAATGGACGGCGCTGTGCTTGGTGATCTGGAGCACCGTGGCCTCCTCAGACAGTTGATCGCTGGGGGGTCCTTAGGATTGGTCATCAATATTAAACATTTGGAAAAAGCCCTTTAAAAATGGCGAATATCTCATGAATATGGCTCGTAGCAGATGTATCAGAAAAGTGGCACAATTGGGCACCGTATATATTATTCGCTGGTCATTTTTTAATCCAGTATTGGACCCTCGCCTCGCCCTCCACGTCCAGGAGTAAATCATCCCGCAGCCGCCTTCTCCCCCCTCGCAGACAAAACTTGTTTCACTTTTCCTTGGTACCCTAGAGAGCCTGACATAGAAATGCTAATCCCGGCCCCGTGTCCTGCTGGAGCCTGCGGGGAATCCTTTGTCTGCGCCTGGCTCCGCTTGTGAGCGACACCCCCTCCTCTGTGCTCGCCATGTCAGCATATCTCATGTTTTTATTATCTGATTTCAGAGGTGGCGCTGAGCTGCTGTTCCAGGGAATCAAAAAGCACCACGTGACCCTGCCCGGCCGACCGGATCCTTGTGAGTATCCCCCACCTCCCCCCGTGATATGCCATGAGATGGTTCTCATCCACATTTGGGGCAGTTGCCAGCTTGACGCCCAAGTTTTTAACTATGGGGGCACAGATCTTGGATCAGCGCTTAAGAGGCGGAGACGAGAACAAGCGTTTGCTTGGCTCCGGGGCGTGACAAGTGATGTAAGTGAGCGCTGTGACGTCATGGGAAGCCATGATGATGGAGGTGGCCTAGAAGAGGACAGTCCCGGGGAACCTGTCGGAAGCCATCGCCATCGGCCTCCAGGTTCTCTCTCTCTGTGAAATTCTGCATAATGCGGGGGTGGGCCTCTGGTGCGAGCCATTTAAACTGATTAGGATGCAGTTCACATGGAAGCTGACGCCAGCTGTTCCTCTGCCCCCCTCCTGCTAACTGACCGGCACTGTTTGCTGAGCGCTGAGCCCCCTGTGCGAAATTGCTTTTGAAAAGGATCACTTTCTGGTTAATTAAACAAAGAGTCAACACATCTGTGAAGTTTTCTGGAGTCCCTATTATCCTGGTATTGATCCCCCCTCCGTCCCACCCAGTGATTCGGATTCTTTGAATGGCTACCTGGGTCTGGGGCGAGAGCTAAACTGGTCGAGGCAACATGTAACTTAAAATGATAGCAGGTAGCTGCGTCTGGGAAAGCTGGGTGACGGCCAATATGGCTGCCATGACTGCTTCCGCATCCTGAATGGGAAATTTGCCTTGTGATGCATAGTTATTGAGGATGGGGGGAGACACCCAAATATATATATTTTTTTTTAAATCCAGCCTTGGTATGGAATTAGATAACGTTTCGGACGCCTTAGTCACCATCTCTGTAATGACTCCTGTTTAGCAGTCACCCAGCTTTCCCAGAAAGAGACATAACTATGAAAAGCCAATTTAAAAAAAAAAAAATATTTAAAGCGAAGGTCCATTGTCTGCGCTTTGACCCGAGCCGTACTGTACATTGATTGGAACAGATCTGTGGTTACTTATTAGACGAAAGGGAATGGCCCCTTCCCAGACTGGGAACAATGGGAGAAGCGCAGTGATGCTGGCTTCTCCATGGTAACTCCTCTATACAATGGCTTCCCTGGACCGAGAATGTGGGCGGGTGGGGAACCAGGCAGAACTCTCTGACCCTCCCGAGTCAGGCTGATAAACGATCCTTCCTACCCCTGCGCCTGACCCTGCAGTGACCAGCGCCGCTCTTCATCATAGGTACAGCTCTCCGCCCTCTCCGCAGCGGGCGTCATCTCCAGTGCACCATATTGGAGAAGGGGGGGCACGTTTCTGCCGGTGCACTGATCCATGACATATGAACCGTGTGTGAAAGACTAATGGGTGTCCTATATATTACACCTCACTAAATTGGTTTCTGCCAGCAGATCCCCCCCCCCCCCTCTGCTTCACTCTATATGCCTTTGTAATGGGCCCCGACTCTCATTTCCAGATGGTTCCTTGGAAATGGGCCTTTTACTCTTAAAGGGGTTTCCAATAATAGTATACAGACGAAAAAAATCTTAATCTATTTCTATGAAATACCGCCTGGGGGGGCTACATTGGACTCTGTCAGTCAGTACCATTGGACATCACTTCTGTCGGCTGGCAGCCATTGGTCGTCCGCTTTTCTGGCTGATAACAGGGAGCAATAGACCGCATTCACCGACACAGCAAATGGAGGTAAAGCAGGCGGTAGGCCGGGTAGGCCTGCACTTTTGTGGCCGCTGACAAATGAACTGCCACGTGGCCCGAGGTTGTTCCCCAGGCAGGTAAGTGCTCCTCCAACACCACCCAACATCGCTGCCTTCGCCTTGATTGACGGCTCCAACAATCTGTGACTTGCACACTGTACTGCAGTGCACATGCACAGGGCATCAGTGAGCCCATTACCCACGGCAGGGAGACTACCGCGCATGCGCAAGATTTCACTGCCCAACGTAGTGACGCTGCAGATTGGTGGTGATGTCACTCGTGGCATATGGGGCATGTTTACTTAGGAGAGCTGGAGCACTTGCTTGTTGGGCTGGGGACTACCTTCAGGGCACTTGTTAGTATTTGCAGTAATGAGGCGGTCATAAAGGTACGGTTTTATATGTGTTTGAAGGGAGTGTGTCAGCACTGATAAAACAGGCGCAGTGCCTTGTAGGGCTAGCTCAGCTGCATGTAGTGATACTGTTCACTTAGTGATCTGTTGCTTCATTCTGGAGAAAAAGTACTTTGAATCCATATGCAAATGAGCCGTTAAGTGCACAGAGGGCGGGCCCAAGCCACTCTGTGCACTTTTGCTTCCTCTGCCAGTCTTTTAGTGCTGCCATGTGCAAGGACACATGCTCAGCTGGTAACACCCAGCTGGACCTTCATTGCAAACTGCTAGCAATTCCTTCCTAACTTCTAGCAGGAATTAGAGAGGAACAGCACAACATAAGAATAGATACGGCAGAATTGTTATTACATGGGGGATGCAAGTAGTTAAAACAGACATGTCAGGAGAGGCGACAACTCCACTTACCTTGTCTGACAGCAGATTACTCCCCTCTCCCTATTGAGAACACATGCCGAGCATGCATGTATGTGGGAGGTGAGACGCAAAACTATGTGTAAGGAGAGAAAGAAAATGAGAGGTTGGGGGGGTGGGGGGTTACTTCTGAAGTCTGGGGCGAGAGCTAAACTGGTCGAGGCGAATGTAACTCAAAAATGTAAATAAATTTAGCTGCATCTGGGAAAGCTGGGTGACCGCAAATATGGCTGCCTTGACTTTCACATGAGGTGTGTCCTTTCTGCTGCAGCTCTCTCCCTATCACAGCTCAGGGGTCGTGTCCTTTTCCGCTGCAGCTCAGGAGGCAGTTAAAGGAGGGAACTGACCATGTGTGTCCACCTCAGTGATGTGGACAGAGAAATAAGAAAAAGAACAAACAGCAGGTGGCGCTGTACACACACATTTTATTGAATACCTCAGTGGCTATACAAAATTTTTAGTTACATGCAATTGCAAAATATTTTTTTGTGCGACAAGAATTCTTTTTGTGCGGTAGTCTTGTCTTTCAGCTTCGGTCTGTGCTCAGCGGGCAGTGTCAGACATGTAACCCTCTTCTGTTTCCTGTCAGGGGACATCAGGCAGTTGCTGGTTTGGATAAAAGAGAATTTGCTGAAGGAGCGCCCCGAGCTATTTATTCAGGGGGATACAGTGTGAGTATGACGGACACTTTATATTCACCACGATCCTCTTCTTTACTGTCCAGCAGACGTCTGTATAACCCTAGCTTGGTACTAGGTCTCGTTCACAGGAAGCTGAGATATGGGGAGCTGTTTGATGAGAACATCATCCCTGACCACAGTGTCCATGTCACAGACGTATACAGGTGTGAGGACCCCATATCCCAGATGGTTCTCTGGAACATTCAATAGCTTATCCCGAGATCCAAGACCCCCACTGATCCGCATGAAGGGGCCCCAGCACATTCACCTAAGGATAGGCTATCAGTGGTGAAGGCCTGATGACCCCTTTTAACCACTGTCATAACCAAATTTTCTTTGGAATTAGACTTTATTGCTAATAATGCATATTAAAGGGGTTTTCCAGGTGGATAACCTAAAAAGAAGCATTACTCACCTCCACTGATTCCCTTGGCCCCTGCTGCTTTCTATTTTCTGCCACTAGGTGACTGAGTGGACATTTCCAGCATGTTGAGCCAGGACAGGAAGTGGAGAGCAGCAGGGATAGCGGGAGGTGAGTAATGCTGGAAGTGGAAATGAGTGGTATGCCCATTTATATAAAGTCTATGGACTTTCTGTGACTCCATACACCCCTCTGAGTGGCAAACAGAGGGCTGAGCTCTCCTAACCCTTTGGTTCACGAACAGTGGGGGTCTCAACATCTGATTTTTAACTACTGACCTGCTTGGTCGCCACTCTCTGACATTCCCCTCTTCTTTGTCCGCCATTTTGAAATACCCAGTCACGTGACACACATTAACTGCGTTTCCGTTCCCCACAGGCGGCCGGGTATCCTGGTTCTCATTAATGACGCTGACTGGGAACTGATGGTAAGCACGTAACAATGGTTTCTCGGCCTCTGCCGGCGTGGTGAACCCTCGTTGGCCCTGGCACTAATTGGACTAATGTTAGGGGTATGAATGCAGAGTAAGTCGCCATGTTCCCTTGCGGCCTGGCAGCGGGGCGGGACGATACAAGCATCCCAGCATTGCTTACTCCCTCTGGGTTACAGTGTATGTCAAGGGCAGGAAGGCCACCCATTGACTTACATTGTGAGCGACATGAGAAGGACACACAATGAGGGGTTTCACTTCCCCGCCCATGAAAACAAGGCCCGTTTACAAAATGGTCGCTCCGTGGGTGGAACGCTGACCTGTTTAATTTAGTCAGCTTTATGAGCTATGTGCTGAAGAGGCCAAAACATCATTTATCCGCCCCATTGTAGGTCAGTTTTACCTTTTTGTTTTAAAATGGATTTTTTATTTTTTAGGAATTTTCATTTGAAGTTTTCTGATGCTCCCTTCAGAGACTGGAATCTGTATGGGGGGCAGCTTTCTAATGTATACCCTCTCCCATTTTAGCTTAGGGCAGAGGCTGTGATGCTTGTAGAGGGCTGTGCTGCAAGGGTTAAAGGGGTTGTCCAAGATTAGAAAGAAGAATTGCCGCTTTCTTCTAAAAACAGCGCCACATCTGTCCACCAGCAGTACAGGAACCCACCTGTGGACAGGTGTGGCGCTGTTTTTGGAGAGAAGCAGTCGTGTTATTTTAGTCCTGCACAACCCCTTTAAGTTGCACGTATACACAAGATTAAAGGGGTTATCCGGTAATTTATATTGATGATCTGTCCTCGGGATAGGTCATAAATATCAGATCGGCAGGGGTCTGACCCCCGCCGATCAGCTGTTTGAAGAGGCTGGCGCTCTGTGAGCACCGTGACCTCTTCCTAGGACATGTGGCGTCACTTTCATCGGTCACATCGTGGCCTAGCTGCTGCTCCTCTGCCCCATTGAATTGATTGGAGCTGAGCTACAGTACCAAGCACAGTTGCTATACGATGTGCGGCGCTCTGCTTTGAAAGCTGCTGGGAGCTCCGGTAAGCACAGCGGCTCTCTGATCGGCGGGGGTGCCGGGACTCGGACCCTTGCCAATGTTATAATGATGACTTATCCTAAGGATAGGTCATCATTATATTTCCCTGGATAACCCCTTTAATGTTGACACACAATATGTATGCTGGTCTTTTGACTGTATATTGCTCCTGGTACCCAGCCATATTTTGATAGACACTGGGAAAGCTGGGTCACAGCCGTTATGGTTACTACTCCACTTTAAAGGGGTTGTCTCATCTCGCCGTTACTAAGGCGAGATGAGACACAGTCCTGACCACCAGCCGGCTGGGAAACGGCAGAGCGCTCCGGCGATTCCCTAACTCCGAAACTGCATAGCTTGCTGTGTACTCTGTTTCCGTAGCTCCCATGCACCCAAATGGAAGGTACTGAAGATGTGAGCCCCGGAGCGCTCTGCTGTTTCCCAGCCGGCTGGTGGTCAGGACTGTGTCTCATCTCGCCTTAGTAACGGCGAGATGAGACAACCCCTTTAAAGGAGTTGTCCAATGACTACAACCTATCCACAGGATAGAGAATAAGTGGTAGATTGGTGGAGGCTCCTGACGATCATGTCCATTCACCAGAATGGGGGCCTGTGTTCCCCTGTTTGAGTGGATCGGCAAACACACATGCGCAGTGCTGCTCCAGTTATCTCTATGTGGGATAGCTGAGCGCTTGTACTCTGCTATCTCTGGTAGTCCCATAGAGTTGCGTGCCTGCCGATCCACTCAAACAAGGGGCACGGACCCCCATTTTAGTGGTTGGGTTCCCGCGGTCAGACACTTATTCTTTAGCCTGTGTCTAGGGGATGAGTTGTAGTGGAACAACCCCTTTAAGGCGGCCATACACATTAGATAAATGTCTGCTGTATCTGCCGATTTCGCCAAGATCAGCTGTCGATCTAATGTGTATGGAGGAGATACAGATCTCTGAGGAGATAAGGAACGGGCATGTTGGATTTCAGCTTGTGGGAATATGTCTCCGACAGAATTGTCTGGTATTGGCTTCATTACCTCTTACTATGGAAAACACATGCATGCTCAGCCATTCGGATTTCGGGATGCAGGGTAAGCTGTAAAGTCTTCTATGGATGATCATATAATCTATAGTACAGGGATCAGCAACCTCCGGCACTCGAGCTATTACACTCCCAGAATCCTCCTTTCAATTCCATGAGAGTTATCAGAATGACCAAGTAAGTGTTCATGCTGGGAGTTGTAGTTTTACAGCTGCTGATCCCCCTATATTAAAAGGGTATGTCTTTGCTCACGCGTGTTTCCATGTCACGTCTGCAGGGCGAGCTGGATTACAAGATTCAAGATCGAGACAACATTGTGTTCATCTCCACGTTACACGGCGGATAGCGGAAGACGTCTGCAGATCTGGAAGAAACCGTTGATTCCTTACGGGGGAGGGGGGGCATCCCTGGCATCTTCATCAACATATGTAATGTGGCGTTTTTTTCTCCGTGAGGTGGTACATGCATGTGACGTCTGCCAAGCCGCATCTTATGTCAAGTCTTCAAGCTAATAGGTCAGGCCCATCTGCTCCGTGACGTCTCGTCTACCGGTGGCCTTATAAACACGCATCCTAATTAAGGATATTGTATTTCTGGACGCCGTCTTCTACTTCACTTCATTCTTATTAAATATGACGATTTTTTGTTTTTTACCGTCCTCTTTGGAGTCACTTAATTGTCCTACATTGTAATCAGAGGGAAACCAATCCCAGGTTAAAGGGGTATTCGGATCGAAGACGTAGGATACACCATACATTTTCTAATAGGTCAGAATACCCCTTTAAGGGTCCATTCACACGTCCGTGTGTGTTTTGCGGATCCACGGATCTGCAAAACACGGACATCGCCGGCACTTAATAGAAAATGCCTAATCTTGTCCGCAATTGCGGACAAGAATAGGACATGTTCTATTTTTTTCGGGAACGGGAAGTGCGGATTCGCTATTCCGGAGTCGGGCAGCACATCGTGCTGCCCCATAGAAATGAATAGGTCCGCAATTCCGTTCCGAAATTGTGGACGTGTGAATGGACCCTAAACAGAAGCGGCCATTTTGTGCGTGCTGATGACTCGCTGTGTACCTGTGGTAAATTTGAAAAAAAAAATGGCCTGACCTTGGCCGCCTTATAAACTGCATTACTGGCAGGACTCCGCTCAGGGCATAAAATGGCTGCATATTGGGAGATCTCTAACCCGACCTTCTCGATTCTCAGAATACCAGACTGAATTAAGCTGCTGCTTGGCAGCAATCAGTGTAAGAAAAGGAAGAAAAATGGCTTTGCTTCGGCTTTTTTTTTTTGTGAACCTAGTCTTCCCCCAAGACGCGTTATCACTCCGCAGCGGCATTGTATCGCAGCAGAGACCTCTGGATGAAACGCGCTGTAATATCTTGATTTATTAAAGGGGCGGAAAAATAATCCCGTAAGCTGAGGGCGATGATTGTCTTGTCTTTGGTGCTCGGCGGCCATCAAACGCACTGCTGCTCACCCCTGCCACTTAAGCACCTTACCGGGGTCTTCAGGAAAGGAAATTTATGCTCTTGACGGTGAAACTCCACCTCTGTCCTCTCCCTCGGCGCGTCTCCTCGTCCTGCCTCCTCACTGCTGCAGGGTTTGCTGTAACAGGGTAATAAAAAAGAGCTCTTGAATCTCCTATCGATTCATTGGGATAGGAAGGGTCCCCGATGGATGACATTTCTATGGCAGCGGCTGCTCGCTGAATGCCGCAGCCCCAGCCCTGCAGCCTGCGCAGGTTTAACGTTTGTAGCAAGGTGTAACTTACAAGGGGTTAATGGTACAGACGCATTTCGCGCGGGTTGTGATCACCCAATAGGTCGCCATATTTTAATACAGGTCTCCAGTGGGGGGGGGGGGGGTATACGTCATGTAAAAAGTGCACATGCGGGTGAACGTATGGAAGGAGGAGAATCCTATATGGCGCCCAGCAAGAAAAAAATGTCTGTTTCTAATAATGAAAGTGGAAAAAAATACCAATATAAAAATTTTTTTTTTTTTTTTTACATTTGGATGATTTATATTATCCCAGATATTAGCTAAGCAGATGCAACATTTAAATAGCAATTTTCACATTGTTCAATAAAATGGTGGGCGCATCGTCTAGTCCGTTGCCCCCCCCCCCCCCCCCCCCCCCAGCGTTTTTATGTACTCCCTCAGCCATGCAGTTCTACCCCGGTAAAATTCTGCTTTTTTTTTTTTTTCTTACCCTTTCCCGCATGAAAGAAAAAAAAAAAACCTTGCCTTTTCCTGCGGTAAATTACCGCTTACAGAGGCGTTTTTAAAGCTGAAGGTCGTTTATCAATGTCTGGCCGCTCTGAAACGCGGTGATCTTGATAAATCTGTTTCAGTCACGTTAAATTCTCCTCAAACTGCTTTGAGCGAGGGGGTGCGGCGGCGGCGGCGAGTCATCAACGGGAAGACACGGATCTTTATGTGTGGCCATACCAGGTACAGACCTGCAGCCGCTAAACGTGAACGTGGCCGGTGGTAAACCTGAGAGAAATCGCCTCCTTCCTCCCGTACATAAGACGTCTATCAGTGACCGCGTCCTTCTTTTGTTCTCCGATATGAGGTGCATTAAAATTTACTGTGAGGTTAGCGGCCGCCAGGGCTACCTGAACCAGTATATCCCAGTCACGGTGTAGCAATAGAAACCATCACCGACCAGTGCTGATGAGGTATTGATTTTTTTATTTTTTCCAGCATAGCTGACATATAGAGGCGGCTCATGACTACAATTATTTGGTATTTTATTACATTTTAAAAAATAGTAAAATATAATTTTATCTTTTCATTTTTTTACATTTTTTTAATAAAATCTATAAATATATGAAAATACATAAGTCAATCTTGTAGATGTGTGTGTGTGTGTATATATATATATAACATTTCCCCCTTATTTAGTACACTTTTTGTTTTACACATTTACTCGGACACAAAAAAAAAGTATGAAAATCCACAGATATGATATGCAGATTTACCAGTATATGGTAAATAATTTTTATTTCTTTTAAATAATGTCAAATAGTGTAAAATTGTGTATATTTTATATTGACTGCGCTTATATATTTACCCTTTTTTGTGTTTTTCTATACTGTAATTAATATTGCGCATGGTTTGTGCTTATACTAGTTACTGTATTTTTCTCATTTTTTTCACTACCCAGTTGATGAAGAGAGAAACGTAATATTTGGCTGCATTTTTGCAGTTATGGGTAAGCCGCCATGATGACCCTTTTTTTTTTTTTGATGGTTTGGTACCTGAATGCTTTGGGTAGCCATTTTGTGACGGGCGGTCCTTGATAGATATGCGTTACTTAAAATAATTTACTTCAGGCTATGGCCTTCTGTCATAATTGACCAAAAATCTTGCTTTTTGGAGCATCTATAATATTGGTCTTCAATCTGTGACTCGCCAGCAGTTAGAAACCACAACCTTCAGGGAGTCCTGGCTGTCGGAGTATGTTGGGAGTTGTAGTTGGAAACCATTGATCCTTGACATACCTCTTCATGGAATAAAGCTTCATCCATTATTTGTGTGAGGTGTATGTATAATACGTAGAGCTGGTGGAGACACGACTTATTAGACTGGAAGACTATGGCTGCCATCGTGGTAACCATCATGGGCTTCTGGTCAGTTCTAGGTACGATTGCCACAGTGACTCCAACAAGGCTGGCAATGATATCCAGAATGACATGGCGTGTCATCTTCATATACACATTCCAGGTATGTATCATGCCATAGGACTGGAATAGGGATCCAGGAATTGCGTTGAAGTCACGGACTAGTCGTGTCCACATTGCAGTCCCATCCATTAAGTTATTACCACCTTAGATGTCGATATCATTTCTTGATTTATTTTTTTTCTTCCAGCTCCGAAGAGGAGAATATAGAAATGAAATAAATGTCGAGGAACATGGCTGCTTTCTTTCATTCTTGTCCACCGGCTGTGGTGCAATACCAGACAAAGCCCACAGACCAGAGGGGCGCCGTTTCTGATAGAAAGCAGCCATGTTTTTCAATTCTCATACAACCCCTTTAATGGAGTTTTTTGAACCATTGGGATAATCCCAGTAGCCCAAAAAGCCAAGCATATATAGGGCCTTGTGAATGCAAACAGACGTGGACTTGTTGCCTATAATAACCCATTGGGATCCATATTTCTTTTTTAAAGTGGTTGCTCTGGACAACATGGCCGCCTGTCCTGACCGTATAATCACTGGTGACTAATGTATGCTTTGGATGGTCGATGCCTCGTCGTAATGCCTTTCTTTCTCATGACATTCGCTAAGGCCTCATGCACACGACCGTATGTATTTAGAGGTCCACAAATTGTGGCTATCGTCCGTGCTGCAATCCAAATATTTTGCGGACCCATTGACTTCATGAGACAAATTATAGGATAGGTCGTGTCTATTTGTGGAACGGATCATGCGTGTGCTTTCTGCATCCGTATGTCCGTTCCGCAAAATGCAGTCCATGTTCCTGTTGAAGTCAATGGGTCTGAAAAGAAAAAATGCAGATTGCACGCGGACCTCATCCGTAGTTTGCAGATCTGCGATCGTGTCCGTGAGGCCTGAGTGTGTAAGCAGGCCAAAAGTGGAGCGGTTATCCACAGCAACCAATCAGATCGCTTCTTTAATTTACTAACCTGCAATGAAGAATGAAAGCTGCAGTTTGATTGGTTGCTGTGGGTTTTTCTACATAATGTATAATATGCCGTATATATGGGGGGGGATGGGCAGTCTGCAACTTGCTGTAAATGTGAACCCAGCCATGCCATTATTATACATGAGGCATATTATTATGGTCACCATATAACCGATTAGTAATGCCCTGTATGATGGCGTCGTATATCTATGAACTGATAGATGGAAGATGCAAGGTTATAGATGGAAAGTGGTCATGGTTTCCGCCATTATGAAGAACAAAAGATTACATTTTTGATCTATTACTAGTCTACGGTGTTAGTTTTTATAATAATTTACTGTCTGTGTATAATGATGTTGGGGATTGTGACTGATCGCAGTCTTACATCAGGAAGAGGGTCATTCCTGTGCTATCGGCGTTCCCCGTTTTTAGCTTTGGCTTCAATTTTGAGCACGTGGCACTTAGTTACACCATGACGGCATTATTGGCAATTGAAAACATTCTGTCGTGAGACGCGGTCACACTCAGGATAGTAGTGTGTAAAGCCTGCCTAAGGGCTCATGCACATGACCATATGTATTTTGTGGTCTGCAAAACACTGATCCGCAAAAAAAAAAAAAGGATAACATCCGTGTTGCATCCGTTTATTTATTTTTTCGCTGATTCGTTTTAACAATGCCTGTCCTTGTCTGCAAAACAGACAAGAATAGGACATGTTCTATGTCTTTAGCGGAGCAGACATACGGAAACGGGAAAAAAAGTAAGTTCATGTGCATGAGTCCTTAGGCCTCATGCACACGACCGTTGTGTGTTTTGCGGTCCTCAAATTGCGGATTCGCAAAACGCGGAAGGCATCCGTGTGCGTTCCACAATTTGCGGAGCGGAACGGCACGGACAGCCATTGATATAACTGCCTATTCTTGTCCGCAAAACGGACAAGAATAGGACAGGTTATATACTTTTTGCGGACCACGGAAGGGAGCAACGGATGCGGATTGCACACGGAGTGCTGTTCGCATCTTTTGCGGTCACATTGAAGTAAATGGGTCCGCATCCAAGCCGCAAAAACTGCGGCTCGGATGCGGACCAGAACAACGGTCGTGTGCATGAGGCCTTACCCTGTAATGAACTACACTGTGTAGTAGCATGCGGTATACACTATAATGAGAAGGTGGAGTAGTGTGGGATAGAAGTGTTGTCATGATTTGTAATGGTAAGCGTTATGTGATCTCATGATGACATCATCAATGTAATGGATGCTGGGCCTGTCATGTGCAACGGTTTATGGCCGAGTACAGTGTCTACGTCAGTGTAGTAATTATTATAACACTGTATGTCATAGATAATTATCCAGGGACACTTGGCTACTAAGCTAGTGCCTGCAATCTTATTACATTCTATACGGTTTGTCAAGAAGTTACATATATCATAAATTGCAATATAGTAAAGTATCAGCAGACATTTAATTACAATTGTGATTTTAAACAGCGACTGGTCTTCAAAAAATTAGTTTGTTCATTTAGGGATATTGGCAGTAGTTACAGTCAGTGTAAACAGTCGTTTGCAGGGACTCAAATTTACTAATTTCCTAGTAAAAAATATAAACTAAAAAAAGTATGTTTGATAGATATATATCATAAACCGCTGATCTACATTGAGACTTAATACCCTAAATATAAGAGGGTGAATTTGACACGATAGATACTTAAAATGTATATAGGACGGTAACATTTTCAAAAAAAACAAAAAAAGTCATTATGAATAATAATTTTAAAAAAATCAAAAATACAAAAAATATTACTTTATAGAAAATAGAGTAAAATGGTGTTAAAAAAAAAGCTTCTTTTCTTTTTGTTTATGGTTGACAGTAGTGTAGAAATGTAAGGCTGAGTTCACACTTCCGTTATTGTGAGCCAAAACCAGGTGCGGGTCAAAAACACAGAACAGGTGCCGATCTTTCCCTTGTCGGCTTCACTACTGCTTTTGGTTCACAATAACTGATGGAAATAACTGAAGTGTGAACTCGGCCTGAGTGAATAAAGCAGCATCAGTCATGTGGCCTGGCAATGTGTTCTGCTGATACCATGGTAATTGAATGTAAGTGTATGGGATGGAAACAAGCGGGGTATGTTCACACGGAGTATTTTCTGTGCTGGAAAAAAAAACTGATGCGGAATTTGCATCTGGTTTATTTTTTCCGACTCATTTTTTAACGCGCTTTTTGATATGGATTTGGCGAAGATTTTCATTCTGGCTGTGGATTCCGCGTCAGGAATGGACGGGTCACTTTTCCTTTTTTTTTTTATTCTCACGGTGCAGTTTTTGAAACTGCAAGCGGGGAAAAAAAAAAAAATTTTTTTTTTTTTTAATTAACATGCGGATTTCCCACGAAGGAAGATCTGCATGCATTTTTTGGGCAGATTCCATGCCAAAATCCATCATGTGAACAGACGCTTAGCATTGCAAAAAAAAAACACGCAAAGACAGATGCAGTAACTAGGCATACCACCAAAGTTGGGGTACTTTGTGGTTGGTGACCAGATGTGATGCCCTATCCTTGCAGTATCTGGACCCCTCTACATGTATCTGCCAGTTATTACCGCTGCCCCCCTGACAGTGATTGGCATGTAGCCTATGGTCAGTGTGTGGAGATTTGACCATGCTATACTTATAGGCCGTGTAGGGATTGCAGTCAGTAAGCAAAGCGGCAGGATGACGCAGTGCTTGTGGTGCGTTACTGACATGTAACGGGGATATTCTGCCGTCCCGTGTATTGGTGACACTGATTGATTAGGAGCGGGGAGATGTATCCTGTCATCGTGTCGTAGGTGTGGCAGCCGCCGTAAACCGCTATAGAATTATTGATGGCAGTGAAATGACAAAGTGAACGTGGGGCGTCAATGGATGGAGTAGATGCGCTGTAATATTTTTCATTTGTATAATCAATACGATTGAGGGATAGGGAAGCGACACAACGCTTCTGGTGTCAGTGGAGGACGGTATTTTAACCTCCCTCTGTCAATGGTGGTAAAATGGCGCAATGTGCGTGCCAGGAATGGAGAGGCGGTGCAGAGATGACATGCGAGATAGCCATGTTGTATAGGTGCATGGTAATGGCAGCGCGGCCTACGCATAGCTGGTCACGTGACCATGGTGACATACACAATACGACTGTACACAGAGACTCAGATCTTTTGTTGGCGGGGACAAGTTTTACCATTACGAGTGGTGACAAAACTAGAACAACTATACAAAACTAACCTAAAAAAATTGGTATAATCGATGGCTAAGAGGCACCCCTGCTGCATAGAGCTAATGCATAACCATGAACATCGAGCTGCAAACACAATATCCATGGTGATTTTACCCTCGTGGGAGGGAGATATTGAGGCGGGGGTTACTGTTAGGTTTGGGATTAGGCCTTTTTTTTTTGTAAAGGCCTGAATGAATGGGAGCCCAGCAGTCACTATTCACTCCCCCTGTGAGGGTTATGTGCACACATACTTATATGCGACTCCTAAAGAGGTCAAAGTCCACCAAGCAATGTAGATAAAAGCCACATAAAATTATTATATATATATATATATATATATATATATAATCAAATGCTTATTTCTGTAAGTGTTTCACCCCTTGAAAGCAGTAGATCCTCACAAATCATCAAGAAAGTTGTAAAGAAAAATATTTAAAAAATGCACAATTTCCCCATCAGCCATTACAACAAAACAACAGAATACAATTGATTGGATTTATGGAGGAATAAATGAACAAATTCTAATCAGAAAATTCTCATAATTCACCCATTATGTGTAATTCATTATGAACGGTTCGTTAAGACATATTTGCGTGCAAGCTTGTGCATGTGTCAATTTATTTATTTTTTAAATTTATAGATAATTTTTTATTTTATTTTTTTACACAAGCAAGGCCACACGTCTAAAAAAATATATATATATTTTTTAATAGGAAATTGTGATTTGACTCTCGCCAAAATAAACCAACATTTTCTATAAATAGTTCATTACATAAAAGGAAAAAATATATATAATATCTTGCAAATGTTTTTATTTTTACCCTTTTTACGGTTTTTTGTCTATGCATTTGAATTAAAATATATGGAGGGAAAAGAATTAAAAAAAAAGAAATGCATACGTGAAATATACAGCAATGCACACATATCAATACGAACAGTGACAAAGTCTCAAAATTTATATATTTTTTTTGCAGAAAACAAAACCAAACCACCTGTACCGACATGAGGTGAGAGATTTGTAGTGAGGCAGAAGTTTGATCCATGCAGTCAGTGCCGGTCCTGAAGCTCTAGACTTCTAGCCACAGATGTCCAGGCACAATTCTTGGCTGGGAATCTCTATTGAAACAAGAATTGCGTTTGGACAATCAGCAGCGAGCGCCCTGCGAGTCCAGCTGTGTCCGTAGTTCCTTGATCTCCCCCAGACCCTTCCCTCCACCCCCCCCCCCTTTCTCAGGGGGTCCCCCCCCCCCCACAAAGCATATAGTCACCCCTACTGTGCCCCCACCACCACCACCCCATCGTAACGCAGCTTGGGCAATGTACACAAACAGCATGATCCCCATATACTCACTAATTATAGCTCGCAGTTTGCTCTTTTAACCCTTCTATTACGAGATGAAAGCCACCTCCACTTGCATTTCAATTGAAAGGTAGGTGGCCATGCAACCGGCTGCAAGCAAAAATAAAATCTCTTCCCTTATGGCCTCGCTCCTTTTAAGTAATTTTCTTCAGAACTAAATGAACATTTTTTTTTACAAATTAAAAAATAAGTACTATTTCCATTTTGTATAATTTGTATCATTTCCAATGCATCGCTCCCCCCCCCGCCAAGATCTGACGACTCTTTGCACCTCCCTCCCCCTCCAGATCCCCAGATCTTGATTGCAAAATGAAATATGAATGCAGCAAGAAGGAACTGAGACCTGCGGAAAACACAGCACTTCCCACCTACCCCTCCAGGGGCACTTCCTGGGACACCCACCTTTCTCTTCATTCCAAAAAATATATGAAAAATATCACCCTCACCTTCCATACATCGAGTGAATTTGAAATGCAAAAAAATAAAAAAGCAAGGAAAAAAAACATCTCCTGCAACACAAACCCACCAGACATAGAGCGTAAGCTACACATGATATACACCATGAGCATCGAGGACCAGTTACACCTCAAATAATAAAAAATAAAAAAATCGGTATAAATTCTTATTTTATCCTGAGGAGTTGTTTTAATGAATCTAAGGATTTCTCCTCCCATCCCCAGAACCACCTTACCGCGGATCATAGCTAAACAAGTCATGCATGGAGTAAGGGATGGTGAACATGATCTGGTTCTCCACGATGGAGTGGAGGGACGGGATGGGGCAGATGTTTGGTTCTGCACCTGTTACCCTTGAGGCTTCCCGAAAAAAAAAAAAAAAAAACTATAAAAAATAAAACAAAAATTTGCAGATCCACACTGGGTACCTGGAAGCATAAAAGAGGGTGGCAGGATGACTCCATCGGAGGTCCACCCCAAGGAATCCTCTCGGTTGGCTCGTGGTCTTTGTTTTTTTTTTTTGTTTTTTTTTGCCCATGTTCCGTCCATGTTAGAGATATAAAAGAAAAAAAATGAAGAAGAAATAACGAAACGCGTTGTAGGTTAATGTCACTGCTCCATCCACCCCGCTCTGGAGACCTCGTCTTGAGCTTTGCTGGATGTCTCTGATGCTCTGTTGGGTCCTTGAAGGCTTTTTTACTTCAGTCACACAACAATGAGTGTGTTGCAGAGGAGGGATAGAAAAGAATGGGGCAGGCCTTCAGTTGGTACTGAATTTGAATAACACCACAGGATGATAAATGGTCATTGTGTTTTTAGAGTAATGAATCTCTACTGTCTCCATAGCAGAGGAGCAGCAGCTGCAATCTGGAGCCTGCCACCTCTTAAAGGCATCCCCCCCACCCCCCAAAAAAACTGAAAAAAAAAAAAATCTTAACTCAAGAACCTGCAACCCCCCCCCCCCTCCTCACTTCACCACCTCCTCAAACCCTACCTTACTACTTACATATAAGCCCTTGATCCTTAGCCGGTGCGTTTCTGGAGATTTGAGAAACTAGTAGAGGAATTTACAGTGGCCATTTGATGACATAGTTAAAGGGGACAATATAAGCCCCGGATTGTTAACTGGTTAGTTGCCAAAGGGGCTTCTGGGTCATCGAGGCCTCAGATATCAGGATTAGGCCCTCCACCCCTCGCTCAGATGTATGTTTTTGAAGCAGGTGGTGATGCTTTTTTTTATTTTTTGGTTTGTGGAGAAGGCAGCCCTAGTAGTTGGGTCAATGATATTTCAATTCTGCTGAGCGCAATGGCTAAAACGGGGAGATTAATAGAAAAAATATATATATTATTGCACATTATAACGGTACAAGACTTTCTATTAAAACTAGAGGGCCTTAAAAAAGGATCTAAAAATTGAGAAATTTTGTGGGGGAAAAAACAAACAAATTGGATTCAAATTTGTAAAATTAAATATACAATTTTTATTTTTTTTTAAATAATCAGGTCAACATTTTTTTATTTTTTTTAAAGATAAAATTTGGGAAAGAGAAAAGGATGGGGCTAATGATCAACCTTTTTGAAAGTACAGGTTGATTGAGGCCTAAAAAAGTAGCGGGCAACCCCTGTAATAAAAAAAAAAAAAAAAGAGAAAATTGGGGTAAAACTTTTTCAAAAATGTTGTAAAAAAATTTTGGGCAAGGAAAATTGGCAGGATTTTGGAAGGCAACAACGATGGGGCTAATGGTCGACCTTTTTGAAACGGAATCCTGCACCCCAAGGTTTCCACATGGGGCGAGGCGAACGTCGGTGGGTAATGACATCTGCCCATTGTGCCGCACCATCCAGCTCTTGATGGGCACTAAATAATATTGCCATACAAATCCATCAGCTACCGCTGCTGCGTGTTCTCTATATGACCCTGTCCTCCTAGAATTATTCCTGCTCTCTCTACTCCCTTCTGGAATTAAAGGCCGTGTAAAGGGGGGGGGGGGGGGGACACTTTCTCTCTCAGCTTCTCATTATTTGGGAAATTGATGGATTGTCTTCCTTGTGTTGCAAATTTTCCTCTCTTTATTTATTCTCCTTTCCTGCTCACCCTCTGTTACCGAGTCAAACCCTTTCATTACCAGAAGGGACTTCCAGTGCATGCAGTAAGGGTTTTGGTAAAATTGGTATTTTTGCCCTTTATAAATTTGACTATTTAGTACCAATGCTATTGAGGGTTGTAATGGATGGTGGACGCCATGTATGGCCATTCTCTCCCTGAGCAGCTGTCACTCGACCCCATGTGGTGACCTTCCTGAAAGGCCCAATGGGCAACGTCGGCCATCCGATCACCTCAGGGCGGCGTGAAAAAGTAGTGGCGGCCATATTCTATACAGTGTATGCATGAGCTCAGCCCCATGCAAGTGAATGTAGCTGCAATGCCACACAAAGCCTGTGGACAAAGGTGGCACTGTTTCTCAAGGAAAGCACAGTCTAAGATCCTACAGCCCAACAGATAAAGTCTTATAAAACAAAGGCAATGGGGGTCATTTATCAAACTGGTGTAAAAATCAGATTCCTCCTTTCCTGTCCAAAATGAAAGGTGGAATCTGATTGGCTGCTATGGGCGACTAAGCCAGTTCTACTTTACACCAGTTTGATAATTGACCCCCAATGTGTTCCACCATGCTGTGCTTCTCCATCACTCACAGCAGATCACTGATCTACTAAGCAGGCAGCCATGTCTGAGGCCTAAGCTGGCATTAATATGCCTTACAAATTACCCAGGTAGAAGACTTGGCAAACCCTAGTTTCCTAAGAGTCACCGTTTGTCCTAGATCCAAGTGTTTCAATAACTTATGTGCCTTGGTTGGCGTGTATTATACCATGATTATATAGTAATAGTGGTATTATTTATGCTTTCTATTGTGGTATTATTCTAGCTTGGCCGGCACAGTTATTTGACCACTATTGGTGGTATTAATATGCACTGTATGGTGGTTTTTAGCTTAGTAGGGCACAGTAATTTGACCATAGTATAGTGGTATTATGGATGCACTATATTTTAGCTTGTTAAGGCATGGTATCTGACCACTGCTTGGCAGTACTATTTATGTACTGTATGGTGGTATTCTAGCATGTTAGGGCACTGGTATCTGACCACTGTATGTTGGTATTATTTATTCACTGTATGGTGGTGTTATAGCTTGGTAGGACACAGTTATTTGACCACATGGTGGTATCATTTATGCACTAAATGGTAGTAATATTTTAGCTTTGTAAGGCCCCAGTATCTGACCACTGTATGGTGGCATTACTTATGCACTGTATGGTGCTATTACTTATGCACTGTATGGTGCTATTACTTATGCACTGTATGGTTCTATTATTCACTGTATGGTGGTATTACTTATACACTGTATGGTGGTATTACTTATGCACTGTATGGTGGTATTACTTATGCACTGTATGGTGCTATTATTTATGCACTGTATGGTGCTATTATACACTGGTGGTATTACTTATGCACTGTATGGTGCTATTATTCACTGTATGGTGGTATTACTTATACACTGTATGGTGGTATTACTTATGCACTGTATGGTGCTATTATTCACTGTATGGTGGTATTACTTATACACTGTATGGTGGTATTACTTATGCACTGTATGGTGGTATTACTTATGCACTGTATGGTGCTATTATTTATGCACTGTATGGTGCTATTATACACTGGTGGTATTACTTATGCACTGTATGGTGCTATTATTCACTGTATGGTGGTATTACTTATACACTGTATGGTGGTATTACTTATGCACTGTATGGTGGTATTACTTATGCACTGTATGGTGCTATTATTTATGCACTGTATGGTGGTATTACTTATGCACTGTATGGTGGTATTATACACTGGTGCTATTACTTATGCACTGTATGGTGCTATTACTTATGCACTGTCAGCTCTACATATCCCAAACACCCCTCACAACTAAACCCTCCAGATAAAATGTCTAAAATATAAAAGCAAATCTTACAAATATGCGACTGCCCTGCATCGCAGATCAATTATATTAGCCCGGGTGTTCTAGGTAACAATAGAGATTGACAACCCCTTTCTAGATTGTAAGCTCTTGTGGTTAGATTTCTTCTCTTCACTATTTTCCAGCCAGCCACGTTGTTATCTAGGGTCTTCCATAAATCCACATTCTCCTGCTGCAGCCAGGGACAACAATATCATATACAGCACAGACATGAATGCATCCTGGTGTCTACCACTTGGTAACTTACACCGGCCATGACAATGCAGTACAGTGGCTATACGTACACAGGCACAGCTGTGCAAATGGACACAACGCCTTGCACAGTGACCCGCGGTGCACGTACACTGGGCTCTCCGCTCAGACACTGCGGCCTTTTTCAGGCGGGGGGTGGTAACCCTTACACGCAGATAAATAATCCACATTGTCTTCAAGCAATGATTATTATTGACTTTGAAACACAACAGCTGCAGAAGGCACCGGCTCATGGCGACTGCACGAGACCAGGGACCTCGGCAGAAGCTCCAGCTAGACGGATAATCCAGATATACATTTTATAACGTAAATTACGCTTACAGATCTATTTTATAGATTGCAGCCCAAGACGGAGATTTTCTTACCCCGTGTAAGGGGACGGTCAGAATTTGTGTAATTCTCTGCATGCATGGCAAAAACGTGGGGTTTCGCAGAGCTCCATTAATATGGGGGCTCTATTACGTCCTATGCAATGGCTGTATTCCAGGAAGGCAGCCGCTTCCCCTACGTGCCCGGCAAACAGACGCCATTACTCCTGGGAAATGGAGTATGACATGGCGTCTGTTCAGGAATCCCCCTAATAGCTCCTGGAATGGTTGTAGATTATTAGACTATATGACCACTATATGGTGGTATTGTTTATGTGCTGTATGGTGGTATTTTAGTTATTTCCCCACTATAAGGGCTCATGCAAATGAACATATTTTCTTTCCGTGTATTATTGTCCGCATTATGGACAAGGATAGGACTGTTCTATTAGGGGCCAGCTGTTCCGTTTCGCAAAATATGGAATGAACTTGGACGTCATCCGTATTTTTTGCGGATCTGTGTTTTGTGGACCGCAAAATACATACGGTCGTGTGCATCAGCATTATTAGTAGCCTTATGTCTGATAGTGATCAGGGCCGCGGCCTTGCGGGAAATTTCCCAGTATCCCGGCAGGCCAGTCCGGCCCTGTAGTGATGGGTGGACGCCATGACTGTAAGGTTAGCAAGAATTCACTAATGGTGGTGACGGTATGACGTTTGTGTTGCCTTTAGATGAATTATATCGTAATCTAAGTCCCACGCTGTCCATCACCCCCTCCTCTTCATTGTACAGGGACAACTACTGCTTAGCAAAGATGATATTAAAGTCTTGCTATGAAGCTGCCACCCCAAATATGTGCCATGTTGCTTAATAAGGCGTCAAGGGATGTGAATTAAAGGGGATCATAAATCATAAATCTGCCAAAAGGATTTAGGGAAATGATTGCACACTGTCCTGACATCATCACCAGGCTGGAGGCAGTTATCTATATAATATACGGTAAGATCCAGCAGCTATTGTGAGCACTGTACCTATAGATAGAGGGGCTATCCTAAGGCGGAGATGTCAGAGCGCATGACTTCAGACAAACGTCGCCACCTGCTGCCTGAAATGTGAACTGCAGCGCATATCTCAGGATATGCTTCCCTCAGCTAACAAAATAATCCTGGTGTACATTTTCTATACGCTGATGTCTCTTTCATTCCATGCAACCTGTGGCGCTGAAAAAAATACAACTCACATCATGTCCTGACAGCCGTAGGCCTTTTAATTGTCCTCAGTTTAGTGGACGTTTGGTCTTAAGAAGAACTGCTGGAGACGTGCTTCTGAAATGAAGGGGTTGTCTCATCAGAAAAGATTGCTTTTAGTATGGAGGGGTTCAGCCTCCCCTCCCCTGGACTTGTAATTAGCACCCCCGCCAGTCAGCCGGACATTTCACTGCTTGGGAAATGCAGCATTACATGGCGGCCATTCAGAGCGGATCTTCGTTCTGGCTCATAAAGGGGGTCCTGAGCAGGAGATCCCCCTCTTTTATACCCATATACCCTCATAGGTCATATGGACAGGGGTTGTCCTCATGAGCGATCGCCTCCACCCTCCTGTCTCTAGTAAACCAGGGCAGCAGAGCGAGTTACTTCAACTACTGTGTCTGCATATTGGCTCGTTACTAAATTAAATAATTCAAAATAAGTTCAGAAATGGCGTAAAAGAGTGAATATTGCTAATGAAGAAATCTGCACCATTTGGCTTATGGCTGGAATCACATATGTCAGTTTTTGATGCTGTCAAGAGTGAATTCAAATGGACGGGAAATACAAGAAGATAGTTCTCCTTCCCGCTGGATCCACTTCCCTTGGCTCACAAGCTGTATATGCGTTTCCAGCCTTAAAAAGAGTGCACGTCAGCAGGAACAACCCCATCAAACCGGTTGTACTATCGGGTGGGGTTGATCCTGCATATTAAAATGATATCTCTCTTTTGCAAATAGGTTGTGCCGTTCCCAAGGGGGAAAAAAAAAAAAAGAAGACTTCAGTGAGTTGAGAGGAGGCCTAAGCCCTCGGTGCACTCCAGCTTATCCCCTTTCCAACGCTGGCCGACAGACAGGGTCAGGACTCATCACTGTCCCCTTGCCCTGTAATCCCGCACATGCACAGTACATCTTCTGCTTGCCCCTCTCCTGAGATGATTACTGTGCATGCACTAATGACGTCGCCCTCCGCCCGGGAAAGAAGGAGTTCACAGCATCTCCTCTTCCGGGTGGACGGTGCTGTCGCTGGCACATGGACAATACACTCTACAGTCGTGGCCAAAAGTTTTGAGAATTACATAAATATTGGAAAAGTTGCTGCTTAAGTTTTTATAATAGCAATTTGCATATACTCCAGAATGTTATGATGAGTGATCAGATGAATTGCATAGTCCTTCTTTGCCATGAAAATTAACTTAATCCCAAAAAAACCTTTCCACTGCATTTCATTGCTGTCATTAAAGGACCTGCTGAGATCATTTCAGTAATCGTCTTGTTAACTCAGGTGAGAATGTTGACAAGCACAAGGCTGGAGATCATTATGTCAGGCTGATTGGGTTAAAATGGCAGACTTGACATGTTAAAAGGAGGGTGATGCTTGAAATCATTGTTCTTCCATTGTTAACCATGGTGACCTGCAAAGAAACGCGTGTAGCCATCATTGCGTTGCATAAAAATGGCTTCACAGGCAAGGATATTGTGGCTACTAAGATTGCACCTCAATCAACAATTTATAGGATCATCAAGAACTTCAAGGAAAGAGGTTCAATTCTTGTTAAGAAGGATTCAGGGCGTCCAAGAAAGTCCAGCAAGCGCCAGGATCGTCTCCTAAAGAGGATTCAGCTGCGGGATCGGAGTGCCACCAGTGCAGAGCTTGCTCAGGAATGGCAGCAGGCAGGTGTGAGCGCATCTGCACGCACAGTGAGGCGAAGACTTTTGGAGGATGGCCTGGTGTCAAGAAGGGCAGCAAAGAAGCCACTTCTCTCCAAAAAAAACATCAGGGACAGATTGATCTTCTGCAGAAAGTATGGTGAATGGACTGCTGAGGACTGGGGCAAAGTCATATTCTCCGATGAAGCCTCTTTCCGATTGTTTGGGGCATCTGGAAAAAGGCTTGTCCGGAGAAGAAAAGGTGAGCGCTACCATCAGTCCTGTGTCATGCCAACAGTAAAACATCCTGAGACCATTCATGTGTGGGGTTGCTTCTCATCCAAGGGAGTGGGCTCACTCACAATTTTGCCCAAAAACACAGCCATGAATAAAGAATGGTACCAAAACACCCTCCAACAGCAACTTCTTCCAACAATCCAACAACAGTTTGGTGAAGAACAATGCATTTTCCAGCACGATGGAGCACCGTGCCATAAGGCAAAAGTGATAGCTAAGTGGCTCGGGGACCAAAACGTTGACATTTTGGGTCCATGGCCTGGAAACCCCCCAGATCTTAATCCCATTGAGAACTTGTGGTCAATCCTCAAGAGGCGGGTGGACAAACAAAAACCCACTAATTCTGACAAACTCCAAGAAGTGATTGTGAAAGAATGGGTTGCTATCAGTCAGGAATTGGCCCAGAAGTTGATTGAGAGCATGCCCAGTCGAATTGCAGAGGTCCTGAAAAAGAAGGGCCAACACTGCAAATACTGACTCTTTGCATAAATGTCATGTAATTGTCGATAAAAGCCTTTGAAACGTATGAAGTGCGTGTAATTATATTTCACTACATCACAGAAACAACTGAAACAAAGATCTAAAAGCAGTTTAGCAGCAAACTTTGTGAAAACTAATATTTGTGTCATTCTCAAAACTTTTGGCCACGACTGTACAGTACATGTGCAGGACGACAGGGCCAAGCAAGAGGAGAGTGATGATGCCTGGCCCTGTGGCCCTGTCAGTCAAGACTGGAAAGGGGAGGAGCTGAGGTGCCCTGGATCCCCCATTTGCAAGAATGAGGGATCCAATCATTTGCATTTTCTCTCTGAAACGCTACAACTGATTTTAGCAATACAGGTATCATTTCAGTCAGCAGGATCCACCCTACCAGACAGTATACCTGGTTTACTACAGTTGATTATGCAGACAGGTGCTGTAACGTATTTTTTTTCCTTTTTCTGTGCTGTGTTTTTTTTTGCTGCCCATATGTGGATCCATTCACTTTTAATTGGTCCGCATAAAACACAGAATTTAATCCGTGTGCGATCCGTTTAATTTATGCAAAAAAATAGAACATGTCCTATTATTAAGGATAGCACTGATATATTATGTGCGGACGTTCCGTTCCACACAAATTGGAATGCACGAGGCCGGTATACATGTTTTGCATGCATGATCAAAGCTATTAAACCAGGCATTGTGCCTGGTAGGGTTGATCATGCTGATTAAGGCTACGTCTACACGACGACATTTGTCGCACAACAGTTTTTATAATGGCAGTCTATGGTGTCGCACTGCAACATGCTGCGACTGCGACGCAACAGTCGCAGAAAATCCATTTGAGATGGATTTTTCTGTGACTGTTGCGTCGCAGTCGCAGCATGTTGCAGTGCCACACCATAGACTGCCATTATAAAAATTGTCACGCGACATTAGTGCAACAAAATGTTGCAGTGTAGTTGTGCCCTATCTGTCGCGCAACTTATTGTCGTCGTGTAGACGTAGCCTAAAACCATACCTTTGTCATATCTGTATGTAGAATCGTTGCCGGGGTATTTGCATTTTAGTAATATGCAAATTAGCTGGTTCAATCACCAAGGGGCCGGCTGGAGCCCCGCTCTAGTAACACCCCTCTGAGCTGGGTACTCCACCTTCCCCACCCCAAGGGGGAGGGGGACATTCACAGCTCAGAGGGGTGTTACAAAAGCAGTGCTCCAAGGCCTCTGGCCGGCCCCTTGGTGCTCAAACCATCTCATCAACGGTTCTACCTACAGGTATGACAAAGATATTGTTTTAATCAGCATGATGAACCCGACCAGGCAAAATGCCTGGTTTAATAGGGTTGATCATGCTGACAGATGCTCTTTAAAGGGATTAGAAAACAGTGCCTCCATTCTGCCAGATGTAATATTGATGGCTTAGGCTAAGTTCACACGAACGTGTGTGATCTGTGGCCGTTTTGCGGCCCGCAAATCGCGGGCCGCAATACACGGCCACAGTTCCATGTGAATTCCGCATCACGGATGCGGACCCATTCACTTCAATGGGTCCGCTAATCCGGAATCGCGGAGCGGCCGCACGGGGCGATACCCCTCGGAAGCACTACGGAGTGCCTCCGTGGGGTTACGTCCCGTACTTCCGTTCCACTAAAAGATAGAACAAGTCCTATCTTTTAGCGGAACGGCCGGATCGCGGACCCATTAAAGTGAATGGGTCCGCGATCCGATGCGGCTGACCTACGGCCGGCGATCGTGCATTGCGGCCCGCTATTTGCGGGCCGCAGCACAGGCACGGGTCACACACGTTCGTGTGAACTCGGCCTTAGGCTAAGGATCTGGATCACCGTGTAATGAAGAATTCTGCAACTTTCTAATTGACTTTGCTTCAGTTCCTCATCATTTTCAAGCTAAGTGTTTGCTGCCAGTGAATGAGAACACTCTTCTCATTCAGAGGCAGCTAACCTGTATAGGGCCAGTCCTGCTCTCAGGTGAGACGTGGATACAATCGTATCTGCTTTAGACAATGCTCTGTGGGCGAAACATCATGGATTCTAGGCTGATACATTGTAACAAACTAGCAAAGCGGTGTGCAGCTGATACAGAGCGTTGTCTGGACAGAATACAACCGTATCCACTACTCAGCTGAGGGCAGGACTAGCTATATACATGTTTACTGCCTCTGGATGTAGAGAGTAGTGTTGTCATTCACTGACAGCAAACATCTATATTGAAAAGAGCAAAGAACTGAAATACAAAGTATATTAGAAAGTTGTAGAACTCTACTTTTATACAATAATCAAGGAGGAAAAACTTATATAAAGGGAACGTGCCATTGGAAAACGGTCTATTGTTGAAATCAAGCTTTTATATTACACAACCTCTTGCAGCAGGATCAACCCTATTAGATGTGTCATACTGTCTGATAGGGTTGACCCTGCTGATTACAATGATACTTGTCTTGTGAAAATCAGTTCTGACCTTCGTTCCCCAGAACAAAAAAAAAAGCCTTTCATTCTTCATGCAAATGAGGACTTTAGTGCACTGAGGGGTGGGGCCTATCTCCTGAGTGCACCTTAGCTCCTCAGCTCTCCTCCGTGGACTGAAGCAGTCACTTGCACAAATAATAACAGGCTTTTTATTCTCAAGAACACCACAATCAATTTTCACAAGGTAGGTACCATTGTAATCAGAAGGATAAATCCTGCCAGCCTGGTTTAATAGGGTTGATCCTGCTGACAGGTTCTCTTTAAACATATTTTTTGAGAGACTTTTTGGTTATTTTTTTTAAATATATATATACACTCACCTAAAGAATTATTAGGAACACCTGTTCTATTTCTCATTAATGCCATTATCTAGTCAACCAATCACATGGCAGTTGCTTCAATGCATTTAGGGGGGTGGTCCTGGTCAAGACAATCTCCTGAACTCCAAACTGAATGTCAGAATGGGAAAGAAAGGGGATTTAAGCAATTTTGAGGGTGGCATGGTTGTTGGTGCCAGGCGGGTAATCTGCTCAGTTACTGGGATTTTCACGCACAACCATTTCTAGGGTTTACAAAGAATAGTGTGAAAAGGGAAAAACATCCAGTATGCGGCCGTCCTGTGGGCAAAAATGCCTTGTGGATGCTAGAGGTCAGAGGAGAATGGGCCGACTGATTCAAGCTGATAGAAGAGCAACGTTGACTGAAATAACCACTCGTTACAACCGAGGTATGCAGCAAAGCATTTGTGAAGCCACAACACGCACAACCTTGAGGCGGATGGGCTACAACAGCAGAAGACCCCACCGGGTACCACTCATCTCCACTACAAATAGGAAAAAGAGGCTACAATTTGCACGAGCTCACCAAAATTGGACTGTTGAAGACTGGAAAAATGTTGCCTGGTCTGATGAGTCTCGAGTTCTGTTGAGACATTCAAATGGTAGAGTCCGAATTTGGCGTAAACAGAATGAGAACATGTATCCATCCTCTGATGGCTACTTCCAGCAGGATAATGCACCATGTCACAAAGCTCCAATCATTTCAAATTGGTTTCTTGAACATGACAATGAGTTCACTGTACTAAAATGGCCCCACAGTCACCAGATCTCAACCCAATAGAGAATCTATTTGGGATGTGGTGGAACGGGAGCTTCGTGCCCTGGATGTGCATCCCTCAAATCTCCATCAGCTGCAAGATGCTATCCTATCAATATGGGCCAACATTTCTAAAGAATGCCATCAGCACCTTGTGGAATCAATGCCATGTAGAATTAAGGCAGTTCTGAAGGCAAAAGGGGGTCCAACATCGTATTAGTATGGGGGCACTAATAATTCTTTAGGTGAGTGTGTATATATATATATATATATATATATATATATATATATAATTTCAGGTCACTTAAAAAAACGAATCTGAAATCCTGCAGTTTTCACTCTGGCCACTGAGCCTCATAATAGGATGCCCCTTCCTTTTCTGTAACAATCACTTTTCAGAAGTCATTTCATTATTATCAAGGCAGGATTAGAATGACAGATAACACACAATAGCAAAAGAAATCCACGGCTCTCCTCTGTAGATGGTGACAAAAAAAGGTGTATTTATTCACATATGTACAGCGACGCTTCAATCCCCTCACGGAACCTTTCTAAAGCCAGAGGAGCGCCGTGGATTTCTTTTGCTACTCATACACCCAGGATCAAGGGTTAAACGCTGGCGCCCGGACTATATGTATAAGGCCTCATGCACACGGCCATTGTTTTGGTCCGCATCCGAGCTGCAGTTTTGGCGGCTCGGATGCGGACCCATTCACTTCAATGGGTGGGGACGCAAAAGATGCAGACAGCACTCCGTGTGCTGTCCGCATCCGTGGCTCCATTCCATGGTCCGCAAAAAATATATAACTTGTCCTATTCTTGTCCGCATTTTGCGGACAAGAATAGGCAGTTATGTCAATGGCTGTCCGTGCACACGGACGCCATCCGTGTTTTGCGGATCCACGATTTGCGGACTGCAAAACACACAACGGTCATGTGCATGAGGCCTAAGGACTGCTGCCCCACTTTTGAATTATATATACACACACTGCTCAAAAAAATAAAGGGAATACTTAAACAACACAATGTAACTCCAAGTCAATCACACTTCTGTGAAATCAAACTGTCCACTTAGGAAGCAACACTGAGTGACAATCAATTTCACATGCTGTTGTGCAAATGGGATAGACAACAGGTGGAAATTATAGGCAATTAGCAAGACACCCCCAATACAGGAGTGGTTCTGCAGGTGGTGACCACAGACCACTTCTCAGTTCCTATGCTTCCTGGCTGATGTCTTGGTCACTTTTGAATGCTGGTGGTGCTTTCACTCTAGTGGTAGCATGAGACGGAGTCTACAACCCACACAAGTGGCTCAGGTAGTGCAGCTTATCCAGGATGGCACATCAATGCGAGCTGTGGCAAGAAGGTTTGCTGTGTCTGTCAGCGTAGTGTCCAGAGCATGGAGGCGCTACCAGGAGACAGGCCAGTACATCAGGAGACGTGGAGGAGGCCGTAGGAGGGCAACAACCTAGCAGCAGGACCGCTACCTCCGCCTTTGTGCAAGGAGGAACAGGAGGAGCACTGCCAGAGCCCTGCAAAATGACCTCCAGCAGGCCACAAATGTGCATGTGTCTGCTCAAACAGTCAGAAACAGACTCCATGAGGGTGATATGAGGGCCCGACGTCCACAGGTGGGGGTTGTGCTTACAGCCCAACACCATGCAGGACGTTTGGCATTTGCCAGAGAACACCAAGATTGGCAAATTCGCCACTGGCGCCCTGTGCTCTTCACAGATGAAAGCAGGTTCACACTGAGCACATGTGACAGACGTGACAGAGTCTGGAGACGCCGTGGAGAACGTTCTGCTGCCTGCAACATCCTCCAGCATGACCGGTTTGGCATTGGGTCAGTAATGGTGTGGGGTGGCATTTCTTTGGAGGGCCGCACAGCCCTCCATGTGCTCGCCAGAGGTAGCCTGACTGCCATTAGGTACCGAGATGAGATCCTCAGACCCCTTGTGAGACCATGTGCTGGTGCGGTTGGCCCTGGGTTCCTCCTAATGCAAGACAATGCTAGACCTCATGTGGCTGGAGTGTGTCAGCAGTTCCTGCAAGATGGAGGCATTGATGCTATGGACTGGCCCGCCCGTTCCCCAGACCTGAATTCAATTGAGCACATCTGGGACATCACGTCTCGCTCTATCCACCAACGTCACGTTGCACCACAGACTGTCCAGGAGTTGGCAGATGCTTTAGTCCAGGTCTGGGAGGAGATCCCTCAGGAGACCGTCCGCCACCTCATCAGGAGCATGCACAGGCGTTGTAGGGAGGTCATACAGGCACGTGGAGGCCACACACACTACTGAGCCTCATTTTGACTTGTTTTAAAGGACATTACATCAAAGTTGGATCAGCCTGTAGTGTGTTTTTCCACTTAAATTTTGAGTGTGACTCCAAATCCAGACCTCCATGGGTTAAAAAATTTGATTTCCATTTTTTTATTTTTGTGTGATTTTGTTGTCAGCACATTCAACTATGTAAAGAACAAAGTATTTCAGAAGAATATTTAAATTAATTCAGATCTAGGATGTGTTATTTTTGTGTTCCCTTTATTTTTTTGAGCAGTGTAGTATATATATATTAATTACAGGATCCACCATTCACAATAAGTGATATCACAGCTTAACTACTCCCCCTCCCTGCACAGTGACTTCTTTCACACGAGCTTATTTGCAATGCATATATGACGCATGCTAATGCAAATGAATAGGGGAATTCACATGGGCCTATATTTACCGCCACTATTCGAAAACCACTGCGTGTCCTGGTTTTGTGCATATTTGCTTCCAAGTAGCCCATTATAGTCTATGGGGATGCATCACAAATGTAGGAAGGAAGGAGCACGCATGTAATCCTGATGAATTACAAAACCAATACTGATGACAATACGGATGGTATTTCTGGGATCCGTGCATATTCCAGAGCCAGAATATGGACGGAATATGTTATTGAGGCCATAAAAGTTAATGAATATTTCCAATCTACAGGTTCCTATGGTCCATGTGGTTACTGTAAACCATGTCTCTTCTATGGTTCATTTGGCTGCTGTAAAACATAATTTTAAGGCTGTTAATAGCTCAGGCAAAATGGCCGCCCCCATAATAATGTACAGAATATGGAATAAAAAAACTACGATACTATAATTAAAACATGCTTAGATAAAAATACTATGTGTCATCTGGTTTTAATTAGTAAAAGAAAACCTAGCTGCTACATTCCCTTTAAGTGCTGCTCCCGGGCCCTTCAGGCCGTTCCCCTGCTTGTGAAATGCTATTTCCAGACTCAGGTGGAATTCATTGTTTGCAGTAGCCTTAGCTAAACTCTGCCGATATTTGATCTGTTGGGATCCGCCGCCGCCAAGCTGCTATTCCAAGTGTCGCAGAAATTTCCAGGCCTCGGTCGGGACTGTTTAGTACAATGAAGCATTTATGTGATGACTGGCGTTTAAAGAGATATACATTTATAGCTGTCGGCCATTAGTTGGTTTTTACTTGAGCGCATACATCTAATGATCTAAGGGCAGTGCTGCAGGGACCTGACTGCAACGTCTCCATGCCTCTGGGCAAAGAATCTCTCTGCAACCAGAGTGTCACAGGAAGTTTCCATCAGCCCTGTCTTGTGTCAATCCAGACGTGGATGACGTGGTGATTTAAAGGGCCCCACAAATAGCATTTATCATCAATCCACAGTATGGGCGCTGGGACCCTCATCGATCACGAAAACAGGGGTCCCTGAGTGCCTTGTGTGAATGGAGTCATGCCTGACCACAGCTCCATTCACTGCTGAGTACAGACTACTTCCGGCGGTCCCATAGAAGTGAACAGAGCGGTAGGTATGCACGTGCACCAGGGATTTGGGTGCAAGGCTCATCACTTTAGGTCTATTTGAATAGAGCGATCATTGGTACTGTACATGATTGCGAACGGCCCTTTAAGCTCAGCTTGGTGCATTCACGTGACTGTATGTATTTTGCAGTCCGCAAAACACACATCCGCCAAAAATATGGATGATGTCAGAGTTCCATCCATTTTTTTTTTGTTGGACCCATTGTAACAATGCCTTATCTTGTCCGCAAAATAGACAAGAATAGGACATGTTCAGGCAGCAGAACAGACATACGGATGCAGACCTAAAATACATGCACGCGACCGTATGTATTTTGCGGTCTGCAAAAAAAACGGATGCTCAAAAAATACGGATGACATCTGTGTGCATTCCGTATTTTGCGGAACGGAACAGCTGGCCCCTAATAGAACAGTCCTAATCTAGTCCGTAATGCGGACAATAATAGGACAGGTTCTATTTATTTTGTGGAATGGAAATACGGACATACGGAAACGGAATGCACACGGAGTAACACAGAGCGGACATGGAAAGAAAATATGTTCGTGTGCATGAGCCCTAAGCTTGAGATGGGTGGGGGTCCTATCACCAGGTCCACCACCAGATAGAGAATGAAGAAACATTCACTATAGTGCTGCAGCCTCTACACCTGGGGTCAGCAACCTCCAGCACTCCAGCTGTTCTGAAACTACAGCTCCCAGAATGCTCCATTCACTTCTATGGGAGTTACAAGAGCAAGCGTGTATGCTGGGAGTTGTAGTTTCTGAGCAGCTGGAGTGCTGGTGGTTGCTCTACACCGGGGATGCTCCACCTGCAGCCCTCCAGCTGTTGCAAAACTACAACTCCCAGCATGCCCCAATAGCTGTAGGCTGTCCAGATATGCTGGGAGTTGTAGTTTTGCAACAGCTGGAGGATTGAAGTGCAGACAGTGTCAGTGTGCATCACTCATGTGATGAAAGTACCAGGCATAACTGTACAGGTACTAAGGAAAAGGGGCGCCACTGTTCCCTTGTGCTGTTTGGTGGGGGTTTCAGGGCTGGGATACAGAATGCACCTATCCTAAGACACCCCACATGGGGTGCGGTTTCTAAAGTAAAAGCAGATTGTGCCCCCCCCCCTGGAATAAATGTCTTCTATACAACAGTACTAATAAACCACATGATTGTGTTACAGAAGGAGCAGAAGTAAAATTTTGGGGCAATCCCAGTAGATGGTGTTCCCTTCCAACACAACCTGTAAAGTATCACCATGAATATGTATGGGTCTCATTGTGGGATCTGCCGATCGATAAAGCAGGCGGCTGCAGCAGTTTGTTTCACAGACGTGGCAGCTGTGCCAGAGCCGGGGCTTGTGCCAGGCGGAATTTTAGAAACTGGTCGTAATGAAGTGATACCATTTGTCATCCTCAGGTAGCCGTCCAGCCGAGCGGAGCTCAGGCCGTAAAGGATGACTCAATCTACTGGAATCCTGCGAGATGTTCACTGAATGACATCTGAAGATCAATTCGCTCCCTCCGGTCCTCCCACTGCCGACAGATGTATCTGTGTACACAGCCCCAACAGTTGGCATAAACATGAGATTGATGTTCGCCGAACCCAACGATTTCAGCTGGCCATCTAATGTGATGGTGGATGTTGGGGAGGTAAGGATTGCATTTCAACATGCTTAAAGGGGTTCTCCGGGAATGAAGAAAATGAAAATACTTAAATATTACTTTATCATAAATATATTCCCAAATACCTTTCATTAGTTATAATGGCTCGTTTTGTCTAGGGAGTAATCATTAGGAGAAATAAAATGGCCGCCGTCCTATTAGTACACACAAAACGTGTCCTAATCACACAGGAGAACAAGTTACTTCAGGACACTGAGCTAAAGAGCTGCCTCATCCTCCTCTCTGCTCTGCTTGTCACGGATTATGATCCTGAATACAGCTGATAAGATCTTCAGCTGGATCTCTGTAGGAATGGAGTTCATGAGAAAAAAAAAACTCACCTTCTCCCTGGCTGTGACGCTCTCTGCTGTGATTGGACAGCTCACAGCCAGGGAGAAGGAGACGCCCACTGAGGAACAGGACAGTCTCCTCCTCCCTGTTCCGATGCGAAAATTAGCATACAGGGGGGAGAATTTAACGGGGGCCACAGCGGGCGAACAAATAGTAAGTGCTATTAGATACTCACTGTATGCCCTACATACCCTGATACTTGGTGAGAGCTGCTGAACTTTCTTTTCTTCTACCCTGATACTTTATAAAGTCTGGACCCATGAAAGGTCCTCTTTAACAACCCCTGTTCATATGCCATGTTAACTGGAATGACATCAAGAGGTGCACAGAGGTGAAGCTCTGCACGGACGGATCGGCTGACTAGAAGAATGGTGCGCAGTGATTCATCCTGTACTGCAAGTGAAATTGGGCGTCACATCCCAAGCCTAGGGGGGCAAATAGTATCTACATAAACCATCAAAAGGATTCTGCTACGAGCCAGACGTCCACCTACACACCGCCGCTCTCAAAGGCTATTATGGTGTACAGCAAGATGGCAATGGAAGCTGGAATGGGGGTCTGTCCTGCTTTTGTCTTGGCCAGAGATTGGTCTGGAGACCACATGGGCAACGCCATGAAGAGGCCTTCACAAGGGAACGTACACTGGTCCTACTCTCAGGATTATGGTTTGGGGTGGCATAATGTATAGAGGCCCGACCCCTCTAGTCTTCATTTCAGGTACACTAACAGCTCAGCGTTACTTTGATTGGGTTGTGGAACCATTGGTCTCTTCTAAGTGTCCCAGGAGCCGTTTTTTAACAGGACAACGCCAAACCGAATGTTGCCCGTGCTCCTATGAGCAGCCTGCGTGGCTAAATGTGCTGCCATGTCCTGCAGCATCTCTGGACAAGTCTCCCATCGAGCACATCTGGGACGTCATTGGTTCGCAATTAGAAAGGGAGCTGCCAGCAGAGGATCTTGATGATTTGCGTGCCCAAGTGCACACAGCGTGGCAGAACGTTCCTCAGACAACCATTAATAACCTCAGTGACAACATGCCAAGGCGTGTAAGTGAATGGATTTCTGCGTGTGGCACTCATACTCCATACTGAATGGTTTGTTTCCATTTTTTAATCATTTGCATATCATTAACATGTCTATCGATCCTATGATTTCCATAATTCCACAACGTTTTCCTTCTTGGCGTTGCCATGTCAGTGTTGAGAAGTGTATGTCACAGAGATGAATCTCCCTGAGATTATAGGCAACGTGTGTGACAAAAGAATAGAGAAAATGTCAGGGTGTGGCCTGAGTGCAGGGTGCAGAGCTTAGCCCCACCCCAGAGGAGCCAAGCTAAGTATATATCCCTTTATTTATATCTGGAAAGTCAAAGGTCAAAGTGCTATCTCTGTCAGTCCCATAGAAGTGAAAGGAGCAGTGGTCATGCATGCAAACTAGTGCAAATGGGGAATTAGGGACCTCTGTTCTTCTTGATCACTGGAGGTCCCCAGTAGTCAGACGCTGAGAGATCAGACGCTTATCCCCTATTATTATAGCCTTTTTTGTGCAAAACCCCTTTAAGGAGCGGAGCTGCCATGTTTCTCTGTTGTAAATTATCATGACATCTATAGGGCGACGATCTAAATACTCCCTGCAGTATTAATAGCAAAAAATACCCACTTGAAAGAGAGGGATACCAATAATTACATATTAGGGAACTGCATGTTAAGTTAACGGCTTCAATTTACTTTTTTTTAAAATTATTTCATATACACCTATAAACTGCTTTAATGCTGCGCACACGCAATGTCTTCAGATGATACTGGAAGATATATAGCGGCGGCTGCAGTACCAGCTACGGGGAGGCCTTGCAGGAGATGTAATGTAGTCTGCAGTCCTTCATGGTTCCCACTTCTGCCGTGCGGTACACCCTCTCCTCTTACGAGTGCCAGGCTGTCTTCTCCCTGCACACAGGGTGGATATTCATCTGCATTAATACAAGTGACTTGTACGCCATGATATGTATTACAGTATATAACGGCGACAGTTCAGATCGCTTAAAAGCGCCTTCGAGAGCTGAAATCCATGCAGCAATTAATTTAGGTTTTAACGTGTGCCCATCGCTTCTACAGTACAATCAACATGGTGGAGAACACTGGCTATGAATTCACTAGTGACTAATGTTCAGCTGAGGGGTGAGGCGTGAGGTACTGGTCATCAGGGCAAGTCCTAAGGTCCTACCAAGAAAATACAGTGTGACCTTTACTGGGCCCAGACCACTCTGGCCCTGTTTTGGCGGGCTGTAAATCTATCCCCCCAAAGCAGATGCTTGGGGGGGGGGGGGGGGGGGAATGGGTCAGGCGTGTTGAATTTCATCATGCCTGATCCCTTTTTTTTGCAGGGGATATAAGCTGTCACCTGAGAATGGAGGCACATGGAGCGGCTTCCCTCCCCTCTATAAAAACACATGCACACTGAGCCAGGCCGAGCATGCATGCATATTACGGAGTCCAAAGGAAAGCTGACGACCAAAGAAGTGGTCAGCTCATAGCCATTTAAAAGTATATGGCCACTGTAAAGGGGTATTCCGACTGAAAGTCAAAGCCTATCCATTGGATAGGGGAAAACTGATGGATCCCCACCAATGATGAGAATGGCGCTGCAGTCAAGCACGTGTACTACTGCTCCATTCAAATCCTATGGGACAGCCTGTATTCTGCAGTCCCCTGGTGATGAATGCAGCAGCAGTGCACATGCTTGTCCACCTGAGGGTGGGGGGTACAAGACCCCTGTTACCGTGATCAGTGGGGATTCCAGCTCTTGGACCATATCAATCTATCCAGCGGACAGGAGATAACTTGTTCTTACTGGAATACGCCTTTAAGATTCAAATCTTGAATTTAAAGGGGTGGTCCAGGAATAGAAAAAAGCAGCTGTTATTTTTTCTTTCCCATGAGTTGTGTCTGGGTATTGCAGCTCAGCTTCATAAACATGAACCCCTTTAATTAAAGCAGAACTACATTTAAAAAAAAAGACATTCCAACAGTTGCCCCCCCCATTGGTGAGTCCTTCAAATGCCCGACCAAAGAAAAGACATTTTAACCCACTCTTTGCCTTAGCAGAAGCCGGTATGTATTCAGTTATCTGCTTAGTAACCGAGTCTGTGGTTGGTGGGTGACAACACCAGATCCCCATGCTGTAGTAGAGATCTGGGGTGGTCACCCGCATTCTGTACAAGACACTGATACACGCCAACAGCACTTTCTGTCCTGGGAGCCGGGGGCCAAGACCCACTTTTTTATGTTACAGACGAGGCTAGCAGGGGTATTTTCTCCACCTGCTGGAGTTCTCCTTTAAGTAAAAAGTCTTATCTGAGCCAAGATTTCAGATTCTGCCTCGTAAAAAGTCACAATAAATGAAAGCGGACCCCAGACTCCGAGTAATAAGTGGATAGGAAATGTCTCTAGATTGTAGGTAGCGGCGAGGCCTTGTCGGCACCCCCTCCCTTTTGTCCCCAGTAATGAAGTTATAGGCTTCCATAAATTGTGTTTGTTTCAGCTCCTTTCTCTCCCCTCCTTTCTCTGGCCTAAAAGCCGGAATATCTGGCCTGCTTTAGCAGGTTTCCTGGCAACACCGCCTGAGAAAAAAGGAGCACACTGCTAGCAATCCAGTGCTAAAGATGGGGATTCTGCCGATGTGACCTCCCTGGGTGGAAAAGAGCAGCCGCTCGCCGGCCCTAATGCCCCACGTTGACCCGCTGGGTCTTCGTGTAGGAGGTGGGGGGCACCAGGTTTAAGGTCCACTCACCCCCGTAATTGGGGACAGTAAAGGGGTCCCGGGCCTGACCAAAGCCTCCATCTGCTCACACGACAAATACCAAAAGTTTGTTGGAGCAAAGAAATTAGTGTCACATCACAGAGGGGTAAAGACGTGACCGGGGTCGTGTGAGAGACGCCAGCTTTTCTCCTGCCCCATGAATACATTAGCGAAGTCACAGGGTTATGCCAGGGGTTCCTAAGCATGGAGCAGGGCTGGGTTTGTCAGATGCAGCAGAGCTGAATTTGACAGGTGTAAGAGTATCTGTTGCAGGGTTAAGATGTGGGTGACCTGAGTTTTTTGACAGAAGTAGCAGAGCACAACAATAGTTGCTGAGCACAGCAGGGCACATGTAGTGGAGCTAAAGAGACGTCGTTTAGTTGAGTTATAGAGAGATGTAGCTGAGCTGAGTTGGACAGATGTTGATAAGCTGGGGTGTGGACTGATGTACCTGGGCGGATTTGTGGACAGATGTAGCTGGGCCGAGTTGTGGACTGATGTAGCTGGGTCGAGTTGTAGACAGATGTAGCTGAGACGAGTTGTGGACAGATGTAGCTGAGTCGAGTTGTAGACAGATGTAGCTGAGCTGCGTTGTGGACAGATGTAGATGAGCCAAGCTGGACAGGTATAATGGAGGTTGCAGTACTTAAAGCAGGCATCTCAAACTCGCGGCCCTCCAGCTGTTGCAAAACTACAACTCCCAGCATGCCCGGGCAGCCTACAGGTATCAGCCTACAGCAGGGCATTGTGGGAGTTGTAGTTTTACAACAGCTGGAGAGCCGCGAGTTTGAGATGCCTGACTTCAAGGATATAGCAAGACAGATGTAGTAGAGCTGTGTCTGACTGATGAAGCAGAGCTTCACCTGTTTATTAGAGAAGAATATGGCAGAGATTGCAGAGTTTGACAGAAGTAATTTGTTATTGAACCCGATCAATAGTGACATCACATTGTGTGCTCAATGGTTTTACATAGGACTGCAGGTCTTCATGACGCACAGTGTAGTCCCAGAGGGGTAAATAAGCGACTCAGTTCTGATACATCTGTATTCCTTACACTCAAGGCATTGACAGCTGACTCTACAGATAGCCAGGCTAGTGCTGTAATTGCAGCCATATTGTCCACCCAACTTTCCTGGGAACAGATACAACTAAGCAACAGCTGAGGACGATGCAGGGATTCCTACATTTTGGGACGATTCCCTTTGAGAATCTGTGCCCTATTACATCGTGATAATGACAGGCCGAGAGGTTTATTGCACAGTGTACCAGATTTCTGCAGTTTTGTGCTGTGTCATCAGGCCGCTCTGTAGAAAAGAATGATTGGGTTGAAGCAATGTCATGAGGGGTTTGCTGCCAATATCGGTTTACGCATGAGATATCTTGGGGGCTCTTCTCAGAAATATCTATTAAAGGGGTTTTTCAGGCTCCTGATATTGATGACATCCTCAGGACAGGTCATTAAGATCCGATCTGAGAGGGTCCGACACCCCTCACCCTCTCCAATCATCTGCTCCCTGCCGCCTCCTGCGCCAAAACTAGCATTGTGAGGTGGAGAGGGAAGCGCAGCGCCATTCATAGTGTAGTGGCCATGCTGGGGTAGTGCAGCTCAGCTCCCATTCACTTCAGTCAGAGTTGAGTTGCAGTACCCCAGCACGGTGTGTTGGACCCTCACAGATCGGATCTTAATGACCTGTCCTGAGGATAAGTCATCAATATCAGGAGCCTGGAAAACCCCTGCAAAGTATACGGTTACTTTATTTACAAGAATATATTGGTCAACTACTTAATCCAATGATCCTGGGAATTATAAGGTATTATGGAATTGCAAATTATCAAACTTTATGGATTATCGGACAGTTACGCAAAAGCCCAGAATAACTTGGTGTCTTGGAGGACCCAGAACATACATGCATTACACAGAGAGCCCACTGATTTATATGAGAATTGTGTAATACTTCATTTGTCCTCCGGAGGCACTGCAGGGGATGAGGATACTTGCTACTGGGCTTCTGCATAGATTACAGCTTATCTCTGCAGCTGACAGTCGAAGAAGGAGTGTGCACGCCGCATGCACAGCATGCTCTCCATACACTGCTATGGGAATTCTCAACGAGAGAGCTCAGCTATTTTCAGAAGTCCCATAGCAGTGAATAGAGAGCGCACTGCGCATGCACGGTCACCTCTTCATTCACCGCTGAAACAACGCTCGGCCATTTTTAGAACTGTGGTGAATGTAGGGTGGCCGCACATGCGCGGTGCACTCTTCTTCGGTTCAGGTATAGGAGAGTCTCCCACAGGGACCCGCACCAATCTGACACTGATGATCTATCCTAGTGCTATACCATCAATGTCTGAGATTGGTATAACCCTTTAATTTAATATATATGGCTTACGCAAGCATTGCCACCGGAAATGGGAACTATACAATAGCATTGGAGTGAAGGTGGGCGGGCAAGCAAGCATGTACGGCGGCTCGCTTCAAGGGCCCCATTCTGGCGATAGGAGCAGGTCTCAGAGGTGGGACGAGCACTTACTGTATCTGACATTGGTGGCCTATCCTCACGATACTGTCTGAAATGGGAATACCCCTTAAAGGCATACGGAGGCCAAAAATAGAGGCCCCGAAAAAGTAATAATTTGCAGTTAACAATTCTATCCTGAACAGACACAAGCAACACCATTCTTGTGAGACTGTGCTCAGATACAGCAGCCAATCTAAACAGGTAGAGCTGCAGTGTAAAGCACGGAGAAGGAACAAGGTAGAAGCCTAACAAAAAAAGGAGGGATTTCACACTACCCAGACTCCCATTAGACAATGTGCCTAGACTGAAGTCATTCATACATGCAGTGCTTTCCTGGTGAGCTTGTGCTTATATACAGCAGCCAATGTGAACAGACAGAGCTGCAGTATAAAGCATGGGGGGCAAACAAAGAAGCAGCTTGAGCCTGGTGAAAGAGGATTTAGACCACCTTCAGACTCCTGTGACGGATAAAATCACATGTAACTTATACACTAATATGCATGTAAAAAATAGAAGCATTTTTGCGGCGTCAAAAAAGGGTATTCCCAGGACAACATGGCAACCATGGTAACGGCTCTAACGAAAAATTAGTGTCATCAAAATATCATTATATTTTATGAAGAGTTCTGCTAATGTATCTAGACAAAACATGAGCAGGGTATTAATCATCTAGCTTTCTAGAGGTATCTCCCATCCTCAGTCAATCCCCGGGGCCACAGATTAGGATTAGGCAATCTGAGCAAGAGACCACGCCGTCCGTGTCATCCCGGTCATGTTATGGACACATACGGCTTGTTACAGGACACATCTCTGATGACGGTACAGTAATTAGCCATTCACAGACGCTGTGTCCAGAAGATTGTACGGCCGAGACCCCGGCCACCCACTGCGGCCAATGACCATACGACTCTGTGGGCGACACTGAGGTGCCACCTAGAAAATAGCACAGCCATTGGCCAATGCGGGTGGCTGGGGTTGTTGCTGCATGAGGCCGCCACTGCATGAGAACCCAGCCTCAGGGTGTATTCTACTGGATAGAAATACCGAGGGTATCCAAATAGTACTGCCATATAGTGCCCTGATAGCACTGCCATATAATCATATACACAGCTATCTACCATTCAGTGTCCAAATAATACTGCCATACAGAACACTGTGTTGTGCCAAGTTATAGAAAGTCTCTGATCGGTGGGTTGGTACTGCTGGGATCCCCCTGTCTGAATGGAGCAGTAGGTCGGACATGGGAGTTCCAGAAATAGCCAAGTCCTGTGCTCAGCTACCAAGACGGCAGAACCGGACTTTACCAGTCACGGTTCTCAGGTACCGCACGTCTCCTGCTACTCAGACGGCCCCAGAACTTACACTATGGCCGGACTGTATAATAACTGGACACGATTCCATTATCATGCACATATCAACACATTATGTGCTGGAATAAATTCACTGATAGATGATGGTAAACGGATGTCAGTGGAGCAGACCGATAAAGAGGAGCAAACAGCTGACCCTGACTACCCCTGAAACTTTCCCTGTATCTATCCCTGAACACCCTTAAAGGGATTCTGTCACTGTATGCCTTCCGTTTCCGTATTTCCGTTCAAAGATAGAACATGTCCTATTATTGTCCGCATAACGGACAAGGATAAGACTGTTCTATCAGGGGCCAGCTGTTCTGTTCCGCAAAAAAAACGGAATGCACACAGATGTCATCCGTATTTTTTGCGGAATCGCAAAATACTAAGAAAGTCATAAGGTCGTGTGCAAGAGGCCTTTGTCTTGTTGATTACATTTTAAATATACCAGTCTTATTGCCGTCTATGCTTTCGTTTATCTAAAAAAATAAAATAAATCGCTTTTACTGATATGCAAATTACCTTGATAAGGAGCCCAAGGGGCAGTCCCTATCACCGTTGGGGCCCAGCTGTGCCCCTTCTCCTGGAGCCTAGCACGGCCCCACATACAAATTTTCACTCCTTCCAGCCCCAACATCCCTGCCCAGAAGTGCCGTAATCCCGCGCATGCGCACTGACACGTGCATTCCCTGAGGCTGCTGCCAAGCACAGGGAATGAACACCACATGGGCTCTGACGAACAGTGTCAGCAGTTTTGTACCTATGACACTGCCTGACCTGTTACATGTGCACTTGGCAGCTGAAGGCGTCAGTGTTGGTCCCATGTCCATATGTGCCCGCATTGCTGAGAAAAATGAAGTTATAATATATGCAAATGAGCCTCTAGGAGCAACGGGGGCGTTACCGTTACACCTAGAGGCAACTGCCGCACCCTCTGCACTTTGATGGACAGGGCCAGGCCCTGAAAACTTCATCACATATGGCCCTGTCAAAGTGCAGAGGGCACGGCAGCTGCAGAGAGAGCAGAGCCTCTAGGTGTAATGGCAACGCCCCTGTTGCTCCTAGAGGCTCATTTGCATTTATTAAAACATCATTTTGCTCAGCAATGCGGGCACATATGAACATGGGACCAACACAGATGTCGTCAGCTGCCAAGTGCACAAGTAACAAGTCAGCCAGTGTCATAGGTACAAAACTGCTGACAGATGCGATTTAAGGGGCCACATAAGAAGCCACTAGTTTTTAAAATGTCACATGGCAGATTTTTGCACTGTGGTGCTACAAGTTGAACGTCTGTAATGTCACCTGTTTAGGCTACTTTCACACTAGAGTTTTTGGCGGATCCGGTTGTATTATGTTTAACATAGCAATGACGGATCCGTCATGAACACTACTGAAAGTCAATGGGGAACTGATCCGTTTTCTATTGTGTCAGAGTTAAACAGATCCGTCCCCACTGACTAGCCTTGCGGGTCATGCCGGATCCGTTTTGCTCCCATGATGGAAAGAAAACCACAGCGTGCTGCGGTTTGCTCTCCATTCTGGAAACGCACCCAAATGGAACGGAATGCATTTTGGAGCATTCCGTTCTGTTCCGTTTTGTCCCCATTGACAATGCATGGGGACAAAACTGAAGCGTTTTTCTCCGCTATTGACGGATCTCAATACCGGAAAAGAGAAACGCTAGTGTGAAAGTAGCTTTATGTGGCTCGCAGCACCAAGGTGGGGTATTTAAAAGCCCCTGTAGCCCTGCAGGGCAGTTATCATTAGATCCCTCAGGAACTGCTCCTAAGGGCTCATGCACACGACTGTATGTATTTTGCGGTCCGCAAAAAAAACGGATGACGTCGGTGTGCATTCCGTATTTTGCGGAACGGAACAACCGTCCACCTCATAGAACTGTAGTATCCTTGTCCGTAATGCAGACAATAATAGGACATGTTCCATTTTTTTGCAGAACGGAAATACGGACATAAGGAAACGGAATGCACACAGAGTAATTTTTTATTTTTTTTTGCAAACCCATTGAAGTGAACGGGTCCGCAAAAAAACTGGAACAGACACGGAAAGAAAATACGTTTGTTTGCATGAGCCCCAATGCAATTCCCTAATGTACTATTTATTTTGGAGCACCGTTCACCTGTTGTCACCTCTGTCCGCACTCTCGTGTCACGCTCTGTCAAGTGGCTTTAGCAGACACTGGAGTTTAATGTGAAAAGCTGATTTCTTTTTCCTGGCAGTAAAAAGAAAGTCTATAAAATCCGAGAGGAAGAAGTGTCCGGTCCCTCCCAAAGTCTGAAAATATGTCATGTATGAAGCTGGCGATACAAGTAGAAGAGAGATCCTGGAGGAGCACACTCAGGAGAACGTTCCTCACTACCAGCCTGGGTAAGGAGTGTGAGTGTGCATGGAGTACGAGTGTGCACAGTGTGTGGGCAGTAATGACGACACCTGCAACAGTTTACAGCAAATGTAAAATACCCTGACAGAGTATATAATGATGTTGGTGCAGGATTGCTATGTCTCAGACATAGCAGAGCTGATGGAGTGTGTCAGATAAAAAGGTGCAGTTTGTAAAATGTAGCTGGGTTGAATATGTCAGATGTAGGAGAGCCGAATATGTTGGATGTAGACATGCTCAGTTGATAATGAGGCAGAGTTAAACTTGACAAAGGTGACAACGCTGAGGGTGACATGTGCAGGAGTGCTCAGATTGTAAAATATAGTAGAGCTCAGTGTATAAAATGTGCTGAGCATGAGAATTGGGGGAAGGATGAATTTTAGTCCTCAGGTCGTAAAATGTAGCAGAGCTCAGTCCAATAAGGGATTACTCAGTTTACCAGATGGTGCAAGGCTGAGGTTGACATAGGTAGGAGTGCTCAGATTGTAAAGCCATAGCAGAGCTGTGCTCGTCAGATATAGTGGAGCTGAGTATGTCGATACAGGAGGGCAGAGCTGAGTCACGTGATACATCTCTTCATGATATCATGTCCAGCTTGATCTCATCGTGCACTTACCATTCAGCCGGAAAGGGGCTCAATACTATGTGCCATGCAGAGAGGGCTGAAGTGGGGGGCAACTAAACAAAAATTATCCAGAAAACCCCTAGATGTACCATCTGTGCAGGGGATGGCGCAGAGTTATGTGAATCTGTATACATATGCATGTAGCATGTCGCCTATATCGGTCTCCCCCTGCATCTTATATATATATATAGAACAGGCTCCGGTTGCTGCAGTGTCCACAGCGGCGGCTGCTGCAGTGGAGGGGTGGGCTTTGCGAGCACATTCGCGACTTGTCATTGACGCTGTGAAACGGGCCACGTCGGTTTGTAATAATCACCAGCACGAGAAGTAGTCCGAGTGGAAATGTACTCAATGCTCAGCCCTGCCTGTAGTTTTCTGAGCTGCTAAAAGGCCAAGAGCTGCGCGGGTCCGACTATTAACCATTCAATATTCAAGACTGCTGCATGGCTGCCCTTTTGCACTGCAGCGGAGTAAAAAGAAAAAAATGGAGAAAGAAAGAAAAAGAAAAAAAGCATCTTTGGTATTACCAATGCACTGATAAGGCGGGAAGGGGATGCTGAGAGTTGTAGTTCAACAAAAGCATTATAACGGAGGGGGCTGCGGATGCTACACTTACAGTGATAGATGTTAGATACCAAATTCCCAAGCACTCAAGGTGTCAATACAACAATTGCTTGGTGTCCAGATTCCCAGGGACTTCTTGACACCTCGCTGACACTTTGTCTTCCCTAGTCGGAGAAGAACAATCCATCCCGGGTCATGAATCTCATCGTTTTCTATAGGACTGGACGGGGTTTGGGTATATGTGGGAGGTGAAGGGGTCAGAGGTCATTGTGGCTTCACAGGTCATCTGGAAAGCAAATCTATAGAAAGTGCCCCTCTTCATCACTGGCCACAAAGCGCGCTACCAGCAGGAGACTGGCACGGCCCTTCAGTCCCTCCTGTGGCCGGGTACTGTCCAGCATCTGGAAGGCAGGGACAGAGGGCTATTGTGTGCGTCGGGGACGGTCCTTTGTGCTCGGCACAGCTGTGTGGGACCCATAGAATAGGGAAGGGTGGAGTGGTTTAAAGGAAAAGCTTCAGGGTCAGCGAATCTGTGACAGATCCGCCAAAATCAGCAACAAAATGAGGTCCAGGATCTGAGAGCTCAGATTTGATGCTGCAATGGAGATCAAGGAGGAGCGGAGTACTAGACTATAGTGCATTTATTACCAGTCCAGCTACCAACCTTAAAGCTGAGCGAATAAACCTACCTATAAAGTTGCGTAACTTTGCTTTGTTGATTTTTTTTTGTTGCTTTTGCCTTACTTTGTGTCTTTATGGCCATTCGTCTCCACAGCCGGTTCTGAAATGCTTCTGGTTGCCCTTGGAAACAGACAGCAGCCGTTTGTAAACAGACATGTGACTCCACAGCTCCGTACGAGATTCAGTGCATCAGTAGAAATCTAAATGGAGAGGAAAACGTAAATCTGACGCAAAATCAATACAAAAGAAAGCCTCTTGTATGGCAGCTCTATGGAAGGCCTGTAGGCTCTCTGTGTGCCGCCATATGGTGCTGCTGTGAGCAGTAATGCTTCTAGCAGAGAATACGGAGGGTGAACAGAGCGGCAGGGAGCAGACAAGTGTAGTTCTCCTCATAGGTCCCACTGGGAAGGGAATGGGGCACATATAGAAAAAATAAAAATCCTGGCTCACACAGATGATGTCACCCAGCTTTCTAGAATCCTGAATGGCAAGTTTGCTCAAAGACAGTTTCACATAGGATATGTCATAAAAGACAGACAGACGCAGGTTCCACCTATGAATGGGGATTTCTGACCCCTGTCCCACCTCATGAGGGGGCTACTGGCTGACCAATCCAGGGGGAAAAATAATGGAGAGGTGGCCACACATGTCCACTTCTGTAGGAGTCACAGAAACAGAGAAGAACGCTTGCTGCGACAAGTTGTGAAGATTGGTGGGGGTCAGGCATTTATGGCATATACAGCAACTCTGAGATGGGAATACCCCTTTAAGACAATTGTTACGGCTGCAGCACACTCAACGTGGTTCTGCTGAACCTAACGTAGGTCACCGAAACACCCAGGAGGCACCAATGTTTGCTTCTGCAGAACCGCAAGGCGTTCGGGTGTCGCAGCTGAAATACAGCTGTTCTCACCCCGCTTTCCCAGGTGCAGATAAAACTCCTGAAGAAAGCTTTTCATAGTTAATGATTATAATATAGGTAAAATATTCAAGGCGGGAGTGGGAGCTGAGACAAGCCGTTCTCTGTAAGTATAAGGGAGCTATTCTGGTAAGGGACATATTATGGGATTGCTTTGTATGCAATTTCCGTCACTCACAAGATTGTCAGGTCCAATAGAAGCAGCACATAGGAGGAGATTTATCAAACTGGTGCACAGGAAAACTGACCTAGTTGCCCATAGCAACCAATCAGATTCCATCTTTTATTTTTCAGAGCTCCTTTGGAAAATGAAAGGTGGACTCTGATTGGTTGCCATGGGCAACTAAACCAGTTTTCCTTTGCACCAGTTTGATAAATCTCCCCCATAGCCTTTTCCTCCGTAGCCTTTCCTCCGTTCACTACATGGGGCTTGTTGATTGCTCACCTGCTCACGCTGAGATGCATTTATCGACATGGTCAACCCTAATAAACCAGTCAGGAGGCCTGTTAGGATTGATCCTGCTGGCTACAATGATATCTGTCTTGTGAAAATAGGTTTTGGTGTTCCCGAGAAAAAACAAAAACAAAAAACGTTTATTCTTTATGCAAATGAGGTGAGGGGGTGGAGCCAAGCCCATGATGGACCCCCAGTGCTGGTCGCGCCCTCTCGGGGCACAGAAGCCCTTGTTTGCATAAAGAATAAAGGATTAATTAGCTGGATTAACCCTACCGGGTAGTATGGGTTGATCCTGCTGATGAGTGCTCTTTAAACCCTGGTACTATGCGACGTACATGTATGGTGTGTGGTCGTTATCCTGTTGCAGTGTTGTCTCATGTACCCCTGTCCTGTTAGGGCATTTGTAGGAGAGGGTCCCGTCCTGGTGGACACAGCTATTATTATTGTAATAATACTATAATATTTGTTCCTGGAGTTCCCCTTTAAGACTTTTCAGCGCCAGGTCTCCGCTCAGCTATTTCTACCGCATTATTACATTTGCTTGGAATGAAAAACAATCAGCAATTAAATGATAATTGATTTAGTACAAATGAGTCAATGCGAGCTAAACCTCTAATTGGTTGCCGTGGGTGACGGCACGCTTACTTCCCCTCCAAGACAGGCGCAGGTATGGTAATGAGTAGACAGTCTGATAAATGCCTGGAACCTCTGAGCTACAGCTGTATGTACAGCACTACTACTCCCAGCATGGCCTTGAGGCTAAAGACAAAATCAATGCGAGATATACATAGTCTAGTCCCATTATTCTGACCACTTCCTACTTTTGATGTCGGCCATAAGGAAGTCACGTGTGCTGAGCTGGCTCGGTGGGTATATAAGGTGTAGTGAGCTGGCTCGGTGGGTATATAAGGTGTGGTGAGCTGGCTCCATGGGTATATAAGGTGTGGTGAGCTGGCTCGGTGGGTATATAAGGTGTGGTGAGCTGGCTCGGTGGGTATATAAGGTGTGGTGAGCTGGCTCGGTGGGTAAATAAGGTGTGGTGAGCTGGCTCGGTGGGTATATAAGGTGTGGTGAGCTGGCTCGGTGGGTATATAAGGTGTGGTGAGCTGGCTCGGTGGGTATATAAGGTGTGTTGAGCTGGCCCGGTGGGTATATAAGGTGTGGTGAGCTGGCTCGGTGGGTATATAAGGTGTGGTGAGCTGGCTCGGTGGGTATAGAAGATGTGGTGAGCTGGCTTGGTGGGTATAGAAGGTGTGGTGAGCTGGCTCGGTGGGTATAGAAGGTGTGGTGAGCTGGCTCAGTGTTTATATAAGGTGTGGTGAGCTGGCTCGGTGGGTATATAAGGTGTGGTGAGCTGGTTCGGTGGGTAGATAAGGTGTGGTGAGCTGGCTCAGTGGGTAGATAAGGTGTGGTGAGGGGAGCAGCTAGATAAGGTGAGCAGCTCACCTCCAAAATGAACCAGGGGGCACCAGATGTGTGTCTAAGGACCCTTTCACATAAACGAGTTTTCGGCTCGGGTGCAATCCGTGACGTGAATGCATTGCACCCGCACTGAATCCTGACCCATTCATTTAAATGGGTCTGTGTACATGAGCGTTGTTTTTCACACATCACTTCTGTGTTGTGTGAAAATTGCAGCATGTTCTATATTCTGCATTTTTCACGCAGCCCTGGCCCCATAGAAGTGAATGGGGCTGCGTGAAAAACACATTGCATCCGCAAGCAAGTGCGGATGCAATGCGTTTTTTCACTGATGATTGCTAAGAGATGTTCAGTTTTTTATCACGCACATGAAAAACGCATCAAAACGCATTGCACGAGCGCAGAAAAAAATTAACAACTGAACGCAATCGCAGACAAAACTGACTGAACTTGCTTGCAAAATGGTGCGAGTTTCCCTGAACACATCCGGACCTAATCCGTCACGTTCGTATGAAAGAACCCTAAGGCCCCTTTCACACGGGCGAGAATTCCATGCGGGTGCAATGGGTGAGGTGAACGCATTGCACCCGCTCTGAATCCGGACCCATTCACTTCAATGGGGCTGTTCAGATGAGCGGTGATTTTCACACATCACTTGTGCGTTGCGTGAAAATCGCAGCAGGTTCTATATTCTGCGTTTTTCACGTAATGCAGGCCCCATAGAAATGAATGGGTCTGCGTAAAAAATCGCAAGCATCCGCAAGCAAGTGCGGATGCGGTGCGATTTTTACGCATGGTTGCTAGGAGATGATGTAAGTAAATTGATAAAAGTCAATTTACTGTATTATTTTCCCTTATAACATGGTTATAAAGGAAAATAATAGCATTCTTAATACAGAATGCTTACTAAAATGTGGCTTTAGGGGTTAAAATAAATAAATAAAATAACTCACCTCATCCTGTTGTTCACGCAGCCGGCATTGCGTACCTACTCGCACGATTTTCCCTGATCGCAGATGCAACTCATCCGGACCTAATCCGGACACGCTCGTCTGCAAGGGGCCTAACACAACAGTGCATAGAACCTACTGTGTGTGGGGCTCCGGAGCAGGCGGACGGTCTCTGCACCTCTGATAACGAAGCTGCATTAGCAGAAAAGACTTCACTTTTCGCGGCAGTATCGGAATTGGACCTCCGCAGATTGGTAGAGGGTCATCTTCTCCGATGCGTCACGTTTTCTGCTTTATGGAACGGATGGACGTCGGCGTCAGGAGAGAAACATCAGGGAACAAACCCCCTGCAACCATTGCTGGAAAAACACAAGCTGGTGGGGGCAGCGTCTGGGGAAGGTTTTCCTGGCATTCTCTGGGCCGCTCATCCATGTAGAAGGCACCTCCACTGATTTGGGTCTGAATCCATCCTTGCAGATCACTTTCGCCCCTACATGCTGATTGTCTTCCCCGGGTTGGAGGGGGATCTTCCAGCAAGACAATGCAACATGTCACACGGCTAGAAATGTAAAACATTGGTTGGAAGAGCATAACCAGACTTCCAAGTACTACCCCGGCCCTCTAATTCCCCAGACTTGAACCCAACGGACCACCTTGATAGTCATGGATTCCACCATGCCCCCTCCAGCAGCTGTGGGATGCCCTGCAGTCGGCATGGCTCCAGATATCTTTGCCAACCTACCTGGACCTTACTGAGTCTCTCCCAGCCCATCGCGCTGCACACGGCGGTTACTCTGGATATTAGCTGGTGGTCAGAATAATGGGACTCCACTGTGCAGTTCTGTATATGTCGGTTACAGGGTATGCATGACAACCTCCAAAAAGGCCTTTTTTTGGCCACTGAATTTTATCAGGGTCTTTTCAAAGATTTTAGTATGGATTCTGCACTGAAATTCGCATCAAATCCAAAGACTATCTAAGCCTCATGCAAGTGAAGGGGTTTCCGTAACCCTGTTCACATGCAATAAAAAGGGCAAAATGACGGGAATAAATCCTATGCTACTTATTTTGTGCAAAATAGCCAAGTATTAGCCTCACCACGTGTGGATCTGCTGTACACCCTCAGGACATCTGCTGCAAACTGGGTGAACATACCCGACTCCCCCTAGTGGTAGCAGGAACTTTATAATGTTACAGGGGTTGTCAGCATTTTAGATACACTTCACAAATACCATATAGACCAGGCATCCTCAAACTGCGGCCCTCCAGCTGTTGCAAAACTACAACTCCCAGCATGCCCGAACAGCCTACAGCCATCAGCCTACAGCAGGGCATTGTGGGAGTTGTAGTTTTACAACAGCTGGAGGGCCGCAGTTTGAGGATGCCTGATATAGACTAATGTGTGATTTCATAAGAATCCAGTACATTGCTTCAGGGCTTATCTTTGCCTGTTTGGAGATGTCATTGGTACAGATTAAAACAAGCCGCTGCATCCACAGCTTTTCCAAAATGGTGGCAGTCGTATACTGTGCAGGCGCAGATACAGGCCATGCATCGCTTCCCTGTATCTCCTATATCTGCTACTGTTCTAAGCGCTTTTAGCACCTGCACAGCCACAGTCTTGGGTGCAGCAGCTATCAGCCCCCATAAGCACCAGGGCAGCTACGGTAAATCTGGACAGATGTAGCAGATTCTTATGTCACTACACATTAGTGCATAGCATTTCAGAGTTGTACGTAAAAGGCGAACAGCCCCTTTAAGGTGTATGGCTACCTTCATCAACTCATTAGCTGATGGCAATTTTAATCAACTTTAACATGCACGTGCACACTTAGCTCAGCTGGGTGTGCAGGTGTTTTCAGTGGGGAGAGGACAATAATCCAACATGCCCTCCTGACATCTGCCACTGGGGGATGCCGAGGGACCCCTATACACATGAGTTAGTCAACCGACTGCGCCAATAGGCACCCGAATTCTACATTAGGCTTGCCATAAAAATATATTAGAAAACTAAATCGGCACAGGGGATGCTAAAAGGGGGACATTTCCTTTCAGCTCGCATTGGACACGATGATGTCACTAGTCTCGGCTCAGGACACATCGGTCAAGATGTGATGTCATCACTTTACTTTACCCCCATTCATCCAACCGGTCATGACTTAGAGTTGCAATTCAGCAGCAGCGAAGGGGGAGGGGGGGATGATGTCGAGAACAAGCATTTTTGCTTATGTTACAAGCCTGTTAACGCCTCCCCTCCTTGCCTTTGAGAGACATTTTTAAATTCAGCAGCCGACGAGAAGAAACTGATGACGAGGGCTCATGTAAGATTAGAAGAAGGTGTCACGGAGGAGAGGTGACATTCCAGCTCCCAGGTGATGTCAGAGGGAGATAAAAGAAAGATGGCAGCTAGCGTCGGGAGGGTGATTAATGGTTCTGCCCACGGTTCACTTGAGTCTTTATGAACGTTTCAATGGCTTGTTCTTGTACCTTGTGTCTTTCCATAACTCAGCTGTTTTCCCGCATATCAGTTCGGCACAAATGAACTGGGACTTATGGTAATGAATTGTCAAGCAAAGCATGGCTGCCACTTACCGTGCCTTTAAAGCACTCTACCGTAATATTACTATACCGTTATTTGCTGCAAGGCGTAAGCACTGATGTATAGTGGGGGTGTTAATGAGTCGGAGGGATTGGATGATGAACGCAGCGGTCACAATAGCCACGGGCTCTTATTGGCCGATGCCTAGGACAGATGTGATTGGCTGCGTTCTTTTTTTTTTATATTTTTCTACGGCCGCCCTGACTGCTAACTGGAAAATCCATTATTTAAACAGCATCAGTGGCAGCCAAGCAAATAGGAATCTCAGCACTTGCCTGGCAAGAACCGCAGGCGTGCCACCCAATCCTAGCCCTCCTCACGAAAAATGGCCTTCAGCTTAACCCTACTCTTGTCAGGAATTATTATGGACGGCGTGAAATTACTAACACTTTATACAGTAGTGCCTCCCTAAGACATAGGAGGCGATATCAGTTACAGGCCTCCACCCTAACCTAGTCTCCCCACGGGGCAGAGGAACCTTTTGGGCCAGCTCAGGAACACTGGCACCGTAGGAGTCTGCCCACACCTTCTTCAGGGTATGCATGCAAGAAGATGCAGAAGCGGCTTGAATGTCGACCATGGCCAGAAAGTATAATGCTGCCCAAATCTTACACCCCTCCCCCCACCCTGGTATATTTACAGGCCACTGCCACTATCTGGCATGGCTTCCAGCACACAGCATAAGGGTGTATCAGGTGCACATGACGCATCCTGAACGGCATGATACAACTTATAAAACTTCAGATCATATGTCTGCAGGGTATTGTGGGTAAACTAGGTACATGACCCCACTCCATCAGGATGATTTTGGTCTCCTCCGTTTCCTTGTCTCTAAGTCATCTGTATTAAAGGGTCACTGCGTTTTCTCACAAAATTTTGATATGTCATAGAGACATCTCAAAAGCTGTGATCAGTGGGGGTTTGAATGCTGAGACCCCCACCGATAGCTACAATGAGGAGAGAGGAGCACTCGCATATTGCTTTTCCTCTCCTCGCTCCAGTAGACGGACGGAGGAAACACAGCGCTATATGTGAGTGCTTCTCTCTCCTCGTTCTAGTGATCAGTGAGGGTCTCAGCCCTCAGACCCCCAGTGATCACAACTTTTTATATGTCGCTATGACACATTAAAAGTTTTCTGAAAACTCAGTGAACCTTTCCCATCTTTTTCTTCCATCATTCACATTTATCTTTGACTGCACCTCACTTCTGGGCAGAGATGGGCTCTCCTGGTTCATGAGCCCCATTGGATCTGCTATGCTTACTACCTGGTGGATGTTTTGGAATTCACAGAATGCACGCCGCAGTGACCGATGTCTATTCTGCAGAACAGCACCTGCAAAGACAAGGTGGCAGAGTTTGATTTCAAAGCACAACTAAGGGTCCATTCACACGTCAGCAACAGTTTTGCGGTCCACAAAACACAGACAACGGCCAAATGCGTTCCGCATTTTGCAGACCACACATGGCCGGCACTATAATAGAAATACCTTTTCTTGTCCGTATCTGCGGACAAGAATAGGACATGTTCTATTTTTTTGCAGGGCCGCGGAACGGACGTGCGGATGTGGACAGCACACTGTGTGCTGTCCGCATCTTTTGCGGCCCTATTGAAAATTGCGGAATGGATGTGGACCCATTTTGCGGACGTGTGAATGGACCCTAAATGCTGACTGTCTGAAGCTATCATCAGAAGGGAACAGCCCAGGATACAAATCTATATTCTATATTGGAAGGAGAAGTCCAGCTCAGGTCGGGTGTGAATACATGGTTTCTTTATTTTCAGCGGTTATAAAATTCCACACAGAAAGGTGTAACAAGTGACGCGTTTCAGACCTCTATAGCATAAGGGTGCTTCTTGTTTGTCATGAAGAAGGACCCTTATGCTATAGAAGTCTGAAACGCGTCACCTTGCTGTGTGGAATTTTATAACCGCTGAAAATAAAGAAACCACGTATACACACCCGACCTGAGCTGGACTTCTCCTTCCTTTATAATTACTCCTGCATTCCCGCATCCAGGTGCGGTGTCCATGCCCGGAGGGTGTCGTGGAGCAGGTGAGAGCTGCCTCTTACTTAATTATATTCTATATTGTTTGCACGGTTCCTTAAATTCTAAATAAATGAGGGAGCAGAATGAAGAAACCGAGGAGGAAAGAAAATATAAAACACGTCATCTAGAGACTTGGCACTCTGAATCTTCTTTCCAGTCTGTCTGCCTATAAACTGTTTGAATGTTTCACAATCCACTCGTGTTCCTATTTCTAAAATAATTCAGGATATGGCCTCAATCTGCAAAAGAAAAATGCTGAAAATAAATAATGTTGTATGGATACAATCGTATAGAAGAATCCCAGCAACGATATCACTTCAAAATATGTTCATTTATTTCATAATCTTGCAATATATATCAATGATTAATATTAATAATCATTGATATATTATTGCAAGATTAGGAAATAAATGAACATATTTTGAAGTGACATCGTTGCTGGGATTCTTCTATACGATTGTTGTGGAGCACGCTCCTTCCCGACGCAACGTGTGAGGGAAATCGAGTGCCGGCTGGACTTGATTTGGGTATGGATACAATGGACATAATGGGCATTGTGGTTTACTGCATGTGGAATGCCAGGGGTTCTGTTACAGTATTATATATTTTTGTATGCATTTATAATATCTTAAAAGAATTTACCTTACCGTAAATTATTGGTGCTGGATTATATATATTCTGAGAACCTATAGGCTTATGCGGCAGCTCCCAATCCCATCCATTTCTTGAAAGGGCTATTCTGTCATTAATGTAAAAAAAAAATTAAAATCAGACATCATATAGTACATGACAATCTCTTTCAAACAAAGCTAGATCCAGCCCTGTACCTCACATGGATCCATCTCCCCGATAATTGCTCCAATTGTTCTGCAAGATTTATTTCAAGCTGGCAGCTTAGGGGGCAAGTCCTTTCTCGGGGGGGTGTCCTTTCTGCTGGTGGCTGTTGAAGGCTGGAACTGAGCACTGAGCATGTGAGTCCACCTCAGAGAGATGGACAGTGCATTTAGAAAAGGGCAAACAGCAGGTGGTGCTATACAGATAGATTTCAGTGGCTATACTAAATTTTTAATGACATGAAATTACAAAAGTATTCAGATCCAGTGGCTGGTTTGGAAAATGTTGAATATTTTTTTGTGGGACAACCCCTTTAAGCATCTCAGCAATTGCTCTGCATCCTACTAGGCCTCATTCAGAAAAGTGCACCTATTTCATATGTATCTTGGGGTACTTTCACACTAGCGTTTTTCTTTTCCGGCGCTGAGTTCCGTCACAGGAGCTCAATACCGGAAAATAACTGATCAGTTTAATCCCCATGCATTCTGAATAGAGAGTAATCCGTTCAGGATGCATCAGGATGTCTTCAGTTCAGTCATTTTGACTGATCAGGAAAAAGAGAAAACCGTAGCATGCTATGGTTTTATCTCCGGCAAAAAAAAACTGAAGACTTGCCTGAATGCCAGATCCGGCATTTTTCCCCATAGGAATGTATTAGTGCCGGATCCGGCATTCAAAATACCGGAATGCCGGATCCGTCCTTCTGGTCTGCGCATGCAAGGTAAAAAAAGTAAATGCCGGATCCGTTTTGCCGGATGACACCGGAAAGATGGATCCGGCATTTCAATGCATTTTTTTGACTGATCAGGCATTTTTAAGACTGATCATGATCCTGATCAGTCTTACTAATGCCATCAGTTGGCATACGTTTTGCCGGATCTCTCTGCCGCAAGTGTGAAAGTAGCCTTAGCCTGTATGACATACTATTTTCTAGTTCCCTGATATGCACCATAGAGGGGGCATTTAACTGGACCTTTACCACGGACAGGGCTTCTGAAAGATGGTATGTAAAGTATGATTTCCTCTAATACCCCTGAAGTACACAGGAGCAATTCTAATAATAACAGATGGGACTAGGGATAGGCAGAGTAGGCAGCCGCCTACGGCACCACTGAGGAGGAGGTTGGGATGGAGCCAAGACAGAAGCTGCAGGAACTGAGGACTCTTAATACAGATACATAGACATTGGGAGCTAGGCAGAGGGGAATGTGGTGGTAAAGGTGCTGGATTATGGAATTGTTATTTGAGCAGTCCCTTGATAGCTCCAACAGAAAATCTTTGCAGAACTGAGACACTTTGGGTCGGTAAGAGACAGAACGAAGATCCCGCAGGGCACTGGTATTCATGGTAGCAGACCCTCTGTACGGCTGGTGGAGTCCCTGTGCTTTCTTAATACTGGAATTGCGACAGGTGCCGCTGGGATGAGATACGACGTGACCACTACAGGACGTGGAGAAGATGACAGGTGACTGGGTGAGGCAGGGTTTTAGCAACCAGCAAATGTCGGATCAATTGGACATAAGTAAAAAAAAATTGGGTGGAGGTGGCGGTGAGAAGATTCAGAGCTGAAACTGTACTCTGAGGGGAACACGTGGGCAGCCTGGCGTCTCATCAGTAATAGGAAATACATCTGGAAATAAGAACAAACGGCTTAGAGCAGCAGCACAAGCAGGGAGAAGACAGATCTCACCAGAGGAGACTACCCAGGACTGGAGGGAATATAGTCACATAGGGTGAGTTGTAGCTATAGACTTCCTATGGTGACATTACTAGTCCTCCTGGCACAGGCGGGGTTAAAGGGATTATCCAACTAACATTAGGGGCTTTTAATCAATTGGGGTCTCGGCGACTAATGCCAGTGCAGAAACTGCAAGTAAACGTTCAATATCCCACAGTGCATTGCAGGGTGCCTACAGACCATCCATTGTTTTTCGTGGTCCCTGCAGAGCTTCACAGCTTGGCTTGTAGAGGGGTGCGCAATCAGGGGTCCCAGCTAAGCATGCCTCATAGGGTAGAGAGCAAGCGTTTAAGTGCAAGCAATATCAAGGTTGGGGGGCTGGCTGTATTTGATTAGATCTGAATGCGTTTTTACATAGAGATATGGAAGCCACAGCTGTCTGGATGTATTATTTATGTGGCAGCTTCGCCGCCGTAAGAGTGTACTGACATCTGCTGACCTTGGCGAGGATGAAATATCTGACAGAAAAAGTAAAAGAAGGTAACTTATGAGAGGTGATAAAAAAAAAATGATCTAATGCCTTAGAAAATCTCATATATAGTGCAAGTAATAAGTGCAGGAGGATGTGTGCAGTCCCCCCTTCCCCGGTATAGAGCGCTGCTGAATATATAATTTCTGCCCTATCTTGGGGGTCAGGAGCGCAGTGTATAGTGGCTGAGTCTCTACAATGATTACCTGCAGAGTTAGAGGGGTGTTCCGATATTTAATACTGATGATCTATCCTCTTGATAGGTCATCTGTGTCTGATTGGTGGGGGTCCTACAGGCGGGACCCCCGACGATCAGCTGTATGAGAAGCTACCAACACTCCTGCGAACGCTAAGGCCTTTCCTAGGCCAGTGACGACGCGTTCATCAGTACCAAGTACAGCCGCTATACAATGTACGGTGCTGTGCTTTGTGAGCCGAGAGAAGGCTGCGGTGCTCACAGTAGTCCTGCTGCCTTCTCAAACAGCTGATCGGCGGGGGTCCCGGGTGTCGGACCCCCACCGATCAGACACAATGTCTGTCATAGTCTATGGGACTGTGAAAACCATTGACACAACACAGATGGTTTTCATGGACCATTGCTAGGAGATGCTCTGGAAACTAATTTTCAGCCTAGCAGTGTCTGAAAGGACGCACAGATCAAACATGGATCCTTGGCGGACATCTTAACGGATGAACCACTGACCATCCTGTCACAGATGTCATCTTGGACGTGTGAAAGAGGCCTAATAAGACTCCCCCGACTTACTCTATTGGTCTGTACCATCTGTGAGTGCTGTGTGCAGAGTGTCCAGGGTATCCTTTGAGATTCAGCTACACACTGCTCTCCCTGCCGGGGAGGAACCTGTCACAAGAAGGAAGCAGGGGAGACAGACTGAAGTTGAATCGCATAGGATACACTGAAACACTGCGGTATGAGTGATAGCTGCCGGCAGAGAAAATTACAGCTGGACTCTGTAATAATGTCCATGAAGGGAATTTGGAAGTCTGGGTCACAAACCCAGAGCTCTAAACACTATACAGATATACGTACAGATAAGTAAACCAGCGCAGAGTTCTGGTTCTCTTTAGATAAAAATAAATGCTGCATGGCTTCAGAGCTGAAATCTCCCAGCATACTAATATGAAAAAAGGAGTACATCTGAATAATAATAATAATAAAATGTATTTATATAGCGCCACCATATTCTGCAGTGCTTTACAAATTCATAGGGTTCATGTACAAAACAAAACTAACTGGCTAAGATGCAACTGAAACACTAGGAGTCAGGGCCCTGCTCGCAAGAGCTTACAATCTATGAGGAATTGGGGGTGACGCATAAGATAGTTGATTGTGATAAGTAGGATTTGAGCCATTATTGAACTGACAGGAGTGGTGCCGGCCGATCTGCTTCGGGTTTGGGACTACTAGAGGATCGAGTTTAGGCCAGAGGAGTTGGTGGGGGGGAAGGTTTAGTCGGGGAATAGTCAGTTTAGGAAGCTTGATAAGCCTGCCTGAAAAGATGTGTTTTTAAGGCACGTTTGAAGGTGGAGAAGTTGTGGATTGACCTAGTAATCCTGGGCAGAGTATTCCAGAGAGTAGGTGCAGCTCGAGAAAAGTCTTGAAGACGGGAGTGAGAGGTACGAATTATGGATGTTATTAATCTTAGGTCGATAACAGAACGGAGAGCATGAGTAGGGTGGTAGATGGAGATGAGGGAGGAGATGTATGGAGGTGCAGCACTGGGGAGAGCACGAGTAGGGTGGTAGATGGAGATGAGGGAGGAGATGTATGAAGGTGCAGCACTGTGGAGAGCATGAGTAGGGTGGTAGATGGAGATGAGGGAGGAGATGTATGGAGGTGCAGCACTGTGGAGAGCAGGAGTAGGGTGGTAGATGGAGATGAGGGAGGAGATGTATGGAGGTGCAGCACTGTGGAGAGCATGAGTAGGGTGGTAGATGGAGATGAGGAAGGAGATGTATGGAGGTGCAGCACTGTGGAGAGCATGAGTAGGGTGGTAGATGGAGATGAGGGAGGAGATGTATGGAGGTGCAGCACTGGGGAGAGCACGAGTAGGGTGGTAGATGGAGATGAGGAAGGAGATGTATGGAGGTGCAGCACTGTGGAGAGCATGAGTAGGGTGGTAGATGGAAATGAGGGTGGAGATGTATGGAGGTGCAGCACTGTGGAGAGCATGAGTAGGGTGGTAGATGGAGATGAGGGAGGAGATGTATGGAGGGGCAGCACTGTGGAGAGCATGAGTAGGGTGGTAGATGGAGATGAGGGAGGAGATGTATGGAGGTGCAGCACTGTGGAGAGCACGAGTAGGGTGGTAGATGGAGATGAGGGAGGAGATGTATGGAGGTGCAGCACTGTGGAGAGCATGAGTAGGGTGGTAGATGGAGATGAGGGTGGAGATGTATGGAGGTGCAGCACTGTGGAGAGCATGAGTAGGGTGGTAGATGGAGATGAGGGAGGAGATGTATGGAGGTGCAGCACTGTGGAGAGCATGAATAGGGTGGTAGATGGAGATGAGGGAGGAGATGTATGGAGGTGCAGCACTGTGGAGAGCATGAGTAGGGTGGTAGATGGAGATGAGGGAGGAGATGTATGAAGGTGCAGCACTGTGGAGAGCATGAGTAGGGTGGTAGATGGAGATGAGGGTGGAGATGTATGGAGGTGCAGCACTGTGGAGAGCACGAGTAGGGTGGTAGATGGAGATGAGGGAGGAGATGTATGGAGGTGCAGCACTGTGGAGAGCATGAGTAGGGTGGTAGATGGAGATGAGGGAGGAGATGTATGGAGGTGCAGCACTGTGGAGAGCACGAGAAGGGTGGTAGATGGAGGTGAGGGAGGAGATGTATGGAGGTGCAGCACTGTGGAGAGCTTTGTGGGTGAGAAGTTTGAACTGTATTCTGTGGTGGATGGGCAACCAGTGAAGTGACTGGCACAGACTAGTGGCATCAGTGTAGCGGTTGGATGGATAGATGAGCCTGGCTGCAGCATTTAGGACAGACTGAAGGGGGGAGAGTTTAGTGAGAGGGAGACCGATTAGTAATGCGTTGTAGTAGTCAAGACGAGAATGAATCAAGGCAACAACAAGAGTTTTTGCCGTTTCCACCGTAAGAAAAGGGCGGATTCTGGCGATATTCTTGAGGTGAAGACGACAAGAGCATGTAAGTGATTGAATATGGGGAACAAAGGAAAGATCGGAGTCAAATGTGGCCCCAAGACAGCGGGCATGTTACACAGGAGTTATGATAGTGCTGCAGACCAAAATTGAAATATCAAGTTTAGGTGAGTTAGTAGATGGGGGAAAGACAAGAAGTTCAGTTTTTGAGAGGTTCAATTTTAGATACAGAGAGGACATGATGTTAGAGACAGCTAGAATAATCACAAATAGTCAAGAAACCTGTATACCATCTAATAGATTTACTACTATGTTTGTGCCGTCCATGCAATGGAGACAGTATTCCGCACACGTCAAGGAATCTGACTGGCATGACATGAAGATCACTTGATCAGTGCGTTATTGCACGATCAATCAGAGGCTGTGCTGTGACTGCCACCTGGTGGACAAGATGCTCACAGCTTTTCTTTTTTTTATTTATTAATTACATATATATTTATTTTACCCCGACTGGGGCAAGGGCTGGTGTGTGTCCATCCTGTCATATTAGGGGCTGTGTCATGTGGTGTTCTGCAGGTTTTCATCTGAGTGGTTCATCCAATGCTTCTTCTTCAACCATGACCTAATTATTATTATTATTTTTTTAAATAACAATGCATTCCACAAATTGTGTTTGGTGTGGAATATGGTTTCCGTTTTGGCTCCATCTGAATTTTAAGAGTGAAACATTCAACCGTGAAGCAGACTCTCACATCCAGGAGGTCCATATGGTTGGCACATAGAACACGTGTGTGTGCCAGACATGCGCTGTCAGTTATCGGTGGGATGGCAGCAGGCTGTGCTATTAACCCGCATAACAGAGGGCATTGTAATGACCAGAACATATGAGCTTTCCATAGAGGGCAATATCCCCCTCCTTGGCAGGAGTACTCCTCCTTTAAACACCAGATTAAACTGAGATGGTAGCCCAATCTGGAAGGGGGTGGGGGGAGCTTCACACTGAACTAAAAAATATCCTCTGATCTGCAGAGAGCCCAAAAGTAACACGTCCTCCAAAGCAGAAATACAGGAACTTTGACGTTTTATGTTTCCTGGCGTTTAATATTGGTGACCTATCCTCAGGATAGCTCATCAGTATCAGACGGGCGTAGGTCCGATACCTGGCACCCCCGCCGATCAGCTGTTTACAAAGGCTCTGGCGCTCCTTTGTTCACCAAACACAGCGCCGTACATACTATAGTGTCTGTGCTTGGTATTACAACCGAGGCCCTATTCACTTCAATCGGACTGAACTGCTCCTAGGCCACATGATCCATGAATGTGACACTGCCCTAGGAAAAGACTGCGGCGCTCACTGGAGCACCGCGGTCTCTTCAAACAGCTGAATGGAAGAGGAGACCCCCACCGATCGGATATTGATGACCTATCCCGAGGATTAGGCCAATATCAAAATCTTACCGGTACGTCATGTGTATTTCCGATCACCGCCACCCGGCGGTGATCAGAACAAGGTGCCTGCTCATTGGCTAAATGCGCGGGGGGGTCCCATGACACTAACACCCCCCCCCCCCCCCGTGTCGGCGATCGCTGCAAACCGCAGGTCAATTCCAATTCAGACCTGCGGTTTGCGGCTTTTTATGGTGCGGCGGCGGGCGGTGATGCCATCGGGTCCCCATGGGGCTGTAGGGGGGGCCCGATGGCATGGAAGGCAGCGCGACCCCTCAGATGAACACCATAAAAAATAAAAACTGTGCTAAATAAACCATTTTTTGTCACCTTACATCACAAAAAGTGTAATAGCAAGCGATCAAAAAGTCATATGCACCCCAAAATAGTGCCAATCAAACAGTCATCTCATCCCGCAAAAATCATACCCTACCCAAGATAATCGCCCAAAAACTGAAAAAACTATGGCTCTCAGACAATGGAAACACTAAAACATGATTATTTTTGTTTCAAAAATGAAATCATTGTGTAAAACTTACATAAATAAAAAAAAAAGTATACATATTAGGTATCGCGCGTCTGTAATAACTTGCTCTATAAAAATATCACATGACCTAACCCCTCAGGTGAATACCGTAAAGAAATAAAAATAAAAACTGTGCTAAATAAACCATTTTTTGTCACCTTACATCACAAAAAGTGTAATAGCAAGCGATCAAAAAGTCATATGCACCCCAAAATAGTGCCAATCAAACCGTCATCTCATACCACAAAAATTGGACCCTACCTAAGATAATCGCCCAAAAACTGAAAAAACTATGGCTCTCAGACTATGGAAACACTAAAACATGATTTTTTTTGTTTCAAAAATGAAATCATTGTGTAAAACTTACATGAATAAAAAAAAAGTATACATATTGGGTATCGCCGCGTCCGTGACAACCTGGTCTATAAAAATACCACATGATCTAACCTGTCAGATGAATGTTGTAAATAACAAAAAATAAAAATGGTGACAAAACAGCTATTTCTTGTTATCTTACCTCACAAAAAGTGTAATATAGAGCAACCAAAAATCATATGTACCCTAAAATAGTACCAACAAAACTGCCACCTTATCCCATAGTTTCTAAAATGGGGTCACTTTTTGGAGTTTCTACTCTAGGGGTGCATCAGGGGGGCTTCAAATGGGACATGGTGTAAAAAACACAGTCCAGCAAAATCTGCCTTCCAAAAACCGTACGGCATTCCTTTCCTTCTGCGCCTTGCCGTGTGCCCGTACAGCGGTTTACGACCACATATGGGGTGTTTCTGTAAACTACAGAATCAGGGCCATAAATATTGAGTTTTGTTTGGCTGTTAACCCTTGCTTTGTAACTGGAAAAAAATTATTAAAATGGAAAATCTGCCAAAAAAGTGAAATTTTCAAATTGTATCTCTATTTTCCATTAATTCTTGTGGAACACCTAAAGGGTTAACAAAGTTTGTAAAATCAGTTTTGAATACCTTGAGGGGTGTAGTTTCTAGAATGGGGTCACTTTTTTGGAGTTTCTACTCTAGGGGTGCATCAGGGGGGCTTCAAATGGGACATGGTGTCAAAAAACCAGTCCAGCAAAATCTGCCTTCCAAATACCGTACGGCATTCCTTTCCTTCTGCGCCCTGCCATGTGCCCATACAGCGGTTTACGACCACATATGGGGTGTTTCTGTAAAGTACAGAATCAAAGCCATAAATATTGAGTTTTGTTTGGCTGTTAACCCTTGCTTTGTAACTGGAAAAAAATTATTAAAATGGAAAATCTGCCAAAAAAGTGAAATTTTAAAATTGTATCTCTATTTTCCATTAATTCTTGTGGAACACCTAATGGGTTAACAAAGTTTGTAAAATCAGTTTTGAATACCTTGACGGGTGTAGTTTCTAGAATGGGGTCATTTTTAGGTGGTTTCTATTATGTAAGCCTCACAAAGTGACTTCAGACCTGAACTGATCCTTGAAAAGTGAGTTTTTGAAAATTTCTGAAAAATTTCAAGATTTGCTTGAACTTAAACTTCTGAGCCTTGTAACATCCCCAAAAATAAAATGTAATTCCCAAAATGATCCAAACATGAAGTAGACATATGGGGAATGTAAAGTAATAACTATTTTTGTAGGTATTACTATGTATTATAGAAGTAGAGAAATTGAAACTTGCAAATTTGCTATTTTTTACAAATTTCGGGTAAATTTGGTATTTTTTATAAATAAAAATTTCATTTTTTTTACTTCATTTTACCAGTGTCATGAAGTACAATATGTGACGAAAAAACAATCTCCGAATGGCCTAGATAAGTCAAAGCGTTTTAAAGTTATCACCACTTAAAGTGACACTGGTCAGATTTGCAAAAAATGGCCTGGTCCTTAAAGGGTTTCTATCACTTCATATGACATAATTAGCTGGCAGACACTAGCGATCTGCTAGTGTCTGCTCTGGCCAACCATCCTACTATAATCACTTGTGGGGCAGCGGTTTTGCTAAAAAACTAACTTTTATAAATATGCTAATGAGCCTCTAGGTGCTATGTGGGCGTCATTAGCACCTAGAGGCTCCGTCTACCTTCATACACAGCGGCCGCCCAGCACGTCCCTCCAGCCCGCCCATGTCCTCCTCCGTGTGACGCAGCGGCCGAATTCTCGCGCATGCGCCGTGCGCGGCTGTATTCGGCGCATTAGAGATGTCTGAGCTCGGAGCTGTCAGACATTCAATGCGCATGCGCCGAATACAGCCGCGCATGCGCATTGAATGTCTGACCGCTCCGAGCTCAGACATCTCTAATGCGCCGAATACAGCCGCGCACGGCGCATGCGCGAGAATTCGGCCGCTGCGTCACACGGAGGAGGACATGGGCGGGCTGGAGGGACGTGCTGGACGGCCGCTGTGTATGAAGGTAGACGGAGCCTCTAGGTGCTAATGACGCCCACATAGCACCTAGAGGCTCATTAGCATATTTATAAAAGTTAGTTTTTTAGCAAAACCGCTGCCCCACAAGTGATTATAGTAGGATGGTTGGCCAGAGCAGACACTAGCAGATCGCTAGTGTCTGCCAGCTAATTATGTCATATGAAGTGATAGAAACCCTTTAAGGTGAAAATGAGCCCGGTCCCTAAGGGGTTAAAGAGAACCTGTCCCCTCCCCTGACCTGTCTGTTTTAGTAACTACGTGCATCCCCCCATGTAATAACAATTCTGAAACATCTATTCTTATGACTCTATGATGTGCCAATCCTTTATTATTCCTGCTAGAAGTTATGAATAAATTACAGTTTGCAGTGAAGGTCCAGATGGGTGTTACCAGTTGGGGGCATGTCCCTGCACAGTCTAACACTATCCAATCAGTGCTGCTAGTGTCAGAATGCGCAGGGACACCCTCCCAACTGGTAACATGCAGCTGGACCTTCATTGCAAACTGCTAGCAATTCATTCATAACTTCCAGCAGGAATAATAAAGGAATAGCTTTGTCTAGTGCTTGGCCTGAGGGTGGTGGAGCATGACACGAGAATTCTCATTTTGTTGTCCTTTGCACTCCTGTGTCCTACTCCACCTCCTCAGGTACTACTCATAACACATTGGGGGAGATTTCCTAATCAAAATGTGCCAAAATCTTGGTGCATTTTTTAAAGCCATGCCCCTTTTCAAGGAAGTCACACCCCTTTTCTAGCAAGCCACGCCCTGGTGTTGGACAAGTCACAAAAAGTGACTGAAAGTGTCTAAAACACTTAAAGGGTTGAGTCATCTCAAATATTGGGGTCATATCACTAGCCCTCTATTCATCCATATGGGAGTGGGGAAAATAGCCGAGCGATTCGCTCGGCTACTTTCGGAAGTCCCGTAAATATGTATGGGAAGCGCATTGCGTAAGTGCAGCCACCGCTCCATTCACTTCTATGGGGCTGACAGAAACAGCCGAGCTTGCATTCGTTTTGCTTGGACTGTCCCTTTAAATGGGTTCTCCGAGGCGTTAAAGGGGTTTTCCGCGGCTTTCCCTAGGCTGCGTGATGTCACACTGATCGGTCACGTGTCCTAGGAGCAGCTCAACCGCATAGAAGTGAATGAGATTGAGCGCTATATCAAGGCCAGCCGCTATACAATGTACGGCGCTGTGCTTGGTCAGCTGAGAGAAGGAAGAGGCGCTCACAGGAACGCCGGTGCCTTACTAAACAGCTGATCGGTGGGGGTCCCAGGTGTTGGACCCCCACTGATCAGATACTGAAGACCTATCCAGAGGACAGGCCATCAGTTCTAATGTCTTGGAAAACCCTTTTAACTAAATTCTGTTTTGTGGAAGGAAGAGAGATTCAGCCATACCTACCCTTCTGTCACGCCGCCGATTCTGCGATCTCGGCTGTGCTCACGTGACAGTCTGATTGGCTGTGCTCTTGTTCTACAGGTAAACCGGAAGATGCAGGATCACATTCACTAGAGACTTTATGTGAGCACAGCCGAGATCGCTAAATCTGTGGCGTGACAGAATCGTAGGTACTGCTGAATCTCTCTTCCCTATGAAGCATTTGTCAATGGAGTCACCTTCCAGGTCTTTGGTTGGCCGGTCCCGGTACGCCGTGTGCCAGACTCGCAGGGTGAAGACGTCAGCTGTAAAACAAAAGCGATAAAGAAAGAACGAGGAGGTTTATAAAAGCACAAGGTGGAGACGCCTGCTCCGATATGGAGTAGGAACAATAAGGGCATTTCCTGAGCAACTTTTTGTAAAAAAAAAAAAAAGTTTGTTTTTCTGATGCTGGGGGAAGGTAAATGGCTGCACTGTGAATTTTTAACAGTACCCCTTGTATCAGGTTCTGTCTATGGAACATGCACTGCCTACAGCCAGAGGGCGCTACAGGACACATCACCCGGGGGGACATTTCTCAAACTGGTTGTCACGGAACCATGAACCAGACGTACAACAAGAGATAAGTGAAAATAAGAAGGCTTTATTGAAAATAAAGCTGTAAAGCAAAAGTCCAAACGGATGGTGAAACCGAGCAGAGTCTTTGCGAAGCCAGAGGTCAGGAACCAGAAGGGTAGTCAGACGAAGCCAGGATCAGGAACCAGCAGGGTAGTCAGACGAAGCCAGGATCAGGAACCAGCAGGGTAGTCAGACGAAGCCAGGATCAGGAACCAGCAGGGTAGTCAGACGAAGCCAGGATCAGGAACCAGAAGCAGCAGCAGTCTTAGAAGCATGTGAACACAAGAGGACCAAGCAAGGAACTGAAGCCACAGACCTCCTATATATATGAGCTAGGCATCCAGCTCCTCCCAGGGGAAGGAGGAGCCGCAGGGTGGAAGGCTACAAGAAACCCAGGACCCAAGATGGCCGCAAGCACATGTCAAACGAAGGAGAGCAGCAAGCAGGTAAGACCATGACAGTACCTCCCCCTCAAGGGCCCCTCCTCCGCGGAGCACAAAACGGTTTCTGAGGGAAGCGTGCGTGGAAGGCTCGGAGCAAGGCAGGAGCATGGACATCTGCGGAGGGAACCCAGGAACGCTCCTCTGGACCATAACCACGCCAATGGACCAAAAACTGCAACCGACCGCGGACCAGGCGTGAGTCCAGGATATTGCTCACCTCATATTCCTCACGATTGCCCACTTGGACCGGACGAGGCCGAGGAACCGAGGAAGTGAAACGATTACACACCAGTGGCTTCAACAGGGAGACATGAAACACGTTGGAGATCCGCATGCCAGGAGGAAGCGCAAGGGCATAGGCTACCGGGTTTACCCTGCGAAGCACTCGGAAGGGACCAACAAAGCGAGGCGCCAGCTTGGGAGTGGGCACTCGAAGGTTGAGGTTGCGGGTGGACAACCATACACGGTCTCCGACCTGGTAGGAAGGAGCAGGCGCTCGTCTGCGATCAGCCTGGAATCTCTGGCGCTGCGCAGAGACCTCAAGGGACTTCTGGATCTGTACCCAATAAGCACGTAGGACGGAAAGGTGATCCTCCACAGCCGGAATATCCTGGGGAGAGAATACCTCCGGTAACACGGCAGGTTGGAACCCATAATTGGCCATGAAGGGAGACGTCCCAGAGGAAGAGTTCACCGCCGTGTTCCTGGCAAACTCAGCCCAAGGCAGGAGGTCAACCCAATTGTCTTGGTGATCGGAGACATAGCAACGAAGGAATTGCTCCAAGGCCTGATTGGATCGTTCTGCGGCCCCATTGGACTGAGGGTGGTAGGCCGAGGAGAAGGAGAGATGAATCCCCAACTGGGAGCAAAAGGCGCGCCAGAACCTGGACACAAACTGACTCCCCCGATCCGACACAATCTCCTTAGGCAAACCGTGCAACCGGAAGACCTCCCTGGCAAAAATCGTGGCCAACTCTTGTGCAGAGGGTAACTTCTTGAGAGGAACACAGTGGCACATTTTGGAAAACCGATCCACAATCATGAGAATGACCGTATGGCCTCGGGATGCAGGGAGGTCCACAATGAAATCCATCCCCAGGTGTGACCATGGGCGCTCCCCGGTGGCTATGGGTTGCAGAAGGCCCAACGGAAGGTGCCGAGGGGACTTACTCTGGGCACAAACGGAGCATGCCGCTACATATGCGGCGATGTCGGAACGTAGGGAAGGCCACCAGAACAGACGTGAAACAGCCCAGGACAGCTGATTCTTTCCAGGATGCCCCGCGGTCTTGGAGTTATGGTAGGTTCGCAACAACCGAGTGCGCAACTCCTCAGGCACAAAACATCTGCCGTTGGGTCTCCCAGAGGGAGCACCAGATTGAGCCGCCAAAATCTGCTCACCCAGGGGAGAGGTCAGGCTGGTGCGAATGGCGGCCAGGATCTGATTCGGAGGTATGACCGAAGTCGGAATCGACTCCTCCCTGGACAGCTCGGAGTACTGCCGTGATAAGGCATCCGCCCTGATGTTCTTGGAACCGGGTAGGTAGGAGACCACGTAATTAAAACGTGACAAGAACAGAGCCCATCTGGCCTGACGTGGTGTCAATCTCTTGGCCTCAGAAAGGTAGGTCAGATTCTTGTGGTCCGTCAGGATGAGAACCGGAACCACCGAACCCTCGAGCAAGTGCCTCCATTCTTTAAGGGCCTGCACGATGGCCAATAACTCCCTGTCACCAATCTGATAGTTGCACTCCGCGGAAGACAGTTTCCGGGAGTAAAACCCACAAGGAAGCAGAGGACCCTCTGGTGTTCTACGCTGAGACAGAAGGGCGCCTACTCCCGTCTCAGACGCGTCCACCTCGAGGACAAAGGGCAACCCAGGGTTGGGATGCGACAGAATCGGAGCCGACACAAAGGCGGACTTTAGGGCCTCAAAAGCTCGGATGGCCTCGAGCGGCCAGACCTGGGAATTACTGCCCTTCCTGGTCAGATCCGTGAGAGGCTTGGCCAGCATGGAAAAGTCCCTGATGAACTTCCGATAATAATTGGCGAAGCCCAAAAAGCGCTGCAGGGAACGAAGACCACTGGGCTGGGGCCACTGTAAGACAGCCGAAACCTTCTCAGGATCCATGGAGAACCCCTCAGCGGAAATGATGTAACCTAAGAAGGTTACCTGGGATCGGTGAAATTCGCATTTCTCAAGCTTACCGAACAGCTTGTTCTCTCGTAACCGTTGCAACACTCGTCTGACATCCAGAATGTGGGCCTCCATGGATTCAGAATATACCAAGATGTCATCCAAATAGACCACCACACACTGCTGCAACAGGTCACGGAAAACATCGTTGATGAATTCCTGAAAGACTGCGGGCGCATTGCACAACCCAAAGGGCATAACCAAGGATTCGTAATGACCGGTCCTGGTGTTAAACGCGGTCTTCCACTCATCGCCCGCCTTGATCCTTACCAGGTTATATGCCGCCCTCAGGTCGAGTTTGGTAAAGACCGTGGCCCCTTTAAGGCGATCGAACAGCTCGGAAATCAAGGGTATCGGGTAAGCGTTCTTGATCGTGATGCGATTGAGACCCCTGTAATCGATGCAAGGCCTCAACTCACCGCCCTTCTTTTTCACAAAGAAAAATCCAGCCCCTGCCGGGGACGAAGATTTGCGAATGTGTCCGCGTGAAAGCGCCTCCCTCACGTACTCCTCCATGGCCTCATTCTCCGCTACCGACAGTGGATAGACTTTGCCACGAGGAGGAACGGCACCAGATTGTAACTCTATGGCACAATCGTATGGGCGGTGCGGAGGTAGGGCAACCGCGCGCACCTTATCGAATACATCCCGGTACTCCTCGTATTCAGGAGGCAATAGAGAGTCCGAGGAAGTACACAGCAACTTGACAGACCCATGGATGCAACTAGCCCCACACTGCGGTGACCACGAGAGGATCTCGACCGATCTCCAATCGAAAGTCGGATTATGCTTCTGGAGCCAGGGGTACCCCAAGACCACCGAGTAGTGTGGAGACGAAATAACCTGGAGGCAGACCGACTCTCTGTGAACGGCACCAATGGCTATCCCCACTGGAAGGGTCTCATGAGTCACGTGTGGCGGCAGAAGGGGTCTGCCGTCTATCGCCTCAAGAGCCAGTGGGGAACCTCGAGCCTGCAGAGGAATGGAATTGGCGGCAGCGAACACACTATCAATGAACAAACCACCAGCACCAGAGTCCACCAACGCCTGGGTCGTCACCGAGCCCCCGACCCAGGAGAGGACAACAGTGATCAGTGGTTTGTCAACACGGGAAACCGGGGACGAGGAGACTCCACCCAAGATCTGCCCCCGACAGGATCTCGGGGTACGAGCGTTTCCCGGACGGTTCGGACATGCCAACCGAAAATGCCCACCGAGACCACAGTACATGCATCGGCCCTCGCGTCTCCGGAGTGCCCTCTCCCCCTCGGACAGGCGAGCAAACCCCAGCTGCATGGGTTCACCCCCAGACAAGTCATCCCCAGGAGGCGTGGGAGGAGAGGGAGGCACGGGTGGGACAGCAAACGTAGGCACCAACCTGTTAGAAGACCTCCGCAGGTTCTCCTTAAAGGAAGGTCTCTCCCTGAGTCTGGTGTCAATCAAAATCAGGAAAGAAATAAGAGACTCGAGCTCAACTGGTAGGTCCTTAGCTGCAACCTCATCCTTCAAGGCATCCGAGAGACCATGAGAGAAAGCAGCGACCAGAGCCTCATTATTCCAGCCCACCTCTGCTGCCAGGGTACGAAACTCAATGGCGTATTCAGCTACGGATCGTGAACCCTGTCTGATGGACATAAGGAGCCTCGCAGCAGAGGCAGCACGAGCCGGCACATCGAATACCTTCCGAAGAGAAGCAACAAAACCGGAAAACTCGGCAACCACCGGATTGTTGTTCTCCCATAAAGGGCTGGCCCAGGCCAAGGCCTTGTCCGAGAGCAGCGAGATCAAGAAGCCCACCTTTGATCTCTCAGTAGGAAAGGCATGTGGCAGCAACTCGAAATAAATGCCCACCTGGTTAAGGAAACCTCGGCACTGAGTTGGCTCTCCCCCAAAGCGCTGTGGAAGAGGGGCAGAACCGGTCATACCCCGAAACACCGCAGGCGCAACAACAGGTGTCGGGGTAGACTCTGGCGCAACAACCGGAGCGGCAGTAGGAGCGAGCCCAGGAGCGACAACCGACCCATCGGCAACGGGAGCGAAATGAGCCGTGCGTTCAAGCAGGGTTTGCAACGCCACAGCGAACCGACCCAACAGGTGATCCTGCTGATCAAGTCTGGCAACCAGCGTGGGTAGCGAGGATGGCCCTGTACCGTCAGAATTCATGGCTTGGTCCTAATGTCACGGAACCATGAACCAGACGTACAACAAGAGATAAGTGAAAATAAGAAGGCTTTATTGAAAATAAAGCTGTAAAGCAAAAGTCCAAACGGATGGTGAAACCGAGCAGAGTCTTTGCGAAGCCAGAGGTCAGGAACCAGAAGGGTAGTCAGACGAAGCCAGGATCAGGAACCAGCAGGGTAGTCAGACGAAGCCAGGATCAGGAACCAGCAGGGTAGTCAGACGAAGCCAGGATCAGGAACCAGCAGGGTAGTCAGACGAAGCCAGGATCAGGAACCAGAAGCAGCAGCAGTCTTAGAAGCATGTGAACACAAGAGGACCAAGCAAGGAACTGAAGCCACAGACCTCCTATATATATGAGCTAGGCATCCAGCTCCTCCCAGGGGAAGGAGGAGCCGCAGGGTGGAAGGCTACAAGAAACCCAGGACCCAAGATGGCCGCAAGCACATGTCAAACGAAGGAGAGCAGCAAGCAGGTAAGACCATGACACTGGTGTAAAGTAGAACTGGCTCAGTTGCACATAGCAAACAATCAGATCTCACCTTTCATTTTTCACAGCTCCTTTGGAAAGTGAAAGGCAGAATCTAGTGATCCCGGATTTTCGCTGAGATTATGCAAAGACGTTAGGAATTTTTTAAGGCAACTTTGGGGAAAAGAATTGTACTCCTTTTGAGCCAGAAATCATTTTTTCAATTGGTCTTTATTAAAAATGTTGAGCCCCTTTCTCTGTACAGTCTTGAGATTCTCCAATAGCAGGATCTGTATTTTTACTCTGTTCTATCAGGCAGCTCAGCTGACGACTCCTTGTAGCTCAAGGAGGCCGGACGTGTGAAAGAGGCCTTAAAGGGGTTGTCCCATTGCAAGGACTTATGCCCTATCCAAAGGATAGGTGGAAAAGTGTCTGATCGGTGGGTTCCCGACCACTGACGTCCCCACCAATCATGAAAACAGGGGATGGATCTCCATTTGAAGGGAGCGGCGGTTATACATGGGTGTCTGCTGCTTCATTCAACCGGGGAAAGCGGGCGCCCCATTCTTGTGATCTGTGGGGACCCTTACTGATTAGACTCATCCCTTTATCCTGTGGATAGGGCATAAGTTTTTGCAATGGGACAACCCCTTTAAGAACCCAAATCCTATAGCTCTGCTGGTGCTTTTCCCAACTATCAGTTAATATTCACTATGTCACCCAGCTTTACCAGATTCCTGAATGGCAAATCTGCCCAAATTAGGTCCCATTCACGCGTCCGCAATTTCGTTCCGCATTTTGCAGAACGGAATTGCGGACCCATTCATTTATATCCCACTTCCGGGTCCGCATTTCCATTCCCGAAAAAAATAGAACATGTCCTATTCTTGTTGCGGACAAGAATAGGCATATTCTATTAGTGCCGGCAATATGCGGTCCGCAAAATGCGGAACGCACATTGCCACTGTCCGTGTTTTGCGGATCTGCAAAACACGTTACGGACGTGTCAATGGAGCCTTAAGAATACAGAGGTGGGGTACTGGGTATATCACTGTATGACTAGGCAGGTGGAGTATTTAAGATTTGTAGGAAATGAAGGTGACAACGCCAATTAAAGGCTATGAACAACTTTTTTGGGGGGGGGGGATTTTTTTTATGATTGCATTTTACTCATTTTGAGCTAAAATCATTTTTTCAATTGGTCTTTATTAAAAATATTCAGCCGTTCTGTCACAAACTTTTAACTGTCTAACTGTGTGACTGGTACTTTCACTTTCACTTTGTGCCTAATAAACCTTATCTCTAAATTACTAAAAGGTCAAAAAACACCTAATTAAGCCACATTCTTATCAGTGAGATAAGACCTGAGCTATAAGGAGTGTTTATAAGGTCAGAGATCAGAAGCCGTCAGCTGAGCTGCCTGACAGAACAGAGTGAAAATACAGATCCTGCTACTAGAGAAACTGAAGGCTGTACAGAGAAAGACCAATTGAAAAAATTATTTTTAGCTCAAAACCTCTTAATTGTATGTATACTAATGCCAGAAGCCTAACTAATAAAACTGGTGAACTGGAATTAGTGATGTGTGAGGAGGAAAATGACATAGTGGGAATAACTGAGACACGGCTGGATGATAGCTATGACAGTGGGAATAACTAAGACATGGCTGGATGATAGCTATGACAGTGGGAATAACTGAGACATGGCTGGATGATAGCTATGACAGTGGGAATAGCTGAGACATGGCTGGATGATAGCTATGACAGTGGGAATAACTGAGACATGGCTGGATGATCGCTATGACAGTGGGAATAACTGAGACATGGCTGGGTGATAGCTATGACAGTGGGAATAACTGAGACATGGCTGGATGATAGCTATGACAGTGGGAATAACTGAGACACCAAAACGCTGCTTGCAGATGCGGAGCCAAACGGATGCGGAGCCAAACGGATCCGTCCTGACTTACAATGTAAGTCAATGGGGACGGATACGTTTTCACTGACACAATATGGTGCAATTGAAAACGGATCCGTCCCCCATTGACTTTCAAAGTAAGTCAAAAAGGGTCAGTTTGCATTATCATTCATGGTAATGCAAACGGATCCGTTCTGAACGGATACAATCGTTTGCATTATAGGTGCGGATCCGTCTGTGCAGATTTTAGACGGATCCGCACCGAACGCAGGTGTGAAAGTAGCCTAATATACCAGAGTCCACAGAAAATCTACTACTAAACGAGACAGACGAGGCGGCAGATCATAATGAGGGGGTTATTATGGGGGACTTCAACTACCCAGATATAGACTGGGAAACTGAAAGCTGTACATCTCATAAAGGAAACAGGTTCTTGGCAATAACCAAAGACAATTACCTTTCCCAACTGGTTCAGGACCCGACTAGAGGGACGGCCATACTGGACATAGTATTAACCAATAGACCTGACAGAACAACAGACGTGCAGGTCGGGGGACACCTGGGAAATAGTGACCATAAAGTAATAACCTTCCAATTATCATTCAAAAGAGGGTTTCTTCAGGAAGGAACAAAAATACCAAACTTCAAAAAAGCTAGATTTAGCCAACTAAGAGAGGCCATAGGCCTAACTAACTGGGACAAAGTCCTTAAAAATAAAAATACAGACACAAAATGGGATATTTTTAAAAGCATCCTAAAATCTAATTGTGAGAGGTACATACCTTATGGGAATGAAAGGTTAAGGAACAAGAAAAAAACAATGTGGATGAACAGAACTGTAAAGAAAGCAAAAAAATGACAGAAAGAAAGCATATAAAGCACTAAAACAGGAGGGTAGCGCGGAAGCACTGAAAAACTATAAGGAAAAAAAAAAGAATATGTAAAAAACAAATAAAAGCAGCCAAACTAGAGACCGAGAGATTAATTGCCAAAGAAAGCAAAACCCTAAAATGTCCTTCAATTATATAAATGGTAAAAAGTATAAATCTGAAGGTGTCGGCCCTCTACAGAGTGATGAGGAGGAAGTTGCAGAGAGCGACGAGGAGAAAGCAAAGCTATTAAATATTTTTTTCTCCACTGTATTCACTGAGGAAAATAAACTGTCAGATGAAATGCAGAATGTAAAAGTAAATTCCCCATTAAAAGTGTCCTGTCTGACCCAGGAAGAAGTACAGCGGCGTCTTAAAAAGATTGAAATAGACAAATGGCCAGGACCAGATGGCATACACGCCCCGTATCCTAAGGGAATTAAGTAATGTCATAGCCAGACCCTTATTTCTGATATTTAAGGACTCTATACTGACAGGGAGTGTTTCACAGGATTGGCGCATGGCAAATGTGGTGCCAATATTCAAAAAGGGTCCAAAAACAGAGCCTGGAAACTATAGGCTGGTAAGTTTAACACCTGTCGTGAGTAACTGAAGGTTTTCTAAGAGATGCTATCTTGGAGGATCTCAATGAAAATAAGCAAAGAACGCCATATCAGCATGGCTTCGTGAGGGATCGGTCATGTCAAAATAATTTAATCAGTTTCTATGAGGAGGTAAGTTCTAGACTTGACAGCGGCGAATCAATGGATGTCGTATATCTGGACTTCTCCAAAGCATTTGACACTGTACCACATAAAAGGTTGGTATATAAAATGAGAATGCTCGGACTGGGAGAAAACGTCTGTAAGTGGGTAAGTAACTGGCTGAGTGATAGAAAACAGAGGGTGGTTATTAAGGCCTCATGCACACGACCGTTGTTGTGTTCCGTTCCGCAAAATGGGGTTCCGTGATCCGTTTTTGTTTCCGTGTGTCTTCCTTTATTTTTTGAGGATCACCAGATATGAAGGAAAGTAAAAAAAAAATCTAAGACAGGTTTGCCATGCAAATCATAGGAAAAAAACGGACGCGGATGACAATCTTGTGTGCCTCCGTGTTTTTTAGTGGTCCCATTGACTTGAATGGATCCGCGAACTGTTTTTCGCAAAAATAATAGGACAGGTTATATTTTTTTGACGGACTGGAACCACGGATCACGGACGCGGATGACAAACGGTGCATTAGCCGAGTTTTCAACTGACCCATTGAAAGCCAATGGGTTTGCAGAAAATCACGAAAAAGGGCACAACGGACACGGAATAAAACAACGGTCGTGTGCATGAGGCCTAAGGGTAGACACTCAGATTGGGTCACTGTCACTAGTGGAGTACCTCAGAGGTCAGTATTGGACGGGTCACTGTCACTAGTGGAGTACCTCAGAGGTCAGTATTGGACGGGTCACTGTCACTAGTGGAGTACCTCAGAGGTCAGTATTGGACGGGTCACTGTCACTAGTGGGGTACCTCAGAGGTCAGTATTGGACGGGTCACTGTCACTAGTGGAGTACCTCAGAGGTCAGTATTGGGCCCTATTCTCTTCAATATATTTATTAATGATCTTGTAGAAGGCTTGCACAGTAAAATATCAGTTTTTGCAGATGACACTAAACTGTGTAAAGTAATTAATACTGAAGAGGACAATATACTGTATATATACTACAGAGGACAGTGTACTGTATATATATATACTACAGAGGACAGTATACTGTATATATATACTACAGAGGACAGTATACTGTATATATACTACAGAGGACAGTATACTACTACAGAGGGATCTGGATAGATTGGAGGCTTGGGCAGAGAAGTGGCAGATGAGGTTTAACACTGATAAATGTAAAGTTATGCACATGGGAAGGAATAATGCAAGTCACCCGTACATACTAAATGGTAAAACACTGGGTAACACTGACATGGAAAAGGATCTAGGAATTTTAATAAACAGCAAACTAAGCAGCAAAAACCAGTGTCAGGCAGCTGCTGCCAAGGCCAATAAGATAATGGGTTGCATCAGAAGGGGCATAGATGCCCGTGATAAGAACATAGTCCTACCACTTTACACATCACTAGTCAGACCACACATGGAGTACTGTGTACAGTTCTGGGCTCCTGTGAACAAAGCAGACATAGCAGAGCTGGAGAGGGTCCAGAGGAGGGCAACTAAAGTAATAACTGGAATGGGGCAAATACAGTACCCTGAAAGATGATCAAAATTAGGGTTATTCACTTTCGAAAAAAGACGACTGAGTGGAGATCTAATTACTATGTATAAATATATCAGGGGTCAGTACAGAGATCACTCCCATCATCTATCTATCCCCAGGACTGTGACGAGGGGACATCCTCTGCGTCTGGTGGAAAGAAGGTTTGTATACAAACATAGAAGAGGATTCTTTACGGTAAGAGCAGTGAGACTATGGAGCTCTCTGCCTGAGGAGGTGGTGATGGTGAGTACAATAAAGGAGTTCAAGAGGGGCCTGGATGTATTTCTGGAGTGTAATAATATTACAGGCTATAACTACTAGAGAGGGGTCGGGGATCCAGGGAGTTATTCTGATGCCTGATTGGAGTCGGGAAGGGATTTTTTTTCCCCTTACGTGGGGAAAATTGGCTTCTACCTCACAGTTTGTTTTTTGCCTTCCTCTGGATCAACTTGCAGGATGACAGGCCGAAATGGACGGACGGACGGATGGATGGATGGAGGGCTTTTTTCGGCCTTATAAATTATGTTACTAAAATGTGTACAATGCAGTAATAATAAAAGGTCCTTTAAGAGCTGCATCCAGCCTGATATTATGTTCCCCTATAACGCACACAGGCTAATTTAGGCTCGCCGCTGGTTTGCTAAGAGTGCCAGAAGCCTGATTTCCAACGATCAACTGAGCGCCGCCTGTGGCCTTAAAGGGGTCCCCCATTCATGACTGATTTCTGCGTTTTTCAGTCATTGACTTGAAGGGGAAAAATAGGATCCTCAATGGAAACCACCAACAATACGCTGGCGCGTTTCCAAGATGTGGCCACCATAGATGCAGTGTCTCTGAGGTAAATGTATCCCCATTTCAGACCCCCTTTAAAGCCATATTCACACGTATGATTACTACATGAACCTATAGGCTCCCATTATATTAGCGGTGTCCAAAAGCACCTATGGGTCTGTTTAACGCTTTTTTTTTTTTTTTTTTATGGCGCATACGGTAAACACGCCACAGATGCAGCGGTAACCAATGGTATAACTTCATTTTTCTGATTCAAGAAATTTTTTATTAAGGTTTTGGTCATACAAAACAAAGTACAGCTTGATTTCTGCGTGGTACACATCCTCATCTGCCATTCCGGAATCTAAGGAGGCTGCCATATTGGCTTTCACCCAGCTTTCCCAGATGTGGATAGGACTTGGGAAGCAGTCAGACAAGGATGGTGATCTACACAGTCTGAAGGACAATATGTAGAAAAGACTCATAAGACTTCAGGGAGCAGAGGTCGTGTAGAGCAGACATGACAGACAGCAGCAGGACACTGCGCCTGAGGTAAAGTGAAAGCACTGCAGCCCCCTCCTTTTCCCGCCTCCTCAGCGCCCCCTCTCCCTCCTCTCGCGCACTCCCCGCCCGTGTCTCCCCCTCCTCTGACACGTCCTCCCCGGTGTTCCTGCATGGCCCCTGCCGTTGTACTGCTCCTTCTCCTGCCGGGCCTGGGACTACTGGCCTCCGGTCAGGAGCCGGTGCTCGGTAACGACTCCTCACCTCCTTCCCTGGTTATTGCACTTCTGGCTCGCAACGCCGCACATGCGCTGCCCTACAGCCTGGGGGCGCTAGAGAGACTGCAGTACCCTAAGGAGAGGATCTCCATCTGGTGAGGGAGGATTATGGTTAATTGGCCCCTTTACCCCCCAAATGGTGTCTGATATTTTTAGCCCTAGCCTAAGGGTGCGGTCCCCAAGTCCACGTCCCTGCGCCTGATTTTGCCGCTATGTGGGAACGTGTCGTTACCCCGAACCATTAATGAATAATTTTAGCCAATTGTGTTGTATGGGCTGGGATTGGTTAGATCCCCACGCTGGCGCCAATCAGATTAGATCCCCACGCTGGCGCCAATCAGATTAGATCCCCACGCTGGCGCCAATCAGATTAGACCCCCCACGCTGGCGCCAATCAGATTAGACCCCCCACGCTGGCGCCAATCAGATTAGATCCCCACGCTGGCGCCAATCAGATTAGATCCCCACGCTGGCGCCAATCAGATTAGATCCCCACGCTGGCGCCAATCAGATTAGATCCCCACGCTGGCGCCAATCAGATTAGATCCCCCACGCTGGCGCCAATCAGATTAGACCCCCCACGCTGGCGCCAATCAGATTAGACCCCCCACGCTGGCGCCAATCAGATTAGATCCCCACGCTGGCGCCAATCAGATTAGATCCCCACGCTGGCGCCAATCAGATTAGATCCCCACGCTGGCGCCAATCAGATTAGACCCCCCACGCTGGCGCCAATCAGATTAGACCCCCCACGCTGGCGCCAATCAGATTAGATCCCCACGCTGGCGCCAATCAGATTAGATCCCCACGCTGGCGCCAATCAGATTAGATCCCCACGCTGGCGCCAATCAGATTAGATCCCCCACGCTGGCGCCAATCAGATTAGACCCCCCACGCTGGCGCCAATCAGATTAGATCCCCACGCTGGCGCCAATCAGATTAGATCCCCACGCTGGCGCCAATCAGATTAGATCCCCACGCTGGCGCCAATCAGATTAGACCCCCCACGCTGGCGCCAATCAGATTAGACCCCCCACGCTGGCGCCAATCAGATTAGACCCCCCACGCTGGCGCCAATCAGATTAGATCCCCACGCTGGCGCCAATCAGATTAGATCCCCCACGCTGGCGCCAATCAGATTAGATCCCCCACGCTGGCGCCAATCAGATTAGATCCCCACGCTGGCGCCAATCAGATTAGATCCCCACGCTGGCGCCAATCAGATTAGATCCCCACGCTGGCGCCAATCAGATTAGATCCCCACTCTGGCGCCATTCAGATTAGATCCCCACATTGGCGCCAATCAGATTAGATCCCCACGCTGGCGCCAATCAGATTAGATCCCCACGCTGGCGCCAATCAGATTAGATCCCCACGCTGGCGCCAATCAGATTAGATCCCCACGCTGGCGCCAATCAGATTAGATCCCCACGCTGGCGCCAATCAGATTAGATCCCCACTCTGGCGCCAATCAGATTAGATCCCCACATTGGCGCCAATCAGATTAGATCCCCACGCTGGCGCCAATCAGATTAGATCCCCACGCTGGCGCCAATCAGATTAGATCCCCACGCTGGTGCCAATCAGATTACATCTTCACACTGGCGCCAATCAGATTAGATCCCCACACTGGCGCCAATCAGATTAGATACCCACACTAGCACCAATCCATTAGATCCTCACGCCGGCGCCAATCGTATTAGATCCCAACGCCACGACAATCAGTTTAGATCCCTACGCCAATTGGATTAGATCCTTAAACCGCCGCCAATTGTATCGACAACTTGAATTGGTGCCAACCGATGGAAATTTGTCATATTTAGTCCTGTACAGTAGGAAAAAAAATGAGTAAAATTTTATTATTACAAAGTAAAAGTTTAATAAAATTCAATTTTAAAATATTTATTTTTAATAATAATAGAAAAATCCTTCCGTTTATCGCCGGGCCTGCAGCGCGTCCCCCTTTAATATCTAGTGCCCCCTAGAGCGGCAAATCGCAGGATCATAATGGCAGCTTAAGGGTCCATTCACACGTCCGCAATTTCGTTCCGCATTTTGCGGAACGGAATTGCGGACCCATTCATTGCGGGTCCGCAATTCCGATCCAGAAAAAAATAGAACATATTCCTATTCTTGTCCGCAATTGCGGACAAGAAAAGTCATTTTCTATAAAGTGCCGGCGATGTGCGGTCCGCAAAATGCGGAACGCACATCGCCGATGTCCGTGTTTTGCGGATCCGTGGATCCACAAAACACACACGGACGTGTGAATGGACCCTTAGAGGTAGTTGCGCTGCTCCTATGTTTCACTACAACTCCCAGCATACTCGTTGCAGTATGTTTCGCCCCCTGGGAGTATAGCTTGTCACCCAGCTTTCCCAGCTTGGGTCGTGTCTGTGATGAGATGTCCTTGGTTTCGTCCTTGCAGGTGTGTGACGGATCACAATGAGGACGCCACCCTGGAGGTGCTGCGGCAGTGGCTGGAGGCGGTGCGCCCCTTGTATCGGTCGGTGGTCTGTAGAGCGCAGGAGTCCCCCAGGTGAGGTCGCCCCCCCCGGCTCGTTGTATCTGCTGTCGGCACAGAATTCTACATATTACTAAGATGGCACACAGAACTGCCCCCCGAGTTGTCTTATGTCAAGTAGTGAAGTGGTTTCTTAGGCTACTTTCACACTCGCGTTTTTGCTTTCCGTTTCTGAGATCCGTCATGGGCTCTCACAAGCGGTTCCAAAACGGATCAGTTTTGCCCTAATGCATTCTGAATGGAAAAGGATCCGCTCAGAATGCATCAGTTCGCCTCCGATCAGCCTCCGTTCCTCTCTGTAGGCGGACACCAAAACGGCACACAATGTAAGTCAATGGGGACGGATCCGTTTTCTATGACACAATCTGGCACAATAGAAAACGGATCCGTCCTCCATTGACTTTCAATGGTGTTCAAGACGGATCGGTCTTGGCTATAGAAGACATAATACAGCCGGATCCGTTCATGACAGATGCATGCGGTTGTATTATGGTAACGGAAGCGTTTTTGCAGATCCATGACGGATCCGCAAAAAAATGCTAGTGTGAAAGTAGCCTCATTGGAGCACTTTATGGAGGTATTATTTGAGTGCTCTGTAGTGGTAGTATGTGTGCCCTGGATGGTGGTAGTATTTGAGCACTATATGGTGGTATTGTTTGAGCACTCTGGTAGTATTATTGGTACACTGTATGGCGGTATTATTTCAGCTAGTATTATCAGTACACTATATGATGAAATTATTTGAGCACTGTATGGTGGTATTATTAGAGCACTCCATGGTATTATTATTTGGACATTACATGGAGGGAAGGTTTTGTATCCTGACTTACAGGAGCGGTAGATGGTGAGTGGGACACAATGTTCTGTCTTTAACTGTATCTCCTCCTCCTTCCGCAGATGGTTTCCTGAAGAGACTGGTCCAAAACAGTGGCCCAAGGAGCGCTATGAGCACGTGATGAAGCTCAGACAGGAGGCCCTGGACTACGCAAGAGAGAACAGAGCCGACTACATTCTGGTACGACTGAGAAGTGGGGCGGGCGGGTGTCTGAGCCTTGGTGGTGCATGAAGGGTAATATATGGGGTTACCTGAGCGTTGCCGCTGGTCTATTGACATCCGACACGTCACAGTGCGGTGAGTACCATATACGGTCATATACGGAGGTTTCCTGTGCGGTGTTGGAGATGAAGGCTTCTAGCCAGTAGTCTATCCCCATTATCTTACAGTACACCGATGCGGACAACATCTTGACCAACGTTCAGACCGTGCAGTCGCTCATGGCAGAGAATAAGACCTTGATAGCACCGATGTTGGATGCCCAGACAGGATTCTCTAACTTTTGGTGCGGGATGACTCCTCAGGTATGTGACCGCTCAGGCGATAATGGTGGCCCTTCTACATATGCCCCTGTTAGGGTACGGCTACCTGACAATTTTGGGCGTGTCATGTGCCCTTGTATCGCAGGGCAGCCACAGAAATGAACGTGGTCGCAGCACAGCTGACACATTGACCGTGAGCCAGAATCGCAAAAATTCGTTCAGTGTTGGATTTTTAGCAATTCTGGGGTCATAGTCGGAGCAAGTGTGCAAATCGCTCTGCAACTCCATTCTTTTCTATGGCTGCACTGCGATACAGGGGCACAAGACACATGAAGCGCACAAAATTGCCGTTTGGCCGTACCCTAAGGACCTCATAAAAGGAAGGTGGAGGGGGTTAACCACTCGGGACCCCAATCTGTAAGTGGATAGTCGCTAGAATGCAGCTTTACCAGCTGCCTGTTCCCTGGAAGGCTCTGGAGCCAGCAGCAGTCTGATATGAGACAGTTAGACATAGCAGGTTTCTGAAATTGGGTTGTCAGTAACTCCGTGCCTTCTTGTTGTCAGGGATTTTATCGCCGAACAGCCGATTATTACCCCACAAAGAACCGCCAGCGTGTCGGCTGCTTCCCTGTCCCCATGGTGCACTCCACCTTCCTGCTGGACCTGCGCAAGGAAGAGAGCAGCAAACTGGCATTTCACCCCCCTCACCCCAAGTACACCTGGACCTATGACGATGTCATTGTGTTTGCACACTCGTGCTTGGCGTCAGGTATGTATCGAGAGACATTGCACTCTTCCGTGGGTCTGTCCTTTGGCTGTAGGTAAGGCTTCGTTCACATCACCGTTCAGCCTTTCCGTTCTGCTCCGTTTAGGAGCAGGAGAACGGAAAGGACGGATTTGGCACATAACTGAGCCGAACGGATCCTAAGGACCGTTAGGTTTCCGCTCAGAGGAAGATTTTTTTAAGCGGAGACAAAAGTCCTGCATGCACTACTTTTGTCTCCGCTCCAAAATCATCTTCTGAGCGGAAACCTAACGGACCCCTTTATATATAATGGGGTCCTTGGGTTCCGTTCAGGCTCAGTTATGTGCCGAATCCGTCCTTTCCGTTCTCCTGCTCCTAAAGGCTGAACGGTGATGTGAACGAAGCCTAACAGGTTCTTTGTTTCAGGAGTGCAAGGTTACATATGCAACAACCATCACTTTGGATACATCAATGCACCTCCGCTCCCACAGCACGACCTGGAGGACGACAAGCTGAATTTTGTACACCTTCTGCTAGAGGCAATGGGTGAGCATTGACATATCTGAAGAGGATTACACATGCATACACCGCAGCTTGTACATTGTAATGTGTCGTAGCACAGAGCTGTAATCACAATTCTGCAGCATACAGAGCTGAAATCTTTCAGCGTTCCTTGCCTGTTCAGTGCCTGCCCGGAGTTTGCTGTGGTGATTTGCATTTTGAGTTGTATCCTGATACCGTGCCAATATGTGCTGGAGCATTATAGATAGATTGCTGATAGTTTTCAATGAAAACCAGCAGAATTGTGAGCGCAGCTCTAGAGTATATTACAGACTATTACTAGGGATGAGGACAACAAAAGTGATGTAATGAACAGGTACAGTATGAAAGCAAGGCCAAACATAAACTAAAGCATATAAGCTAGACATAAGGAACAAGTCACTGATACATGGGTCTGGGTGCAGTAAAGTGGCGTTATATCCCTGAATGCAGCCTGTCTACATCTATGTGCAAAGTATGGGTGATATTACTGTGGAGATACATAGCAAGGAAATTTTAAAGGGTCATTTTTTTTACAATTGCCTTTTACTTATTTTAGGCTTAAAAATCTTTTTTTCAGTAGGTCTTTCAAAATTTTCAGCAGTGATTGTTCTACAGGGTTAAATTTCAGCGCATCTGCTGAGTACCTCCCTTTCAGTTTCACACTGAACCATCAGTTTTCTGCTCTGATTGATAGATGTATAGCCCTTATCTCTGATCTCCTGACAACTCATAAACACTCATTTAAAGGGGTTGTCTGGGTTCAGCGCTGAACCCGGACATACCCATAATTTCACCCAGGCAGCCCCCCTGACTTGAGCATCGGAGCAGTTCATGCTCCGATGCGCTCCCTTGCCCTGCGCAGGATCGCGCAGGGCAAGGGCTCTTTTATTTACTATAACACACTGCCGGGCGGAGGCTTTTATTTACTATAACACACTGCCGGGCGGAGTGTGTTAGATGACATCACTGGCTCTGATAGGCGGGCTTTAGCGCAGCCCTAGCCGTTTTACAGGCTAAAGCCCGCCCATCAGTGCCGGTGACGTCACCGGGTTCACTGCTGGGCGGAAGCCTCCACCTGGCAGCCCGAAGGAGAGCCCGGTACGTCATCGGAACTCCACAAAATGCCTTTGCCCTGCGCGATTCAGCGCAGGGCAAAGGAGAACATTGGAGCATGAACTGCTCCGATGCTGTTGTCAGGGGCTCTGCCTGGGTGAAATTTTGGGTATGTCCGGGTTCAGCTCTGAACACGGACAACCCCTTTAAGCCATAGTCTAATCAGTTTGATAAGAATTGAGCTATAGTCACTGTTTATGAGCTGTCAGGTGTTCAGAGATAAGGGCTATACATCCAGCTGTCAGAGCAGCAACCTGACTGTTCAATGTGAAACTAAAAGCGAGATACTCTGCAGGTGTGGTGAATCTTAACCCTGCGGAACAAAAACTGCTGACACTGTTTAAGAAAGACGAATTGAAAAAAAAAATTTTTTTGTCCAAAATCTGTAAAAATATAAATAAATTGCCCCTGAATGTGTTCATCACTGGGAGGGGGATTAGGCAGTGGCAGAATTTAGCAAATTCATTTTCTGATAATGAGTGAAAGGTGTTAAGGGTGGTTTCACATCATGTTTTTGCTATTCGTTTAACGGATACAAAAAGGATACGAAAGCGCAGCAGACCACGCTTTTGTATCCTGCAGAGTCCCACTGTATGGCATCTCTTAACATATACTTTTTTTGTATATGTTAAACGGATGCCAAAAACGTGATGTGAACCGATCCTAAGAAATTTCTATAAAAGCAATTTCCTAATATTTAGTGTAGAATATAACTCTCAGACTTAATGCTCATGCACACGAACGTATTTTCTTTCCGTATCCGTTCTGTTTTTTTTGCGGACCGTATGCGGAACCATTCACTTCAATGGGTCCGCAAAAAAAACAGGAAGTTACCCGGTGTGCATTCCGTTTCCGTATTTCCGTGAAAAAATAGAACGTTTCCTATTATTGTCCACATTAAGGACAAGGATAGTACTGTTCTATTAGGGGCCAGCTGTTACATTCCGCAAAATACGGAATGCACAGACGTCATCCGTATATCTTGCAGATCCTTTTTTTGCGAACCGCAAAATTCATACGGTCGTGTGCGTGAGTCCTTATAGAAACCGTCACCTTTCTGTTTTACAGTGGAAGGCTTCCCATTCATTACCTCTCAGTACGTGTTCCCGCCAGAAAAGCATCCGGACAAAATGGGATTTGATGAGGTTTGCTAACAGAAGTGTTCTCACGTGCACATCATACGTTCTTGTTATGCTTCCTGAGATGGTTGGTCCATGTACGGTGGATTGCACACTGTCCCATAGAAATAAATGGTTCTATTCCCACCACACGGACCCTCGGTCATGCACTATTCTGATTCATGTCTCATGGACCTGAACACCTTTGCAGACCGTTGTCCCCCACAGACGCCAGGTCCATGTCCTACACAGACATGCAGACGTCACTCCGTATTAAAAAGTATTCATGTTTTTACTTCAGTATCAGTATCTAAATTTTCTGTCTGTCTGTAGCCCTACCATCATGTCCCAGTAAAGAATCCGTCCTGTAATCCGCTTCTTCATGTTTTAGGTAATTCTCATAAATCTTCTTCGCCGCCCTGAACGTCGGGAGAGAATGCTCCGCTCCCTGTATGAGCAAGAGATCGCTTGCCGCGTGTTGGATGCAGTGGATGGAGGGTAAACTTTTTACTGGATCACACATGACTACATTTCAGTAAGGCGGAGTTCACACTTATTTTGGTCAATTATTTCCATCAGTTATTGTGAGCCGTGTGAGTCAAAAATGAAGAACGGGGGGAAATCTTTCCCTTATACCCCATCTCTGAGTCGGCTTCACTACGGGCTTCAGATACCTGAAGTGTGAACTCAGCCTAAGGAAACACGAATGTAGGAAAGTGAGGGTTAGTTGAGGAGATTAGTCCAGTTAGCAGACATCTTATATAATGTACCCCCTACCTCTGCTGAGGTGTGTATTATGATGTTCTGCAACAGCTGAGATGTGTATGATGAGGTTCTGCAGCAGCTGAGATGTGTATGATGAGGTTCTGCAGCAGCTGGGGTGTGTATTATGATGTTCTGCAGCAGCTGAGGTGTGTATTATGATGTTCTGCAGCAGCTGAGGTGTGTATTATGATGTTCTGCAACAGCTGAGATGTGTATGATGAGGTTCTGCAGCAGCTGGGGTGTGTATTATGATGTTCTGCAACAGCTGAGATGTGTATGATGAGGTTCTGCAGCAGCTGGGGTGTGTATTATGATGTTCTGCAGCACCTGAGGTGTATATTGTGATGTTCTGCAGCAGCTGATGTGTGTATTATGAGGTTCTGCAGCAGCTGAGGTGTGTATTATGAGGTTCTGCAGCAGCTGAGGTGTGTATTGTGATGTTCTGCAGCAGCTGAGGTGTGTATTGTGATGTTCTGCAGCAGCTGAGGTGTGTATTGTGATGTTCTGCAGCAGCTGAGGTGTGTATTGTGATGTTCTCCAGCAGCTGATGTGTGTATAATGAGGTTCTCCAGCAGCTGATGTGTGCATTATGAGGTTCTGCAGCAGCTGAGGTGTGTATTATGAGGTTCTGCAGCAGCTGAGGTATGTATTGTGATGTTCTGCAGCAGCTGAGGTGTGTCATGTTCTATATAATACACACTGGAGCTGCTGCAGAACTTCTTCAGGACGAACCATTTACATGTCAGTCAAGCAGCGTTTGACAAAGGAGGAAGAACGTCTAGAAAAACTGATCTGTGACTGACTTTTAGAAAGAAATAAGTAGCGCCTCTCGGAAGCGCCGCTTATCTCCGTAGACTGGTCAGAAGCTGATGTTCTTACAATTATTATTTACAGACGTATCAATGGTAAATTTCCCTTGATGTTCATTATATGAATATTAGAAAAGTTTCTTGAAGTGTGTACATACATATGGAGGTCCCCCCTTCAGTCTCCAAAGAGGTTTGGCAGCTGCTGCACAACCTGTCTGTGACGGGAAGAGCGGTGCCTCCTGTCAATCCATCAGGTTCTGCAGCAGCTGGGCTGTGTATTGTACAGTAGATGAGGTATCTCAGGGGAAGCAGGAGCTGGACCAGAAAGGAGGAGGCGGAAGGACGGCTGCTGCGAGACCTGTCAGTGGAGCTGACTGCAACCTGCTCGGCTCATCAGATCAGACAGCGGTATGGCATGTGCTTCTGGAGATCTGGTGCATTGTAACGTTACAGTGCACCAGTCATGCAGATAACATCCATATGCCTGAATGAGCGGCATGCAGATACCACTACATACATGTCTGATTTCAAGTGACATCCTCTATCTTAGAACTCATCTGATATAAAACCAGTACATAACACTGGTGACAGGATCCTTGTGGTTGCCGTTTGTGTTCCCACTGATGCAGCTCAGTAGACATGTCCTCTAGTTATACAGCAGGGTCACCTCCTAACCATCTCTTATCATCCCTTGTAGGGCTCTGAACAGCAGCGACATCAAGCGTCTTGGGGTGAATCTTCTGCCGGGATTCTACGATCCATTCTCCGGTCGGACCCTCACTAAAGGGGAGGTGGGCTGTTTCCTCAGCCATTTTAAAATATGGCAAGAGGTAATGTGTCTGCTAAGGTACACGCTCTTTTATCATAGCATCCCTGCCATCAACTACAGGTGGCGATGCCCTACAGATGACCTATCCTCAGGATAGATGATAAATGTCTGACCAGGACATTCACTACAATGGGGGTCATGGTTAAGGGGTTCTCCCATGATTAATGTAGAACAGGGATGCTCAACCTGCGGCCCTCCAGCTGTTGTAAAACTAAAACTCTCCCACTATGCCCTTCTGTAGGAGTTGTAGTTTTGCAACAGCTGGAGGGCCGCAGGTTGAGCATGCCTGATGTAGAAAATACATATAGCAAATGACAATCTCTCTAGAACCAGGGGGCGTGCCCAGTCTGCTGCAGCTCAGGGGACGTGCCCAGTCTGCTGCAGCTCTCTCCCTATGACAACTCAGGAGGCAGCTGAAGGATGAAACTGAGCACGTGCAGCCATCTCAGTGTGCAGGACAAAGAATTAAAAAAACAAACAGCAGGTGGCACTATACAGATAAATTTAATTGGATAATTCAGTAGGCATACAACATTTTTAATGACATGCAATGACAAAAGAATTCAGATCCAGGGACTGGTTTGAAAACTGTAGAATATTTTTTTTCGGCACAACCCCTTTAAGCATGTGCCCTGCTGATTTATTGAAAATGTATGGGACTGACAGAAGTAGCAGAGCACAGCGCTTGGCTGCTCCATCGGTCCCATAGAAATGAAGGAAGTGACAAATGAGCACGCTTGACCGCTGCTTCATGGATCAGTGGATCGTGTTGCAGGGTCATATGAATTGCCATGCAAGTAAAACAGGGCCAGGTTCATCTGAGCGGATCCCACAGTTAGGCCTCATGCACACGGCCGTTGTTTTGGTCCGCATCCGAGCCGCAGTTTTGGCGGCTCGTATGCGGACCCATTCACTTCAATGGGGCCGCAAAAGATGCGGAGAGCACTCCGTGTGCTGTCCGCATCCAAATTGCGGAACGCGCACGGACGCCATCCGTGTTTTGTGGATCCGCGATTTGCGGACCCGCAAAACACACAATGGTCGTGTGCATGTAGCCTTACTCAGTGGCCCTCCAGTCTTCCTCATAGAGGGGAGTTCCTGAGCAAGAACCCCCTCCATGAGAATCATGTGGTGAAGGGCTTTCTCCCTGTGAGACGGTCCCTTTCACGTGATACTTGAATGACCAGTAGCCACATATTACCTAGTTTGTTCTGACAGGTTCAGGTTAGTTTGTCAGGACGGCAGCTGAATGGGCTGGACAGGTGACAACTTTATTGAGCCATGTTTAGAACACTTGTCACCTACCATCCCCTACTCCTCTTGGCGTCACATAGAAAGTGAACTAGTCAGCTGGGACGATGGTGAAAAGGCTTTTTTTTTTTTTCTGTAGTAAATTCTGTTGTGTCCAAATTTCAGATAGTCGATCGGCAGCTGGAGGGCACTCTGGTGTTTGAGGATGACGTACAGTTTACATCCTATTTCAAGCGAAAGATGATCCGACTTCAGGATGACATCCGGGCCGCCAAGCTCGAGTGGGATCTGATGTAAGGCATGAAATAGGTGTTTTCACCTTAGATATTTAGGGCACATCCACAAGATATTGTACAAATGTCTGGTAGATGAGATTCCAGCACCTATCCCCATAACAAGGCAAGCACGCTCAGTCGTCTCCCATAGAAGTGAGAGATAAGCACATGCTTGGCCACTTCTACATTCATTCTCTGCCTGGATGTGGTGGACATCCCATCGTTTCAGACAAGGGTTGAGGGACCCAAGTTCAGGAGATAGGCGCTGGTCTCACCATTGGCAGATTGTTATTGCATATCCTGTGGATCTCCTATAGATGTCTAAGGTGGGAATGCCCCTTTAAGTACCTGGTATTTGTAGGTAAGGACTGACTATTCTTCCTGTTACAGATACATAGGCAGGAAACAAGTGACCACAGATCCTGAGAAGTCAGTGGAGAACGTGAGGAACCTAGTGGAAGCCGATTACTCCTATTGGACCCTGTGTTACATGATCTCCTTGCAGGGGGCCCAGAAGCTGCTGAATGCTGAGCCCCTCTCTAAGATGCTCCCAGTTGACGAGTTCCTGCCCATTATGTCAGACACACATCCAAAGTAGGTGCCGCTAATGTTGGGTTCTGTCTCCTGCCCTCTGTATCTCCTGCACCCAGTGGCATTAACCTCTACTATGTCTATTCTCTACTTTCACAGCAAGGAATATAAAAGCCATTTTCCTGTTCGAGATCTGAAGGTTTTTTCTGTGCATCCTCTTCTTGTTTACCCCACTCATTACACTGGGGAACCCAACTGGTTAAGTGACACCGAGACCTCCACCCTCTGGGATGATGACAACATACGGACAGACTGGAGCGGATCACAGAAGACCCTCAAGGACTCTCGGGGGGATATGCATCATGGGCTCCATTCTACATCACGAGATGAGCTGTGATCCTGAAGGTGAACTCTGTCGCTGTTTGCAGATTGTCACCTCCTGCATCACATGAACATTGGAGAACTGCACACTGCTCACATTGCTGGCACAGGGCTTGGCACCATGTTGTCCATTCACCATACAGTCCTGTAGCCAGATTTGAACTCTTGTTTCAGGCAGTAGAACTGAATGTATTTGGTCATCAGATACATATATCTGTCAGGTTTTGCTAAGATCAGCTGATTCAAGCTGGCCATTCACATTAGATGTCGGCCGAACCCACCGATTCTGCGAAACGGCTGACCACTGAGAGGCATCCTATCTCCTGAGGGCAGAGACAGGACTGTAAAGCCTGTATTACACCTGCCGATTTTCTGCTCATTAGTTATCATCTGGCAATCTAATACTAAGGCCTCATGCACATGAACGTATTTTCTTTCAGTCTCTGTTCCGTTTTTTTTTTTTTTGCGGACCGTATGCGGAACCATTCATTTTAATGGGTCTGCAAAAAAAAAAGGAATGTACTCTGTGTGCATTCTGTGTCCGTATTTCCGTTCCACAAAAAAATGTCCTATTATTGTATGCATTACGGACAAGGGTAGGACTGTTCTATTAGGGGCCAGCTGTTCTGTTCCGCAAAATATGCAATGCACACGGACGTCATCCGTATTTTTTGCGGACCGCAAAATACATCCGGTTGTGTGCATGCGGCCTAACGCCAATTGCCCGATGAACAGGCAATCCAAATCTTTTAATAGGTTAAAAAAAAATTGCAGGCAGCAGATTGTGCTGTGTAATCAGGATCTGCTGCCTGCAAACATTGATTCAGTATAGGGAAGATCAATGGCATAACGATTGCTCGTCCCTATACTGATGAGGAGATCTCTGCGTGTAATAGCAGTGGTCTCCTCCGCTAGCGAGCAGACGATTGCTGGGAAGGAATGCTTCCCTCCCTGTTAAATTGGGCTGTGTAATACAGCCTTGTACACCTTTTGGAGGCAATTTTTTTTTTATTATTATTGCATTTAACTTATTTTTGGCTAAAAATCATATTTTCAATGGGCCTTTATTAAAACTATTGAGTCATTCTGTCACAAAAGGTTAACTGTTTTTCTAACCGTGTGACTGGTACTTTCACTTTTACTTTTGGTCTAATAAACACTTATTTAAGCCACATTCTTATTAGTAAGATAAGGTTTGAGCTATAATGACTGTTTATAATGGGAGAGAACAGAGATAAGGAGCCCGTCAGATCCTCAGACGACGAAAAAGACAAAAAAATCCACAGGGGGCTAGTAGGGTATTTCAGCTCTGTACAAAAAAAAGGATTCCATATTGTTAAAGGGAACCGGTCACCGATTTTTCACTAAGTTATGGTAGGCGGAGTCTGCCCTTGTTCTGCTCTAGCGCTGGCCAATCGCAGCGCAGAGCTCACAGCCTGGGAGGTTATTTTCTCCCAGGCTGTGAGCTCGGCAATGCGATTGGCCAGCGCTAGAGCAGAACAAGGGCAGACTCCGCCTACCATAACTTAGGGAACGGAGATACCGGAGGGCATAGCAGGAGAACGGAGCGGCGCCCAGGGATAATAGTAAGTGCAGTGAGATCCCCGGGCGCCGCTCTACATGTCTGTATAGTTAGTGTAATAATCGGTGAAAGGTCCGCTTTAACTCACCTTAATCCACTTGATCGCGCAGCCCGGCATCTCTTCTGTCTTCTTCTTTGCTGTTGACAGGAATAGGACCTGTGATGACGTCACTGTGCTCATCACATGCAGGGCTGTGGAGTCGGTAGATAAATGCTCCGACTCCTCCGTTTTTTGTACTTCCGACTCTCTGTATTTAATATGCGAATGTATTTAATACATTCCTTGAAGGAAAGAAAGGCAACATACATGTCGTTACCGCAGGACTACTGGCTGGGAAGCCGACAGTCTACTGTATTGAACAGTTTAAGCAAAAGACAAACAACTGTAAGTTTTATTAATTAGTTTTTATCAAGTGGCTGGATAGTAGCAGCAGGCATAAACCTCAGGAACAGGAACTTCACCAGTTCTAAAACAACCAAATAATGTGGTTTGTATTTTTGAACAAAAACAAAGCTTATCTATATGAACCAAAAACTAAATCTGTAAAACCTAGAAATGGTTTATATTAATCTTGAAATGTAGTTATAGGCTTAGAAAATGCAAATCAATTCAATGAAGAGTTCTAAGGAAGAGAATTGCCTCTGCCAGATCCTCTTTCATAGAGGCTCTTAAAGAGGACCTTTCACTAGAATAAAACCTCTAAACTAAGTATACAGACATGTAGAGCGGCGCCCAGGGATCGCCCTGCACGTACTGTTATCCCCGGGCGCCGCTCCGTTCTCCCGTTATAGGCTCCACCCAGGGGAACCTGCCGGCGTCTCTTTCTCCCATGCTGTAGCGCTGGCCAATCGCAGCGCTCAGCTCATAGCCTGAGAAAAAAAAAAAGCCTTTCAGGCTATGAGCTGAGCGCTGCGATTGGCCAGCGCTACAGCATGGGAGAATGAGACGCCGGCAGGTTCCACTGGGTGGAGCCTAACTATGAAGATACCGGAGGCTATACCGGGCGAACGGAGCGGCGCCCGGGGATAATAGTAAGTGCAGGGGGATCCCTGGGCGCCGCTCTACATGTCTGTATAGTCAGTTTAGATGTTTTATTCTAGTGAAAGGTCCTCTTTAAGTCAGAGTTTATTATTTTTAGAGCTGAAAATAATTTTTCGACACTGACTTGGGTGGGTGGCATTGCAGTAACAATTCTGGCCACATCACTGACGATCTCTGGATAAACAAGTATGGCTTCTTCAACAGTAAGTTTTGATGAGCGATGATACTTTTCAACTTCTTTTAGTGCTTTACAAAACTCCTGTTGGAATTTTCTTATTTGGACATTTACTGGTTCTCTAACGCTTATGCCACGTCGCTTTCCTTTAGCAACTTCCATTTTGTCTAAGAAGGAATCAAAGTCTAATTCTTCGTTTGAAGAAGATGATCCTGAGTTACCACTATTTCTTAAAAGAACTTCATCCTGTGGAGGTATTTCAGGTCGTAATCCCTTCATGCGAACTGCTACATCATAGAGTGCCTCCTTCCCAGTAGCAGTCTGTTCACTGTTCAACAAAATTCGGCTCATTGGGTCGACATAAATAGCCGCTAACAAGATTTCATTTTCCAGCAAAAGACTCTCTCTTTTCATCATTGAAGATGCAATGCCGTCAGCTATTAACCCTCCATTTTTGTTCAGCCGATATAACAGGCTCTTCCATTCCAAGAAGAATTTACCCCGGTGGCTGCAAGTGCAATAGGGCGGTCAAGGCAGGTTTGAGCGAAGTGCGCCGGCCGGCGCATGCGCACTTCGCTCAACGAGGCCGCTGCCAGGAGTCTGCATGGGCGCATCAGGTTATACCTAGTGCGCACGCGCGGGATCTGGCTGAGGAGAGCGGACGATTTCGGAGGCGGCGATGAGGTGAGGTAGGCGGCTCTATAGAAAGGGAGGGCGGCGATTTCTAGTCGGAAGGCGGCGCTGGGCACCAGACGGAGATTGCTGCAGCCGGGCACCCTGCATGATGAGACGTCCCCTTGGACACATTAGGTACGTGAATGACAGGTTATAAAAACCTGTTTCATATGCTAATAGAGCCACAGGCACATTTAATAAGGTCAGTTTCGGATTCAGGGTATTAGTAGGGACCTGGCCATATGTTTAGGTTATAGGCCTCAAATCTCATGACAGAATCCCTTTAAGATCAAGCAAACGCTTCCCCATTAAATAAGTGCTTCCCCAGCGAGTTGTTTGATCCAAAATGGCTCCTTTTCCTGCACGTCTTTTCAAAATTGCATCTGTTTTCGGGGCCCTGGCTGCAACAGTTACTTGACGTAATTTGCCAATTAGTGTAGCTGCATGGCGATCTTTTAATCCATCTCTTATGGCAAGTTGCAGCGTATGAAGAGCACATCGCATATGATGAATAGTAGCAAGCTTCAATGCTTCTTCAACAAAGTTGTCTAAAAAAATGTCAGCATTCTCTTCAGTTTCTAAACTTTCTCCAATACTTGCAGAGCTGTCTTCCTCTAACTCTAATATCTGTTTGTTACTTTCTTCATCCGCGTTCATCTTCTCAATTGTGCTCAACATGTTAGAAGCGTTATCTGTGACAACACACAAAATCTGTTCCTTTTTCATTTCAAAATCTTCTAGAACACCCTCCACTAACTTCTGAAGGTAGGCACTGGTGTGATGGGCCCGAGTGTCCTTTAACCCGAGGGTCCGTGTTATTGTTTTGTTATTTACATCCACAAATCTAACATTAATAGCGAAATAATTGACTCGGTGACGTGTGCATGCATCCATTTTAAGGAAGACAAAACGTCCTTTCAGAACTTTCTGTAGTTCTTCCTTTTTACATTTGGCCTCCTCAATTACAAGTTTCCTTATACTTTCTCTTTCCAGAGAAACACCAAGTTTTTTGGGCCATTTCTCCATTTAGGCCTAAAAAGGCTGGCTGTGAAAAGAAGGATATAGTGGTACACTATTCTTTACTACCATTTCAATAATGTGGGGTTTGAATTTTTCTAGTGTCATCGTTATGGTAACTTTGTCAGATATAAAGAATTGTCTTATTTGTGATTGTTCTCCAGTAGATTTCTGAACATTTTTTGTCACAGAAGTTTTCATTGCTATCTTTCTCATTCACGGCTTCTAACACTTTGGGATGAAAACGCTGTAAGTGTCTTTTCAAATTTGATGCTCTTGTAGGTGCATTTTTATCAGGCCCACTGAAACTGCTAATTTTTGCATCACATTGTTTTTCACCATCATCATCTTTTCTAATATTCACATGGTCCATCACATGATCTTTTTTACCATGGAGATGGATCGTGTAATGGACCATGTGATGAGCGCAGTGACGTCATCACAGGTCCTATTCCTGTCAACAGCAAAAGAAGAAGACAGAAGAGAACCCGGCTGCGCGATCAAGTGGATTAGGCTAGTTTCACACTAGCGGCAGGACGGATCCGACATGCTGTTCACCATGTTGGATCCGTCCTGCGGCTATTTCGCCGTGCCTCCGGACCGCCGCTCCGTCCCCTTTGAGTATAATGGGGACGGGGGCGGAGCTCCGGCGCAGCACGGCGGTAGCTGCCGGACTAAAAAACCTGACATGCAGTAATTTTAGTCCGGCGGCCTTTCGCCGTGCTGCGCCGGAGCTCCGCCCAGTCCCCATTATAGTCAATGGGGACGGAGCGGCGGTCCGGAGGCACGGCGAAATAGCCGCAGGACGGATCCAACATGGTGAACAGCCTGTCGGATCCGTCCTGCGCAAGTGTGAAAGTACCCTTAAGGTGAGTTAAATTTTTTTTAAAATTTTTTTAACCCCTCCAGCCCTATTGTACTAAGCATTCTGTATTAAGAATGCTATTATTTTCCCTTATAGCCATGTTATAAGGGAAAATAATACAGTCTACAGAACACCTAACCCAAACCCGAACTTCTGTGAAGAAGTTCGGGTTTGGGTACCAAACATGCCGAATTTTATCCGGGCAAAAAACATGACGCCCGTGTGAAAGAGGCCTAAGAGTGACAGAATCTAAAGATCCTACCCTTCTCCCGAACTCAAGTCCCAAATCCCGCGCATGTGCAGAACCAGTCACCTCACTCTGATGAAAAAAAAAAATCTAGAATATTTGCAATTACGAAGATATAGCAATAAATTCTACATCTTGGCGAATTCTCAAAGTGACGATATTCGCAGTAAAAATTCGCGATCAACACTACTCCTCATCTCACACTGATCATATAATGTATACTGCGCAGCTGCGAGACTTGGAAGAGAAGGGGGTGGAGATGAGCAATCGTAGAGGGCGAGTCAGAGAACGCTGGACTCATCTCTGAAGCACGGAGGAGACAGGACTCATCTAAGGTGCATTTACATATGTGGCGGGAACATTTATTTTAGGTTTTTCTCTGAACTGATAGTCCATTCAGAATTGATTTTAATATTAATATTAATGTATTAAAAAGTATTCCTAGAAAAGTGAGTGAATAAATAGGTTTAGAAAGTGATGACAGGTTTCCTTTAATAAAGACCAATTGAAAAAAAGAGTTTTAGATCAAAATAAGTATAATGCAGTAATAAAAAAAAAGTGCCTCCAAAGGTGTACAAAGCCTTTAACTGCAAATCCTTTTGTTGGGGAGATGAGCAGCAGCGTTCGCCCCATTCAAGACACATGCATACTCAGCCAAGCCAAACATGCATATGTATACCCACATAGGGCTATGGCAGAGTACCCGCTGTATCTGTCAACCTGCTGAATCCAAAAAGCATCAGCAGGAGTACCCTTTGGCTTAAGCCTCATGCACACGTCCGTGGAACACGGACCGTGTGATACCGGCCTGCTGAGTGCAGGAGCGCACGGCGTCATTGGTTGCTATGACGCCGTGCGATTCCTGATGCCGCCGCTGTACAGTAATACACTGGTATAGATCATTCCAGAGTATTACTGTACAGCGGCGGCAGCAGGAAGCTCACGGCGTCATAGCAACCAATGACGCCATGCGCTCCTGCACTCAGAAGAAATCTAGGCAGTTATCACAGGGTCCGTGTTCCACGGACGTGTGCATGAGGCTTTAAAGGGGTTTTCCAGGCTCCTGATATTGATTACTTGTCCTCAGGACAGTACTTCCACCGACCAGATGTTCCCTGCAGCCTCTGGCCCTGCACTGTGAATGGAACAGGAAGCACGGCTGTAGTGGCCAAGCCGTGGTACTGCAGCTCAGCTCTCATTCACTTCAGTGGGAGCTGAGCTGCAGTACCCCAGCACGGCCACTACACCTTGAACGGAGCCGTGCTTAATGCCCCATTCACAGTGCTAGTTCCAGGGCCGGAGGTGCAGGGAACATCCGATTGGTGGGGGTAGCGAGTGTCAAACCTTTACCGAATGGAAATTAATGACCGTTCCTGAGGATAAGTCATCAATATCAGGAGCCTGGAAAACCCTTTTAACCTCATATGGACATTTTAAGGGTACCTGATGACGATGGTACTTTTATCACACGTTTTTCTGCATATAGGAGGAAGTCAGGTAGGATGGAGTCAGAACAATAGACATAACTGACGTTTAACTGTTTACAAGACATACTGTAATACACGTGTTCTATATGGGGCCGGGAGGTTTCACATACAGGGCGCTCACAGAACTTTTAAGTTGTGTCCAGGTCGGGTGACTAAGGATAGGTCATCAATATTAAAAGCCCAGAGAACCCCTTTAATATTCTAGCAACGATCCGTGAAAATCACAGACCAAAGACAGCGTCCGTTTTGTGTCTGTGATTTTCACGGACCCATAGACTATAATGTGCGTGAGGGATCCATAATCACGGGCAAAAATAGGGGTTGATTCTGTGGTGTTGCCAAGGACCACTGATGTGTGAATACACACATTAAAGTCAATGGCTACGTGGGAGATCACAGAGAGCACAGATCCTCGCCTGTGAACGAGGCCTCAATGTGTGACGGATGTGACAGCCACATTTATTGCTGTTAAAGGGGATGTACAGGATTAGAAAACAAACTGGTTTATTTCTTCTTAATACAGCGCCACAGCTGAATACAGGTTGTGTGTGGTATTGCATCTTGGTCTCATTCACTTTAATAGAGCTGGGCTGCAATACCTGACACAACCCATGGACAGGGGTGGCGCTGTACGGAAGAAAGCAGCCATGTTATTCTGATCCTGGACAACCCCTTTTAATTCCAAACAGCTGTCAGTGACCACCTGCTTCTCTCAGGATGAATTCACTGGTTACATGCACCATCTCAGGTTTGTGGTATCTCATTATAACCATGTTTAGTCGGGACACAGGGGAACTCGGCGGCTTGGCGTGGAGGGTCGAAATCATTATAGGCGCCATGTTGTTGTTTTTATTATTAAAAAATTCCTTTAATCCAGCATTTAATAGGTGCTATCAAATATTCTGGATTATTGGTTGGTCATGGAAATGTATATAAAATCTGTAAATTTAAAATAAAATGTTAACACAAAATCTGCTGCTCGGGTCAAGTTCCTTTAGTCTGGAAGCAGATGGTTTGGAACGTCTGGTAATCTGGCGCTTGTTTCCAGTAACAGACCAGAGGGGAGCATTGATTCGAAAATTCTTCTGATTAAAGGGGTTGTCCGGATTACAGATATTGATGGCCTATCCTCAGGATAGCTCATCATTTTCTGATCAGTGGGGGTCCGACATCCGGCACCCCCGCCGATCAGCTGTTCAGACAGCCGCACCACAGAACCTATACCGTATATGGAGCAGAAGGCCATGCGCGGGTACTGCAAAAGTGACCGGTAGCAGCGCCGCAGTGTGCCCCGAGACTGCGCCATGTGCGGAGCTTTCTGCTTCTGCTCCATATACTGTATAGTGTTGGTACCGCAGCTGCCTACGACTGCTGATCGTCGGGGGTGTCGGACCCCCACTGATCTGATATTGATGACCTATCCTGAGGAGAGACCATCAGTATCTGTAGCCCAGACAACCCCATGAAAAATATTCCACAGTTTTTAAACCAGCACCTGGATCTGAATACTTTTGTAATTGCATGTAATTAAAAATTTTGTATAGCCACTGAGTTATTCAGTAAAACGTATCTTTATAGCGCCACTTAATTTATTATTTCTCTGACCTGCTCACTGAGATGGCCGCACATGCTCAGTTTCATTCTTCAACTGCCTCCTGAGCTGTGATAGGGAGAGCAGAGACACGCCCCCTGAGCTGGGATAGGGAGAGCTGAGACATGCCCCCCTGAGCTGGGATAGGGAGAGCTGAGACACGCCCCCCTGAGCTGTGATAGGGAGAGCTGAGACACGCCCCCCCTGAGCTGTGATAGGGAGAGATGAGATACGCCCCCCTGAGCTGTGATAGGGAGAGCTGAGACACGCCCCCTGAGCTGCAGCAGAAAAGACACTCCCCTGAGCTGTCAGCTGGATCTAAACCTAGCAGAGCAATGAATGGGGAGATCTCTGGATCCATGTGAGGTACGGGGCTGGTTCTAGCTTTGTTAGAAAGAAGTAGTCCTGTACCATATGATGTCTGATTTTCATTTTTTACATTATTCATGGGGTAACCCCTTTAAGGCTAATTTCACATAAGCGTAATACAGGCACATTTTTGTGCCAAATATCCCAGCCCAAACGTGGGTCTAATGAGCCACGCTAACAGCGTCATAAGGAGCTTGCTTAGTACAAGACCTGAAGGGGTGGAGCATGACACTAAAGAGAGAATCCTTTGTCGTGCTCCGCCCCCTCAGGCCCTGCACCAAACATAACAGTGGATCACGTCTGCCCAGAAAATACCTTTAATGGCGTTTTCTGGAGAGGTCATCAATATCAGATCGGCAGGGGTCTTACTCCTGATACCCCCACCGAACTTTGCGCTGCGGCCTCCTTACAGCTCGCTAAACACTGTGCCATCCATTGTATAGTGGCCGTCCTTGGTATCACAGTTCAGCCCCATTCACTTGAATGGGACTGAGCTGCGCCTAGGCCACATGACCAATAAACATGATATTACTTGTTTAGGAAGAGGCGTCAGCGGGTGTGATGGGAGTCGGACCCCCACCGATCTGATATTGATGACCTGTCTCCTGATGAAAGACCATCAATATCAGACACTTCAATGGGGAAGCATCAGGCCACCATTTATGTGCACGTTTTCCTACTGGACAGCTGTTTCCAGTTCAGGGGTGAAATACAACAGCTCAGCCCCATTGACCCGGCTCTGCAGTACCATTCACAGCCTACGGGCAAAGGAGGCGCTGCTTTTTGTAAAAAAAAAAAAAAAAACAACATCTTTTTGATCCTATGAAAGTCAAAATGTCATGAAGTTAAAGATAAAAATAAAATCTGCTGAAGTTTCACGTTCCTTGCTGCTCAGCGCATTGCCTGGGAACGAACCCGCTGTGAGGACCGTTAATTATGGTTTACATTAATGATGTACTAATTAAGCAGATCATAAATCTGGCCTGATTCCATTCCTCCAGAGCCGCACTTGGCTGCAGACGCGGCATGTGCAGAAGCGGAAGATTTGCTAATTGGGAAACCACGCAGAGCGGCTGAGGGGAGCCATGCTGCCACGTATAAGATGATGCCTGCCGGCCGAGCACCAGATCTGCCCCGGATACTGGAGGAGGGGATACACACAGGCGGAACATGCCTGCTTAATTCCTAAAACAGTGCCCCGCCTAGCCGCAGGATGTGTGCGGTATTGCAGATCGGCCCTGTTCACATCTGTGGAATTGATCTGCAATACCAGACACAACCTATGGGCAGGCGTGGCGCTGTTTCCATGTTTTTCTAATATATATATATTCTCTATCCATTCCTCTTAGTTTTCAAGATCTCTGCTTGCTGTCACTTTTTATATATTTCCAGTGGATACAAATCCGTCCTGGTCACGTGATTGACACACAGGTGCGCGGCTCGTCTCACATGGATCTTAGCCCTTCACTAGCGTGTCCATCACGTGATCAGGATGGATTTGTATCCCCTGGAATTAAAGGGGTTTCCTGGATGTTTGATACTGATGACCTAGCCTCAGGATAGGTCATCAATAGGAGATCGGCGGGGATCCGACTGTTGGCACTGATTTCACCGGATCACCGTGGCCTCTTGGCAGCTCAATAAACACAGCGCCGTCCATTGCATAGTGGCTGTGCTCGGTATTGCAGCTAATCCCATTCGCTTGAATAGGAGCTGCGCCTAGGTCATGTGACCATTGGAAGTGATGTCACTGGCCTAGACCTAGGTGAGGGCAGTGGTCTATTCACACACCCACCCCCCGATGATCTGATATTTAAGACCTATCCTTTAAGGTGAAGGTTTCTATACTGACAGCAAGCAGAGATCTTGAAGAACTGAAACATAAAGTATATTGGGAAAATTGTAACACTTGGGGTGTGAATTGGGGGTCCCGTGTCACCCTTTTGAATGGAGCAATGGCTGAGCATGCGTGTTGAATGACATTCCATTCTAAGTCTATGGGACTGACACAGATCTCTGCTGGTCTCCTGGCTTTGAATGAAATGCTTGACCACCCCTTCATTCAAAAAGGTGTCATAAGACCCCAGTGGAGGTCCCAGCTGTCAGAACCCCACCAGTCACTTATCCAGAATAGAATACCCCTTTAATTTGCTAAAATTTGAATATCCCTTTAAATCCCCATGCAATGGCTGCAGATGCTTAGAAGGGGGATCGAACCCAGACCTCTCCCGCTGCCAGCATGGCATTGCGTAGTGTTAAACCCCGCCCAGCTGCCAGAACACGCCCACTCGTGAGGGCGTGGCCTCGCTGTGGGCGTATCGCAAGGCGGGGCGCGCCGTCCTGGTTGCTTAGCAACAGGACGCTGTATTCGGTGCCTGATTTTTGATCGCCTGACACCGGGAGCCGCAAGATGCCGCCCAAGAAGAAGAAAGGGAAAGGAAGCGCCAAGAAGGACAAACCAGTGGAGAAGCCCAAAACGGAGCCGGTGTCTGAGGAGAGCAAGGAGTACTACCAGCTGCAGATCCGGGACCTGGAGGGCCGCCTGGAGAGGTGGGTGAGCCAGCACTGCAGCTGTATAGACTGTCAGTACTAACATCCAAGAGGTTCTGCGTCAGCAGTGGCCTAATTCCAGGACACTTTAAATAAAGTTATTTGATTCAAGAACAGGACTTGCCCCGCCCATCTTAGTTAAGTTTCCCATTTTGTGCTCTTTTTTTTTTAAATAACTTTATTTATAATAAATCACTAGCCCAATGGACATACTTGGGACGTAAATGAAAAATACTTAAAGGGACAGGTTCATCTTATATGCATGCTGTGGTATATCCATGTGTAGCCAAAAATGGAGATGCTTTTTTTCCCCAGCAAGATGCGGATTTACAAATGACTTGGAGGGGGAAAAAAAAATCTATATTGTAGGAATTATGGGAGAAGGGGGTTATTTTAAAGGGGTTGTCCAGGATAAGAAAAACATGGCTGCTTTCTTCCAAAAACAGCACCTGTGCCGTTGTGCGCGGTATTGCAACTTGGCTCCATTCTCTTCAATGGAGCTCAGCCGGAACACCAGACGCAACCTGTGGAGGGGAGTGGCGCTCTTTTAGTAACACAGCAGCCATGTTTTCCTTATACCGGACAACCCCTTTAATTAGCGGTGTTCGACGCAGATTTCAGTGCGGAAATCCTTGTCAAAAGGCGGCATATGAACATGCCCTTAAAGTCAGGCTTTATGGTCGGTTCATTAAAACTAGGTATCCATGAAAAGAGGAGGAATGTTAGGACATTGGGGGTCCTACCGAGCCCGGTCCTCACCTGCTACACAACGACGGAGCGGTGGTCCAGTGCAACGCTGCATTCAAACCCTATAGGAGTGATGGAAGCAGCTGAGCTTCATAGTGCTGCATTCACTGCTTCCTCGGGGGTCTCAGCAGTCGGACCCCACCAATATAACATATGGGTTTCTGTCTGGAATACCCCTTTAATTTCTATTACTATGAGGATACATTCACACGGTGCAGGTTTTTTGCCATGAAATCACAGTTAAACCATATTTGTGCCAATTTGTGATCATGGCTGTAAAAAAATAAATGCGATTTGACTGCATTGTGTGAATAGTGGTCAGATTTGCCAAGATCTGCACGGACATGGCTCCAGCTTGTAAATTGCGCCATTTTATACACGTTCTCCATCAGATACCAAAAGAAATGGGACGAGATCTGTGCAAAGGAGAACTTCTTCCAGGCGCAGTTTGACCAGCTGTCCAGTGACAAGAAGGAGATCGTGTCCTTTCTCAAACGCACCCTGAACCAGCGCCTCGACGAAATCGCCGACCTCAACAACCAGCTGTCCGGCCTGCAGCAGGCCAAGGATGCCGAGAAGGACGCGTACGAGGTGCAGCTGGCACAGACGAGGCACGAGTTCCAGGAGACCAAGGAGAGGCTCACCTCCGAGAACATGCTGCTAGGTAAGACTGCACCCCAAGAGCTCACACTCTGTTACGCAAACGCTCAGCTATATTCGGAAGTCCCATAGCAGAGAATGCTGGGCATGCGTGGCATCCTCTCTCTTTGTGGCGGGGCCCTATTCTTGATATAGGAGCAGGTCCCAGAGGTGGAATTTATGGCATGTTTTATCAATATCCCATAAAGGTCCTGATGGGAATACCCCCTTTTTATGACTGCATTTTACTCATTTTGGGCTAAAGATAATTTTTTCAGTAGGTCTTTATTAAAATGTTCAGCCATTTTTGAGTTACAAGGGTTTAAAAATCAGTCTTTTTGCAGAGTATCACTTCTCAGTCCCATCGGCTGACCGCTCATGTGAAGCCTTATCTCTGATCTGCTGACCTCATAAACACTCACTTAAGCCGTATTCTCATCAGTTTGATAAGGGTGCCTTTACACACGGCAGATTTTGTGGCAGAAAATTCCACGACTGAAAATCCGTTCCATTCATTTGAACGGGACAGCAAGCACATGGATTTCTGCAAGCCCCATTAATGTGAATGGAACTGGTCTTCAGTTGTGGCATTTTCTGCCACAATTATTTTTTAAATTTTTTTTTTTTTAACAGCTGAATCTCAGCTCAAAAAGAGCCGCACACATATTTTTCCTCTGTGACACATCACCACATGGCCCTAGGCTTCATTGTGCCATACGAGTGACCCTAAAAATGTAAATTGGGGGGAGAAAACTGTCCTTTCTTCTAAAAGAAGAAGCAAAATAAATCCACAACCTTTTTTGTGGTTGTGCCTATTCATCTCCATGGTAACAGACTACAGGACCCTGTGTAGTCTGAGGGCTCATGCACACAAACTTTTTTTTTTTTTCCGTGTCCGCCCCGTTTTTTGTTTTTTTTTGCGTACCATATACGGAACCATTCATTTCCATGGGTTCGCAAAAAAAACGGAAGGTACTCCGTGTGCATTCCGTTTCCGTATGTCTGTATTTCCATTCAGCAAAAAAATAGAACATGTCCTATTATTGTCCGCATTACGGACAAGGATAGTACTGTTCTATCAGGGGCCAGCTGTTCCGTTCCGCAAAATACGGAATGCACACGGACGTCATCTGTATTTTTTGCGGATCCGTTTTTTGTGGACCTCAAAATACATACGATCATGTGCATGAGGCCTGATCTTGTAGTCACACATGTTTCCATAAGGCCTCTTGCACACTGAAAAAAAAAATTTCCGTTTCCTTTACGTTTTTGCGGATTCCATATGCGGAACCATTCATTTCAATAGTTCCGCCAAAAAAACAGAATGTACTCCTTAGAGCTTGTTCACATGACCGTGTCGTGTTTTGCGATCCGCAAAACACGGATGCCGCCCGTGTGCCTTCCGCAATTTGTGGAACGGAACAGGAGGCCCATTATAGAAATGCCTATTCTCGTCCGCCTCATCATTTTTGCGGGGCCACGTAACGGAGCAACAGATGCGGACAGCACACAGAGTGCTGTCCGCATCTTTTGCGGCCTCATTGAAGTGAATAGGTCCGCACACGAGCTGCAAAAAATGCGGTTCGGATGCGGACCAAAACCACGGTCGTGTGAGCGAGCCCTTATGCATTCCGTTTACGTATTTCCGTTCCGCTGAAAGATAGAACTTGTCCTATTATTGCCCGCAAATAACGATCCATGGCTCCATTCAAGTCAATGGTTCCGCAAAAAATACGGAATGCATCCGTATGTCTTCCGTATCCGTTCCGTTTTTGCGAAACCATTTATTGAAAATTTTATGCCCAGCTCAATTTTTTTATGTACTTACTGTTTAAACATTATTGTATGCTTCAGTTTCCTTTTGCGATCCGCAAAAAACGGATCACAAACGGAAACCAGACGTAAAAATGGAATGGAAGCGGAACGGAAACACTACAGAAACAAAAAAAAACTGAAACACAGACCACAAAACCATACGGTTGTGTGCAAGAGGCCCAAGTCTCATACTTTTTGCTATCCTGCCAGGGCAATTTATGTCCAAGCGCCTGTGCCAGAAACTGCTGCAGTCGCCCTGGTAAATGTGCCCCTTACCCCATTATCGTCTTCTCTGCTTTCTTCTGAATCCTTCTGGGAAAAGGAGCAGAGTTACCGTCCCTGTAAATCTGAGGGATGTCCTCAATGACCTTCTTCTGCTTCCCTTATTTCCAGCGGGCAAACTGGCCTCCTTGGAAGAGTTCAGGGTGCAGAAGGAGGAACTGATGGCCAAGTTTTCCGCGTTGGAGGAGAAGTTAAGAAAACAGGAGGAAGAGCACAAGGACACAATGTACAAACTTGAGAAGAAGGCAGTGCTGGACAAGGACAGGTCAGTGCTCTGTGAGAAGGATATGTCATAAATGTCAGATAGGTGCAGGACCCTCACCTTTCTCAAGAACGGTGCCCTGAGGAGAATGGAGAGCAAGCCGTGCATGAGAACCCACCGCTATGGGGCTTCCGAGAATAGCGGAGCACTGGCTCACCTACTTTCAGAAATCTCATGGGTGGCCATGCATATGCGGCTTGTTCTCCATTCACTGCTATGGGACTAGCTGAGTAAGTGCACTTGGCTATGTCTAGATGGGAGTACCCATTTAAGGTCTAAAAGTGGGCAAACCCTCTAAGACACTCGACGTTAGGCTAACGTTTGAGAGAGACATGGACTGTTGTATTCCCAGGTTGAAAAAGGAAATGGTGCAGAAGGTCAACACCGTGGCGGCCGAATTCCGCAAAGTATCCAACGACCAGATGGCGGAGACCACAAAGCGCGCGATCCGCGAGAACGTAGCTGTCAGTTCCCAGCTCGCCAAAATGTCTGAAAAGAGCTTAGAGCTGATCCAAGAGAACGACCAGCTGAGAGAACAGGAATCCGACCTGAGAAAACAGCTGGAGATCCTGGAGGAGAACGAGAAGGAGTTTGTGAGGAACCACCTCAGCAACCAAAAGGTAAACAGGTATAGTGATCAGGTCATTGACCTTTATAGTATACGCAAGATTTCAGGGAGTCCAACAAGTAGGACCTCCATTAATCCCAAGTAGATGGGCGAGTAGACCTCATTCTGGATACGTCATAGAAGACTTTTGTGAGGAACCCCCTTTAAAGGGTTGTCTCATCTTGGACGTTAGGGGCATATCGCTAGGGGTGCCCCCCACGTCACTTTGCGGGCTCCATTATAAGGATAGGTGGAGGCATATCCTAGTGATATGGCCCCAATGTCCAAGATGAGACAACCCCTTTAAATACACAATAAATGGACCCACATTATATAAACCTTCACAGTTAGTGGTTGTGCCCGAGTGTATTCAAAGGAACACTCCAGACAAATCACTGTTCCATTTTATGCTGACCCTGAGGGGGTGGAGCTTGACACAAAACAGCACCGCCCCTTTACAAAGATGGGTCTTCCCTTTAAAAAAAAATACTCTGCAGAAATTGTTAGTAAAGCGACCCCGTCAAGCAGAGCCTCAAAATGGAGTAACAGAAGAGATTTTCTGTCCTCTCCATGTGATAGGTGATCCGTATGCTGACGGAGAAATGTCAGCAGCAGCAGGAAATGCTGGACTTGGCTATCCAGAGGGAGCAGGACCTGGATCATCTGCACGTGGAGCATCAGTCCCTTCAAGAAGAGGCACAAGCACTCAGGTGAGGACCAGGATAGTGCATGTGTAATACGTGACGGGTGTTTTATTGCGGTAATGCATTCAAAAACAAAATATGAAGCACTAAACAAATTCTCTCAATTACCGTTTTGTGTATACAGCTTATACGCCAACGTGGGTGTCTCTATGGTTACAGACTACAAATAGACCCAAGGTGTAGTCTGATCCAGCAATCATAAGTTACAGTTTACATGCTAGTCTGTGTTTCCATGGTAACAGACTACAAACAGATCCCATGTGTAGTCTGATCCTGCAGTCATGTTTCAGCTTGTATGCCAATCTGTCTCCATGGTTACGGACTACAAATACATTCTATGAGTAGTCTGATCCTGAAATCCTATATTATAGTATATATGCCAACCTATGTGTCTCCATGGTTACAGACAAATACATTCTATGAGTAGTCTGACCCTGCAATCCTATATTACAGTATACATAACAACCTATGTGTCTCTATGGTTACAGACAAATACATTCTATGAGTAGTCTGACCCTGCAATCATATATTACAGTATATATACCAACCTATATGTCTCCATGGTTACAGACTACAAATAAACCCATGAGTAGTCTGATCCTGCAATCCTATATTAGGTTGTTATATATACTTTGAAATATGATTGCAGGGTCAGACTACTCATAGAATTTGTCTGTAACCATGGAGACACATAGGTTGGCATATATACTATATGTGTCTCCATGGTTACAGACAAATTCTATGAGTAGTCTGACCCTGCAATCATATTTTAAAGTATATATACCAACCTATGTGTCTACATGGTTATAGACTACAAATAAACCCTGTGTAGTCTGAGCCTGCTGTTGTGTTACAGCTCATATTCCAGTGTCTCCATGGTTACAGACTACAAATGGACCCTCTGTGTAGTCTGATCCTGCCCCTTTCATCTAACCTACAAGACAGCAGAAGGGTGGGGAGTGAATTATAGTCATTACCCGCTTGTAGTTCACAACAATTAGGGAGCCACAGGTTGCAGACTGGTCACACGGACCTCAAAGAGGCGTTCTGCACCAAGAAGCAGATAGTCATATTACATGGCTGACTGGTAACAGGACATGCCTTTCTTCTAGGCAGAGGATGACATCCCTGGAGGAAGAGGTGCAAAGACTGATGGAGGGGAGAGACAATGCCAACAAGCAGCTAGAAGAGGAGGTGAAGAAGAGGCAATCAGTGGAGAAAGTCCTAAGTCAGGCGGCCTCTTCTCTGAAGGACATGCTCATGGTATGAGACCCCACCTTTTACAATTCAAAGGGTCAAACATTTCTTGAAGAAGCAACAGAAGGCTGGAGTCACACAGTGTGATGGTCGGGTGGTTAGGAATTCGTAACCTCCCCTCCGGGTGCCGAGACCCCCGACGATTACTAGAATTAAGGTCATGTGGCTGAGCATGGAACTGCTTTGGCTCAGATAAGGCAGGGATGGCGGTGTATGGGCCATAGAGCTCTTCTGCCCCTTTGTTCTCGCAGTCACAGGGTCTTGGCATCCAAACCCCAACTGATCAACACTGACATGTCCACCACAGTGACCCTTTACCAGTGGGAGAACAAGACCAGGAAAATTAGATTTTCCAGGGCTGCTCCCCGACCCCATCAACAGAAACGTCAACTCATAGAGCAAAGGAGCCGTGTGATGGCCACCAGATATTACAGGGGCTGAGGACGTTTGCTGGGACTTTTATACTGCTGGCCAATCATTACTCCTGGCACCCCACCGCTCAGCCGAGTGAGAGGACGAGCACCGTATCCCCTACTTTGTTTACCAGGCAGAGCTTGGTCCATTTTGTAGTAGATGTGCCTGGTATTACAGCTCAGTCTCATCCACTTGGGACCCCCTTCTACTACAAGTCAGAGCTCTGGGGGATTCAGGGCGACCATGTGTTAGACAGTTTCCCATTCATATTAAAAAGTGTAACTAAACTTTTAAATAATGTTTATAAAAACCTACTGTAAGTGTCCTAAAAATTATTTTTTTTCGAATATACTTTATTTTGTTCTCCGATCCGTACTCCCGTACACTACTGTGGGGTTACGGCTTCCCCTGTGGCCACGCTGAGCGCTGTACAGCCAGGAGCTCCATAGCACATCGCTGCTCCTGTCTGTACCAGCGGTGAACTCCTACAGCCTGGCATAGATGTGCCATGCTGAGCACCTGCCCTGCGACCACCCGTTCTGCTCTGCTAAAGCCCTGTGTGGTGCACGGTCTAGCAGAGTCGAGTGAGCACAGGAGCTCAGCATAGTACATCACTCGCTGCCTGTGCCCGCTCTGCTAAAGCCTGGCATGGCACATCTATGCCAGGCTGTAGGACAGCACCGCTGGTACAGACAGGAGCAGCGATGTGCTATGGAATATGGACCTCTTGCCTCTACAGCGCACAGCGCACCCACAAATAACGGTGTACAGGGGTATGGATTGATATTCATCTATATCACATGGGGAAAAAAATATATAAAATACATTATATTAGGGATTTTTTTATTTCTTTTTAGGGCATTTACTGAAGGTTTTAATAAACTTTATTTATAAAGGTAGGTACCAAGAACAATTCCACCCCCTTCCCCTTTGTGAACAACTACTCCCAGTATCCACATCCCTTTACAGGAGAAGTCCAGTGGTGAGGACGGTGATGAACACATCAAATCCCTAGCAAAACGGAACCAGACGCTGCACAGTCTCCTGGTACTACTGGACAGTGCGGCCTCCCTGGGTCTGGGACCTGCCTTACACGAATTCCAGAGCCAAGACACTCACTACGTGAAGCAATATATGCCCCCCAAGAGGTACATGAAGATTAATTAGTTCTAAAAGCTTATGCTTTACTTCAGGCTACTACAGCTGGCGAAACATATAAAGGGGTATTCCCATCTGATTAAGCAATGCCCCGTTCACCGTTCTGCAGTTCCCCTGCATAGCGGGCGGCCGGTAGAGATGAGCGAACTTCATATTTTGAAATTCGTTCACGCTTCGTTGAGTGGTAAAAGGTGAATTGCGTTATGGATTCCGTTACCACGGACCATAAGGCAATTCTATGACGGAATGCCATGGTAATAAAGGGATGGGATATCACGTTATGACTTGGGAATATCTCTTTAATATGGCACTTAAAGGGGTGTTATAAAGTTATAGGTGTTTTCTGAGACTTTTATACTGATGATCTTTCCTCTGGATCGGTCATCAGTATCTGATTAATGGGGTCCTCCACCGATCAGCTGTTTGAAAAGGCACCGGCCTTCTCACAGCTTAGCCTAGGCCATGTGCCGTCACGTTCATCGGTCACGTGGCCTCGGCGCAGCTCAGCCCCATTGAATTGAATACCAAGAATGACGGCGCTGTGCTTAGGCTACTTTCACACTTGCTTTGTTCATTCCGGTATTCTGATCCGGCAGAGGATCTCAATAACGGAATAAAAAAACGGATCCGTTTTGATTTTGCACATCAGGATGCATCCGTTCCGTTAGGATGTGGTTGTTTGAAATCAAAACTGAAAAAAAAAAACCTCTAAAACGGTTCTGTCACTATTGATTTACATTGTTTTCAGTGCCGAATCCATTTTTTATCCCGTTTTTATGACCGGAAACAAAACCACAGCTTGCAGTGGTTTTGTGTCCGGTCACAAAACAGAATGGTACCGGGACGGAAGACATCCTGAACGGATCTCTTTCCATTTAGAATGCATGGGGACTAAACTGAAACGCAAATGTGAAAGAAGCCTTAGGAAGCTGAGAGAAGACTGCGGCACTACTGCCTTCTCAAACAGCTGATTGGCGGGGGGGCCCAGATTTCGGACCCCTACTGATCAGATACTGATGACCTATCCAGAGGATAAGTCATCAGTATAAAAGTCTTGGAAAACCCATTTAAAGGGCATTTCCACCATAAGCAATGAAGGCAAGATATACCATAGCCTGACTGGTGGTGGGTTTGACCTCAACACCTAGCATAATGGGGTCACACTAGACTGATTTTTTTTATGGCTTTGGAGGTGTGTAAGATTTGTATTAACCCTCAACTCAATGTACAGTATCACAGATAATATAAGTCACATTGGTGTGAGTTCCTCCCTAGGCAGACCATGTCCCCTACCTTAAAGGGCCCTGGTGTTATCCCTCACTATCGGATGGGAGATCTGGGACTGGTGCCCAGACAAGATGTCTCCAGTGCCATACTCGGCAAGATCGGGATGCTGTCCAGAACCACAAAGCTTGGTCCGCTCCAAGCCAACCCTGCCCTAGCCAAGGTAAGTCACCACTACTGAGTCAAGGATGTCTTTGCCCTCTGTATTCATCTATGAGATGTGGACTCTACACTTCCTCTGTCTCCTTTCAGGACCTGCTGACACTAAGCCAAGATGGAAAGCTCCCGAAACCAAAAGCGTTACCAGGAATCTCCTCGACATCGACCGGCAGTGCGCTTCTGATGGCTAAATGACAATAAGTGACATCTAAATGCATGAGAGTCGATGCGAGCTGAAAAGCTCCATGATTATAATAAAGACTAATGGATGAAGCCTTTCACGTAGTTACGCCACCTTCCCACAGGAGCCATTAACAGATCATGTGACCAGCGTGCAACTGTAGACATGCAGCTTCTTTTCTCCTTAGGAAGTGCTGTATCTGTCACATGAGGGGTATAGGCATCCTAATGATGCGTAGCCCTAACCGGACATCGGCAATAACCAATGCCAAATATCCCTTTAAAAGGGCGGTGCATGACACCGGGATTCAGAGAACACTAGAGAGAGAATGCGTCATGCTCCGCCGCCTCAGACATAACATTGTGTTTTACCCGGGGTCTTTCTTTAAAGGCTCTGGACACCTTTGGGGCAATTTTTCTATGATTACATTTTAACAAATTTTGGGCTAAAACCAATTTTTTTGCAATTGGTCTTTTTAACAGTTTTTGTGCTACAGGGGTTAAATTTCAGTCTATTTGCAAACTGTCACTTTCTGCCCTATCTGTCGCGGTGACAAGTCATCGTGTAGACCTAGCATAAAACCAGAGCAAAATGCTTCAGTTTTGTCACTATGCATTCTGAATGGAGAAAATGCCATTCAGGATGCATCAGTTCCGGTTTGTTCAGTTTTGTGTCCGGTCTGCAAAAGAGGACAAACTGGATCCGGTACCAAAAACAATGTCAGTCAATGGTGCAGGATCCCTTTTTTTTCCAGATTCAATATCATTGACTTACATTGTTTATTTGTGCCAGATACGGGTTTGTTCCGTTTCGATTTAATACAACCGCATCCTAACGGAACAGATGCATCCTGGCGCATTAAATCAAACAGAACCGTTTTGCTGCGGTTATGAGATCCTCTGCCGGATTTCGAAACCGGAATACAAAACCGCAGATGTGAAAGTAGCCTTAAGTCTCATCACATGTGTAGCTCTTATCTCCGATTTCCTGACCTCACTGTAGCTAAATTGTTATGAGACTGATAAGAATATGGCTTAAATGACTGTTTATGAGGTCAGGAGTAGAGATGAGCGAATTTCAGGTTATGAAATTCGTTCACGCTTCGTTTACTGGTAAAAGGTGAATTGCATATGGATTCTGTTACCACGGACCATAACGGAATGCCTTTAGAGGCATTCCGTCATAATAGAAGTCTATGGGCTGCAAAACGGATCCGTCCTGTTTCCATTATGCAGGGGAGGACGGATCAGTTTTGCAGCCCATAGACTTCTATTGTGATGGAATGAATATCGGAATGCCTCTAAAGGCATTCCGTTATAGAATTGCGTTATGGTCCGTGGTAACAGAATCCATAACGCAAATTCACCTTTTACCAGTAAACGAATTTAAAAATATGAAATTCGCTCATCTCTAGTCAGATCAGATAGAGAGGTAAATGGGACTCAGAAATTTAACCCATGTATCACTAAAATGGCTGAAGTTTTTTTTTTTTTATAAAGACCAATTGTAAAAATGATTTTTTTTTTTTGCCCAAAATGAGTAGAATGCAATGATAAAAAAATAAAATTGCCCTTGAAGGTGTACATATCCTTTACCCATTTGATCAACTATTCCTAGTAGCTGCACCTTACACATGAGGGGTACAGGTATGTTGTCAATGAGGTGTAGCCCTAACCTGACATTAGCAATGAACCAAAGGAAGACAATACATCTGTCAATCAAATGGTTTGTATAGATTTAAAATTCACATTTATTCGGAAACTGAAAACTGTGATTACTTTACCAATCACAAAGTTAAAGAAACAATCCGGGGAACACTATTATACTGGCTTATGCCTGGTACAGGGCCTAAAGGGGTTGTTTAAGTTTTCAATATGGATGGCTTACCCTCCATCAATATCTGATCGGCGGTGGTCTGACACCCCCCACCCACCAGCTGTTCTGAAGTTGCTCCAGTGTCGGAAGTTGTGCAGTGGACGGAGCTGGTCACTGCAGCCCTGCTCCCATGGAAGTGAAGGTGCGGGGTGTCCGATCTGATATTGATGGCCTGTCCTGAGGATAGGCCATCAATATAAAATACCCATTACCTAGAGTGACAGTCTGCAAACAGACTGAAATTTAACCCATGTATCACAAAAACTGCTGAAAATTTGTAATAAAGACCAAATGCAAAAATGATTTTTAGCACAAAATAAGTAGAATGCAATAATAAAAAATGCCCTTGAAGGTGTTCATGGCTTTTGCCCATTTGATCTACTATTCGTAGTATCTGCACCTTCCATTATGAACACACAAGGCGTGATAGCGCTCATATATATTGTAGGAATCTGTACTCGCAGTGGTGTCGGAAATGACAGATTGCGGGTTTCAAAGTCCAAACCGTCCTTTTTCGTCACTTCAGCATAACAGATTAGCATCCAAGTTATGGCGTCACTTGATGAGGTGAAGTTACGGCATAACATAACGCAAAAATAAATACCTGCCGGTCTGGGTCTCGCCTATAGAGTCCTGTTCACACCAGGGTAGATCAGGCTTCACTCAGCCAGTCACCAAGCTCCAACCACACAGTTCAGATCTCCAGGCGTCATTCCCCCAGACTGGCATTCTTAGGTCTGCTTTATTCCCCAGTGATGATCCCAGTAGGCCTCACCTGGGATCACCTCGGGCTAGGGGAAAAACCTGTGATGGAGGGGTGTGGACTGGGAAATCCCTCGGCCAGTCCTATCTTACCAAGCTGAGGTATTATATATTACAAAAACGGATTAAGATACACGTTAAAGGGGTTTTTCCAGCTTTATGCATTGAAGCCATACCAGTGATATGGTAGATGCTATCAATATCTGATTGGTGGAGGTACAGTTATCAATATATATCACAGGAACACTCCTAGAAGTTGGTATGTGAGTTTGGACAACTTGTCCTCCTGCCCTGTCTAGTAGTGAAGATTACACTAGAGATCCAACCAAAATGACCGTGGTCCTAGACCTTAGCCGGCTTCTCCTCCGCTGTCTATGAATTGGATATTCTAGAGGGTAACTCCCATCATGCTCTGTTTTCCACTGGCACAGGACTAGCAGCCCGAGTCCGTTTTTGGATGTGTCCAAGTAACAAGTCTAGACCTTTCTCCAGAACTGGGCTCAGCGCCTCCTGCTCGCTCTTGGTAAAGCGTCCAAGCACATATGCGGTCACTGAAGACTTGTCACCCGGACGTCCGATACCAATCAACAGTCTGGTCATCGTCTGCCAAGGAGAAAAAAATATATAATAGTCTTCATTACAGAAGCCTTGTGTGGCCATGCTTGAAGGGACTGAGGGTGGGAGGCATCTGCTGTAGAACTTACATCTGATTTCAGGTGGTCAATGCAGGAACGGACCCCGTTGTGGCCCCTAGAAAATACAGAGAACGGCTGGGGTCGGAATGTTATCACATCGCTAGGTTGCAGTTGGGATTATTTTTCAAGCTACACTGCAGTCCATGACCACTATATCACAGGGCAGAGATCCACCATTTACATACAAATGAGTCAATGATATAAAAGTGACAGTTCTAAAAATGATAATACATTTCTCTCCAGCTCTTTTAAAGAGGTTGTCTGAGATTTTGATATTGATGGTATTGATCAGGATAGGTCATCGGTGGGGGTCCGACACCCGGTACCCCTGCTGATCAGCTGTTTGAAGAGGCTGCGGTGCTTCAGTGAGCGCTGCAGCCTCCCTTTCAGCTTACCAAGAACAGCGCTGTCCAGTGTATAGTGGCTGGTCTTGGTATTGCAGCCCAGGCCCATTCACTTGAATGGGACTGAGCTGCACATAGGCCATGACCAATAAACATGGTGTCATAGTGCTCACCGGATGTATTGGCGCTGAAGCATTAAGATTTTCCTTCACTGGAACTAAAGAGCGCAACGAGTGTCTGGAGTCGGACCCCCACCGAGGATAGGTCATCAATATCAAAATCTCAGACAACCCCTTTAAGAAAAAACCCACAGGTATATATAAGAATGGCACAGAAGAATGAGAGAAACCCTGAGCTTGAGGGTTCGCATTCAGTATTTTCATGTAAAAAGCTGCCTGGATTTATAGAAAGCCTGTGAGTCCTGCTGGCCCCGCCCATGAATCTGTCAATCACACCTTCTGGGAGGGGCATGCAGGACTCACAGGCTCTCTCTATAAATCCTGGCAGCTTTTTATATAAAAACTACTGCATGAAATTTAAAATAAAAAATAATAGAAAATACGACCCTGAGCTCAGAGTCTCGTCCTTTATCCAATGCCGTCTTCAGACCTGATAGATTCAATTTAAAGTTGTCAGATGATCGTTGAGCTAGTCACCTCGCGCTGCCTCCAAGCTTCAGGGTCACCTTCCCTAGAGGTTTGTCCAGCTCGTCATGTAATAGATAGATATTCTCAGGGCTCAGGTGGAACTTTCCAGCTGAATAAGAAAAGCAATAATAATTTGTATATTGAGAGACAGGATAATTCTTATATATAACCAAACATGAAGGAATTATTGGGAATCTAGAGCAGAAACTGTCTGACAGCAGAAATGGAAACCCACCTGGTGGACACAAGCCATCCTTGTATTAAATGGACAGACGGACTTTCATCTGAATGGCTGCCATGTCCCCTGCAGCAGGCAATGCAGAAGACATTTTTGGCTGGCTGTGGTTTCCTATAGTAAAATGCTCTGTCTGCTAGAACTGTGGCGATCAGGAGGCTTCCATGTGAAAGGTGATAAGTCGACCCTTTCAAGAAGTGTGGGAATGAGCAGTTGGGAAATATTTGCAGAAAAAGTGGGATAAAACTTCGTGGTAACCTACACCTTTCTTGGCAAATTCAAAGAAGTATTCCAGTTGCAAAAATATGCCCGATCCAAAGGCTAGTCATAGCACATAAAAGAGCTGCCTGCTGCGGGCCGACTCTGTTATGGGGGACAGCGCTGCGGGCCGACTCTGTTAGGGGGGACAGCGCTGCGGGCCGACTCTGTTAGGGGGGACAGCGCTGCGGGCCGACTCTGTTAGGGGGGACAGCGCTGCGGGCCGACCCTGTTAGGGGGGACAGCGCTGCGGGCCGACCCTGTTAGGGGGGACAGCGCTGCGGGCCGACCCTGTTAGGGGGGACAGCGCTGTGGGCCGACTCTGTTAGGGGGGACAGCGCTGCGGGCCGACTCTGTTAGGGGGACACTGTTCCGGGCTGGATCTTTTATAGGGGTACTGTGGCTCTGCTATGGGGGCATGGTTACAGGCTGAATCTGCTATAAGGACTGGGGCAAGCTGGATCTGCTATGGGCTACTGCTGCAGGCTGGATCAGTTATAGAGAGTCAGACACTGTTGCAGAAGGTTCTACTATGCTGACACTGCTGAAGGCTGGCTCTGTTATGGTGACACTGTTGTATACATATATGACCTACTCCGGACTCGTCCTTCTCACCTGCATTAGCCACACTCGTCCCATTAACATTCATAAACTGCCGGGGTTTTATCAAAATTAGATGAACGCCGTCCAGCTGGGTGGTGATGAGATCTGCTCCTGTCCGTCTTCCACTGGTCAGCGACATTCAGCCTTCGTGCCAGACGGTTAATGGCAGTCATGCCCACACTGTGTCTAGTGCCAGACATGCCATGATTGCCCAGTCCAACCACCTAGACATGGAAGGCAGCATAAGATATTGGTTATTTGCCATATCTAGTCAATTTTACTCTGTCACTTCCAGAATTTTAAGGGGCTTGTCTAGAATGGGGGGCATTCCAATCAGTACAGGCAAGAGCACTGCCCCCTCACGTCAAAGCGGGACATGAGGGTATGTATCTATACCCTGGTCAGTATGAGACACTGAGCAAGGGCACAGATGGAGGTCAGCGTATACTTTGCATTACTTCAACATATGGACAGCCCAATATGGCGACTACCGGTCATTCACAGACGCCATTTTTAAAAATCACTTTTATACATATGTTACATGGGACTTTGTAAACACATGTGTGATACAGAATCATACGTGTGTTGCCTAGTAACAGATTACAGGCACCTCCAGAAAGCCAGCTGTTCTGAAACTACAAGTCCCAGAATGCTCCATTCACTTCTAAGGAAGTTAGGGCACATGCACACGACCGTATGTATTTTGGGGTCCGCAATACACGGATCCGTAAAAAAACTAACAAAAAAAAACTAACGGTAACAACAGAGTGGCGTCCATGTTACATCCGTTTTCTGCGGATGCACTGTAACAATGCCTGTCCTTTTCCGCAAAATGGACAAGAATAGGACATGTATTTTTTGGCGGAATGTACTTGCGGATATACGGATACGGAATACAAAGGGAGTCATTTCCGTTTTTTTGTGGCCCCATGGAAGTGAATGGTTCCGCATTCACGGACACAAAATACGTCTGTGTGCATGAGTCCTTAGACGAGCCGAGCATGTTTTCATGCTGGGAGTTGTAGTTTCACAGCAGCTGGAGTGCTGAAGGTTGCAGACCCCCTTGATTACACAGGGGACACCTTCCCATACCAATATGGCTGAGACATTTGGGCACTGCAGGACACACTGTGAAAAACGAATTCATTCACCATGAAGCGCTGCTCCCTACTGGGACCTCCAATGGCTGCCTGACTCATGCACCGACCCAAGCGGAGACAGCACACAGCTCTCATTGCCGGCAGCATGGTCCTCCACCAACATGGCAGATATATCCCGATGACTTCCGGGTCATGTGACTGTCAGTAGCTGATGACGCTCCCTCACGTGATCCCATCAATACAACACTATAGAGAAGAAGAGTGTAATTTAGAGTGCGGAGAAAACATCGTAGCGTTGAGTTAGAGGGGAGAGAGACCCCTGCTGGCTGGAAGTGGAACTGCACCTACAATATCTGATTAGAATATGCATGCTCAACCATACTCCATTAAAACAGGTGACACTGGACCCCCATTCTGGTGATCAGTGAGTATCCCAATAGTCAAACCCCCATCAATCCAGCAGTTATACTTATCCAGTTGGTAGGGGATAATTTCTTACACATTAGAATATTCCTGGGGGTTGTCCAGGATAATTTTTAAAGGTGTAACATTAGGGAATGTGATAAAAGTAAATTCTGTGTGACTACAGTCACCTCCACAACAGCACGGAGACCCGCTGTAGTCACCCAGTAGCAGAGTGGCCTGTTACTAGGCAACAGCCCAAAGGCGCTGTTCAGAAAGAGACGCCAAAGGTGAGAATACTGTTCCATTATGACATCACGGGTTCTAAATGTCGCCTGGATGATGCAATCCTTCTATTCCTGCCCCAGTCATGGCGATGCTGACCTGGAAGAAGATGAGATGCGTCTGCGCTCACATCGCCGTCCTCCTGACTATTCTCCAAGTCTGGGCCCCGACAACTGCAAATAACAGAACAGGTAAAAACTAAGGGGGTCATTTATCAAGCTGGTGTAAAGTAGAACTGGCTTAGTCGCCCCTAGGCAACCAATCAGATTCTACCTTTCATTTTTCACAGCTCCTTTGGAAAATGAAAGGTGGAATCTGATTGGTTGCTAGGGGCACCTAAGCCAGTTCTACTTTACACCAGTTTGGTAAATCTCCGCCATAGTGCTAGCAAAGAGCTGAAAGTTTGTGCGTGTGTGTGAGAGAGAGTTCAGCATATCATGGCACAGTTCAAAGTATATAGTATCTATGCATAATACTGCGGTTAGTGGGTGTTATTTTGAATATAATCAATATAAAACTAGAAGTGCAGTGCATACTGACACCAAGTGTATCTAAATCATTGTATACATAGTGAACACTGGCACAGTTCAAAATATGGTAATCATTTCACAGTCAAAAAAAGAATCAATTTGTATCATGCAAAAAAATGCGGTATTTACTGACACCAAATGTGTCTGAATTGTAGGATGCACAATTGTAACATCTAATGGCTCAGCTCAAAGTATATAGTAATCTCTGCGTAAGGACTCATGCACACGACTGAATGTATTTTGCGGTCCGCAAAAAATACGGAGGACATCCGTGTGCATTCCGGAACAGCTGGGCCCTAATAGAACAGTCCTATCCTTGTCCGTAAGGCCTCATGCACACGACCAGTTTTTTTGTGGTCCGCAAACCGCAGATCCGCAAAAAACAGAAGCCGCCCATGTGCCTTCCCGCAATTTGCGGAACGGAACGGGCGGCCCATTGTAGAAATTCCTATTCTTGTCCGCAAAACGGACAAGAATAGGACATGTTCTATTTTTTTTGGGGGGGGGGGCCACGGAACGGAGCAACGGATGCGGACAGCACACGGAGTGCTGTCCGCATCTTTTGCGGCCCCATTGAAGTGAATGTACCACCAAACTGCGACTCGGATGCGGACCCAAACAACGGTCCTGTGCATAAGGCCTAATGCGGACAATAATAGGACGTGTTCTATTTTTTTGCGGAACGGAAATACGGACACACGGAAATGGAATGCACAAGGAGTAACATCCTTTTTTTTTTGCGGGCCCCTTGAAATGAAGGGTTCTGCATATGGTCCGCAAAACAAAAAATGAAACGGACACAGAAAGAAAACATGAATATAATACAAGAGGTGCAGTGTATTCTGACACCAAGCATATCTAACTTATAGTATATGGAATATAGAATTGTTGTAAATACCACCACACACGCATTAAGCGGACAGGCAGCTCCGGGGACCCTAACCAATATCCTGCTCTAGCAACGGTTAGGGGTGCATGTGCCCCGGTGATGGGGGCCAACAAGTCAATCCACCTTACCCATGGTATTTTAGTTATAGAGCTTTGGAGTAAGGTCACGAGTAGAAATTAGGGAGAGGGGTGAATGTCCCCTAGAGGTCAGGGGTCATGACTCCAGAGGGGCATTGCTTACATGCAGTGGGTGTTAGATGGTTGGCTGGTGGCGGGTATGGCGGACATTCCTCAGGTATGCATGCCCACCTCTAGCCAATGGCGTCAGCCCAGTCTACAGATCAGGTTCTCAGACACAAAGGGTCCATTCACACGTCCGTTGTTTCTTTCCTGATCTGTTCCGTTTTTTGCGGAACAGATCTGGACCAGATCTGGACCCATTCATTTTCAATGGGTCCTGAAAAAAAAAATCAGACATTGAGCTGTCCGATTTTTTTTCAGGACCCATTGAAAATGAATGGGTACAGATCTGGTCCAGATCTGTTTCGCAAAAAACGGAACAGATCAGGAAAGAAACAACGGACGTGTGAATGGACCCTAAAGGAGTCAATATGGTGGAGATCAAGTAGAACATGTCATAATCTAGAAGTGATCCAAAATCGTCATTTTTTGGGTGTAAATGCCGCACTCACAATCTACAATATATTTGTCATTTCAGACAAAAATGAAGAATATCGCTCCAGTCTACAAGTAAACGGTGAGTATACCCCGGGGGGGGGGGGGGGGGGGGCGGGGAGGATAAGATTAATCAGCTAAAGTCATGTATTTTTAAAAGAAAAAAAACATGGCTTCCCGAAAAAACAGTGCCACACCTGTCCTCAGGTTCTATGTGGTATTGCAGCACAGCCCCATTCACATCAATGTAGCCGAGCTGCAATACCACACACAGCCTGTAGACAGGGGTGGTGCTGTTGCCTGGAAGTAAACAGCCATGTTTTTCAAATTCTATACAACCCCTTTAATTCATTGATGCTTCTCCCTTCTTTAAGGATCGGCGGTCACTCCCCGTTATCACAGACTGGTCAAACGATGCTGGAATTCAGGTACGTAAGATTATCAGCTTCCATCTTCTTGTAGCGCTGTAAAACCACAGGGCCGAATTATGAAACGGTCGTGTATAGCGGCCAATCACAGCACAGCGTCCATTTTCCAGGAGCAGGGCACGAAATCAAAGCTGCGCTGTGGGACCGTTTTTAATTTTAGACAGTTTCCTTGAATGTCCATCGAAACGGAAGGAAACTGGGCTTGTCATGGTGATTACCTGCAGCCACCACTAGGGGGAGCTCATTGCATGCAAATGTATACAAGCTCCCATTGCGCTCAATACTAGCTGTAAAAAAAAAAAACATATGCAGTGAGCTCCCCCTAGTGGTGGCTGCCCATAGCCAAAAAGGTAGCATTTATGGGGGATTAAACTGTGCAATTGTATTGGATGCCCCTGCCGCTTCTCTTACCCCAGATATATATATTTTTTTTATGACCAGTAATCTCAGGACGGCCAACTTTGGCCAAAGTCGTAGTGCTTGGAACGTTCTTCATTCTCATGGCTTTGGGAGCTGGACTGTGGCTTTTCTGTTACATCTAGTAAGTTATACGCAGTGCATTGCATGACTATATATGTGGACGAAGTTGTTGTTTTTTTTTTTTTATGTAAGTTTAAGGGGAAACGGGATTTCGGAAAGTTCAATATTGATGGTCTATTCTCAGGATAGGTCATCGATATCTGATTTGTGGGGGTCTGACACCTGGGACCACCACCGATCATCTGTTTGTAGAGGCTGTGGCTCTTTTTACAGCACAGCGCCGTACATTGTATAGTGGCCATGCTTGGTATTGCAGCCCCGGCCATTCAATCAAATAGGACGGAGATGCGCCTAGGCCTGGTCCTGGTAAGTGAGGAACATGATCCCTCATGGCCTTTTCATACTGCTGATTGGGGGGGGGGGGGGGGGGGCAGGATTCGGACCCCGCCGATCTGATATTGATAAACTATCCTGATGATAAGCCATTAATATTGAACTTCTGTAGGACCCCTTTAAGGCCAGTCTTGTTAGAGGCCACGTTTTTTTATTATATTATCTTTTTCAATTCAGTCGCAGACATAAAAGAGGATTTGCTGAAATTGAAGAAGATCTCTTGGCGGGAAGACGATGTTTTAAGCCACAGTTAGAAGACCCGGAGACCGTTTTTTTTGCGATGCACGTCACCAGGCCAGGTAATAAGAAGACGCGTTTTTTTTTTTTTTTTAAAGGATTGTTTGAGATAAGGGAATTTTTGCTGGAACAGCACCACTCAAGGATTGGGTCTGGTATTGCAGCTGAGCACCATTCCAGGAATTAACAAATTAATATGGGTGACTTGCTGTCAAGTGACACATCACTGTATGGCCCCAGCCTTATGGGGTCCAGGAGCTTCAAATTACACCACAGCTTGGGGAGGGTATGGAGCATATGGAGCATGGTCATGGGCTATACTGTCCTAGGATGGTGACATCAAACAGAACCCCCTGAGGCAGCGGCTTCATCCACTGTAGACCAGGGGTGAGCAAACCATGTCACTCTAACCATTGTGAATCTACAACTCCCAGCATGCACACTTGCTCGGCTGTTCTCAAAATCCCCACAGAAGTGTACGAAACATGCTGGGAGTTGTAGTTTGACAATAGCTGGAGTGCCGGAGGTTGCTGACCCTTCCTGTAGCGGGTTCTTGATTCTTGACACCAACTTCTTACTTGTATTTTGTGTTTCAGTTACTTTCATGAGAAAAGTGATATCTAGCAAAATTAGAAGACGCAAAGTAGACGAGGTGGAGGAAAGTGAGGAGGATAAGGAAAGTGAGGAAGATGAGGAGGAGGAGGAAGAGGAGGAGGAGGATGTGCAGAATGGAAATGAGAACTTAAAAAACCTAACACAGTCCCCTGGAGGTCTAATGAAACCAACGGTCAGGAAGACGAGAAAAGAAGTAAACTACGAAGAAGAGCCAGAGAATGAGAGCCAGGTCCATGGTGGAGACCCAAGAAAGCCAAACAAAAATGAGCTCCAAGGCAAAGCCAAGGCCTCAAAAGGCCAAGAAACTCATAAGGAGATGGCGAAAACAAATGAGGAGAAGGGTGAAAAGTCAGAGAAGTCAGATCCCACCAAGAAAGACATAACAACTAGGAAAAATCTAGACCTAAAAAAGAAAGGCAGAAGTGAGCAACCAGACCACAAGAAAAAGGAAGCTGGCGAGAAACCAGACAAGAGCGCGGTGGGAAAGACCATGAAAGATCCCAGGAAAAAAACTGAAAAGAAGACCAAGAAGGAGGACAAAAGCGAGAAAAAAGACCAGAAACCAAAAGCCCAAAAGTTGACCGTGAAGAAGCAGGAAGCACCGAAAAAGGTAAAAACTGAGAAGGTCAAAGCCACCAAACCGAATAAAACCAAGACGAAGAAAGCTACAAAAGAGAAAAATAGCAAAAAGAAATTTGGAGGCTTCTTTAATAAATGACGGAGATGGGCATCCTAAGGTTCCCATGTGCTTTCACTCATGTATTAGGGAGGGACCCCCCAAACTGATTCCTTTAGAACTGTATGGTAATCGAAGTTAATTTAAATAGAACTGGAGGTTGGGGGGGTCCAGGACATTACAGGTGGTTAGTCTGTGCATGTTTATGGGGGAAGTCATTGTTATAGGTTTTTGACCACCAAGACCCAACATCAAGATGAAGGCGCAGCATGCTCCTTCAAAGAGTCCTTACCAGTGCAGCGAGCTACGACAGAATGGGTAGCCATGGTGCCGCAGCACAGGGAACAAGCTGAAGGGGCCCTTGTGATCAGTCATGGTCGCACAGGTCGGACCCCCAGTCATGGGGGCAAGCTGTACATGTTCATTACCATGAAACTTGCATCTCAGGAACCTGTAAGAACGCATGGTGCACTACATGGACATCTGTGGTACTCCCATCCATTGGGAGAATGTGGGTCACCTAATCTGTGAATTGCTAGGTTGTTTCAAACTTCCATTATAGGCTATGGACACCTTCGGGGACATTTTTTTTTAGGATTGCATTTTTCTCATTTTGGGCTAAATATCATTTTTTCAATTGGTCTTTAGGAAAAATATTCACAAGGGTTAACTGTCTAGCTGTGTGGATTGTACTTTTTACTTTGGTGCCGGTGATCTAATAAAAGTTCTCTCTAAATGACAAAAAAGGTCATAAACACTTATTTAAAAGGTCCCTATAAACACGACAATATGACAGCAGATGGAAACGTTTCCTTCCGGACTATCTGCTGCCCGCTGGTGGAGGAGACCAGTTCATTTACATGCAGCGATCTACTCCAGAGATGGGGAGAAGCGATCGCTAATGCTATCTCGTTCTTCCCCATAAAGACTGGTTTCCCAGCAGCAGATCACATAAACAATCCAAAGTAATCGGCAGTACATTTACACCGCCAGATCATTACTAACGAGTGTTACTATGAACTCTCGTTAGCGATGATCTATGCGATTATCAGCCCGTGTAAAGGGCCCTTTAGCCACATTCATATCAGTTAGGGCTCATGCACACGACCGTTGCGGACCCATTCATTTCAAAGGCTCTGCAAATCCGGAGATGCGGAATGGAAGAATGTAACGGAACACTACGGAGTGCTTTCTGGGGTTCCGTTCCGTGCTTCCGCACCGCAAAAAGATAGAACTTGCTCTATCTTTTTGGGGAACGGAAGGATCGCAGACCAATTCAAGTGAATGGGTCTGCGATCCCCATCCGCCTGCCCCACGGAAGGTGCCCGTGCATTGCGGACCGCAATTTGCGGTCCACAGCATGGGCACTGGCTTCACACATGCGTGTGAACGAGCCCTAACTTCCATTTTTTTTGCAGACCCATTGAAATGAATGGAACGGACACGGAAAAAAAATACGTTTGCGTGCAGGAGCCCTTAGGGAGAGTTCACATCTCAGTTTCATTTTCTGTTCTTCTGATCTCTCAAAAGAACAGGAAAAAAAACAAAAAACGACAGGATCCTGTAAAAAAAAATGATCCTGTGCATCAGTTATGCACATCTGGCATCCGTTTGAGCCATTTCCATCGGAGATCCGTTTTTTAGACGCAAAAAAAAAAAAAAGTACTGCAGGATGGATCAGAAGAATGGAAAATGAAATGCAGATGTGAACTTTCTCTAAGATAAGAATTGAGCTATAATAAGAAGTGTTTATGAGGTCAGAGATTAGGAGCCATCAGCTGGAACACAGTAAAAATACAAAGCTTGAAAATGGAGAATCTCAAGGCTGTACAGAGAAAGGGGCTCAAAAGTCTTAGATCAGATTTTTAGCTCAACATAAAGTACAATGTAATAATAAAAAAAATACAATAGGGGAAGATTTATCAAAACTGGTGTAAAGGAATATTGGCTTAGTTGCCAATAGCAACCAAACAGATTCCACCTTTCATTTTCTAAAGGAGCTCTGAAAAATGAAAGGTGGGATCTGATTGTTTGTTTGCTATGGGCAACTAAACCAGCTGTACTTTACACCAGTTTGATAAATGGAGTGCTCAACAGGGGTGAGGGGGACCCCCGTTCTCCCGAGAGGTAGAAATCCGATAGGTGGGACCTCCACCTGTTAGACACCTTTTATATGCCATAAAAGTATCAGATCCTTAAGATGACTGAACCTGTGGCCCTCAGACTAGCAAAGAGGGTGCACCCCCTACTATACACAGACTGGGCAATTTATGGTGACAATAGTTAAAGGGGGTTACCCCAAAAAATGATTTACCACCTATCCATAGGACAGTTGCGGGTGTTTCCGACTGCTGGGACCTCCAACAATCCTGAGAACTAGGTCCCCTCTTTAAAGGGGGTAACGCACTCCATTCAGGGACATGCACACATCCACTCCATTCAGAGGGGGACCTCTTGTTTTCTGGATTACGGGGGGTCCCTAATCACCTATCCCGTGAACAGGTGGTAAATACATTTTTGTGAGGAATCTGCTTTGGATGACAAGCTGGTCACAGACTGTACTACAGCTGCGATCCCCAGCAATCAGCTGTAATCTGATCCAGGTGCTCCGTTCCACTGCAGCGCCATCACAGGTGAAGAGAAGTATTACAATAATGAAATCAATGAGCAGTAACACATGGACGTGATGGGTCCTCCGGGGTGATAGAGGCTAACAGAGGAGGGCCCTGATGGGAATGTATAGGAAAGCCAAACTACAGTCATCCAAAATAAGAAAACTGGAACAAAAAGACTTCAAAAATAAAAAAACTTTTAATTTATTTTAGTCAAAATTTTTGGTCATCAGTACAAATGTTGGTAACCATAACAGGCGGTAAAATATCACTTCTGTATTTTTAAAGGCTCTCTTAGAAATTAGGGTTGTCTGCCCAGCCTCCCACCCCCTCTCAAAGAGTGCCACTCTTGTCCATTGCGTCCATCTGGTATTTAATGGGGTTGAGTTGCAATACCAGATGCAGCCACTGGATACGAGTGGCGCTGTTTCTAGGAAAAAAATGAGTGACAAGCAATATGATTCAGCTGCCGGTGGTCACCCAGCTTTCTTCAGGGCTGAACAGAAGGCGTTTAAAGGGGTTCATCGCGTTTCCTAAACTGATGATCTATCCCAGGCATGCTCAACCTGCGGCCCTCCAGCTGTTGCAAAACTACAACTCCCAGCATGCCTGAACAGCCTACAGCAGGGCATTGTGGGAGTTGTAGTTTTACAACAGCTGGAGGGCCGCAGGTTGATATATCGGAAAAGCGGAGAACCCCTTTATCAACTCCGAAGAAGACATCCGATTTCTTTTTTGTGTACTTCCCTTTTAAATTTTTCAAAAATCCACTACCCACCTTACCACACCATAAACTCAATTTTCCTGCTGCCATACAGAAATATATAAAAATAAAAACAGATTTTCCATTAATTTATATTACTGTAATTAAAATAAAAATTTAACCCTCCTCTTGCCAGACCTCAATGTGCAAAATCCACCTCTGCAGAATGGCTTTATGGACCTCTGAGCGGGATGGGTTCTCTTGCTTTTCAGTGGAAATTGAACGCACCCAATAATCCAGAAAGAGCTGCGTTTTCTGGATTACCGGAATTTGCGGTGCAATTTCAAGTTACTGATCACAATCAGCATAAAATCACTCACTGGAAGGAGATTAGTCAATTTCGACCATCATTTTTTGTAACATATAATCTTAAAAAGCACCTGCTAGCAGGGTCGACCCTATCATACTGGGCATACTACCTGGTAGGGTTGATCGTGCCGATTCGAGGGGCGTGGTGAACCCTAGAACGCTAAGGTGCACTGAATAGCCAGGCCCCGCCCCTTGGTGCACTAAAGCCTTAATTTGCATAAAGAATAAAAAAGTCTTTTTTTCCCCCTCTGGAACCCCGCAAACAATTTTCACAAGACAGGTATCTTAATCAGCAGAATCAACCCTACCAGGCAGTATACCCGATTTAATAGAGTTGATCCTGCTGATAAGTGCAGTTTAAAGGGGTTCGCCAGCTTTTGCCATCTCCCCCTCCCTGACAGACACGTGCTCCCCACTGCTCGCTTCCGGCTTCTTCACTCCACCATGCTCTGGTCCCCTCTTGTAAATTTCCAGTATGGACTGGGAAAGGGGGCGTGTTTCATGTGTGCTGCTGCTGGACGCACAAGCAGCAGCCATTTATATTGGCCTCTGCCGGAAATTAACTTGCGGGGGACTGTGAACGCAACATTGGACCGAAGGAGCTGGAACTAAGCAGCGGGTAGCAGGTACGTAAACTTCCCACCACAGGTCCAGGAAGGAGAGGGGAAGGGAGGCAAAGTGTTAAAAAGCTGGAGGACCCCTTTAAGACAGTGACATGTGACACCCAAAGACACGTGACAATCACACCCATAGGAATATATATACGCATTTGCACAATCATTCAGTGACAGGATCTGGTCATGCGACAAGGAGTGCAACTTAAAGGGGCTATCCTCTTGAAATATGGAGTTATTAAGGGGGAGGTCCCCATTCTGAAAGCTGGCATGGCATATTGCTTTTAGTGGGTGCCATGTAATCCTTCCACGTTGCTACCCCTTAGTAATGAGGGGTACCTGTCAAATACAAAGATGTCCAAAGGGTATGGGGGTCAGGTGGGAGTAGATCAGCACCCAATTTCATAAAAGCCAAACTGCACTGCCCGCTGGTGCCTGGCATCACACGGCTGGACTACCCAGACCGGCCATCCTAAGGCAATAGTGACAAAGCATTAAAATGTAGTGGTGAAGGTTAATAAGTGGTAAATCGTGCCACCCCAGATCCCTCCTGTCCACATTCAGATATGCACAGAGTCATGCCCACCCACCAGAAGTCTAATTGACCTCCTCGTCAGCCTGAACTGCCCCCATGCTAAGCTCAGGTAGGGCGTTCCATGTATGAAGATGGGTATGAACCCACGATCCCCTTGCGTCTTCGTAACGTAGCCAAGTGCATCCACCTGGGTACCAGAATTCTTCTGCTGCCAGTCCAAAGGAGCAACTGCGGAGACGTCTTTAATTCGTGGATCGCTGCTCCAAGACGAGCGTCACCTAATCATTGTCCACGCAAAAGGTGAAACCTTGATGTAGAAGGCAAGTTTTCCTGAGATCAGTAGGTATTAATGTAACAGTCAATGTGGATAGAAACTTCTCAATTCCTGCCATTTAAGGGGTCGGCCCATCTCACACATTGGTGGCTTATCGCTCCCCAGAGGTGGAACCTGCACCTATTTGACATTGGTGGCCTATCCTAGCGATACGCCACCAAGGTGTGAGATGGGCCAACTCCTTTGAGAAACAGAACAGTCACTATCTGCGCGGTCCCTGGCACCACTGTTGGCACAGCCTTGGCGCTACCGATGGAGGCTCAGCTTGGCAGACACGGTTTTACAGCCTTTGTCAGAAAACAACTTGGTTTCTCTCGGGGAGTACGTCATGTCCTTCGCCACCTTAGATGCCAACTCTTCATCCTCTACCAAGCCCTGATGTCTTTGCTCCGCCAGGACACATTTCTTCACGTGAGTGAACTCCAGCGGCAGGAAGGGGACAAAGTAATCTATCAGGTTCTTCTCGATGAGGCTGCTGTGCCAGAAGCCACCTGGGCAAGAAAGGAGAAAAAGGCATCGTGAGTACTGACAGCTAAGTGTGCCCATGTGTAGTATGGGCATCCCTGCAATAAAAGGAACCCTCTATATGCCAGCTACTTGGTATGCTGTGGTATACATTCTGCATTAAAGGGGGGGGGGGGGGGGGGGGGGTCTCACTTCAGCAAATAGAATGTATCATGTAGAGAAAGGTAATACAAGGCACTTACTAATGTAATGCGATTGTCCATATTGCCTCCTTTGCTGGTTTCCATGGTTATGACCACCCTGCAATCCATCAGTGGTGGTCGTGCTTGCACACTATAAGAAGAAGCACCAGCCTATGTGCGCTACCATGGTCCGGGCTACCAGAGAGGCCAGCACTTTTTTCCTATAGTGTGCAAGCACGACCACCACTGATGGATTGCAGGGGGGTTGTAAGTTTGTAACTATAGAAATGAGCAGTGTACAATGTGATGGAGATATGAATCCAGCCAGCAACGGAGGCAATATGGACAATCACATGGCTTGAATTAACTTTCTCTACATGATAAATACCACTTGCTGAAGAGAGACAACCCCTTTAAGCTACCAATACTTATCCCCTATCCACAGTGACCGATAGCACGAGGGGCCGCCAGCAATCTCCGAGGGGCCGCCAGCAATCTCCGCACCACAGAAGTGCATAGAGCAGTGATCACAGACGCTCCATTCTCATGAGGCACTCTGATACCTCCATTCTTGTGATCGCTGAAGGTTCTAGCAGAAGTACCCCCAGCAATCAGACATTTATGCCCGATCCTGTGTACAGGGGATAATTGTCGTTAGTGGGCACTTTTAAGGTGCCATAAAAACTTCATGCGCTTTATGGTGCTCCAACAAAAAAAAGCCTCAGAAAAGTAAGCGCCCATGTATACTTCTCGGGGGGCCATATACATTGTATCATGTGCAATCATTGTGCGTCTGGTATGATATAAAGTAGGATTATTTTCCAACTTTCAAAATAACGTCTCAGTTTATTCAATATTTTCAAGATCTCTGCTTGCTGTCTATGAAGAGGCTGAAATCCCACACTGATCGTATACAAAAAAAAAAAAAAAAAAAAAAAAAAAGAAGAACAAAAGGGCCATTCAAGTGAGGATATATCTGACTTCTGAGACCCTGAGAATGATGGGTCACCATTCAAGCGCATGGCTTCAGCTGCATAGCCGGGTGGCCACCGTGCAGGGAGAAAATTTAGAAGGGGGTTGACATCAGAGCCTTGGCGTTTTCATTCTCAGACCTCCACTGATCAGAAATGGACTTTCATAGCCTACCGATATACCATTATAAGATAGGAATAACCCATATAAACCAAATAAGGGGTTGGCCACTTTCTACAGTGGAGATAACCGTGTAGGCACTAGCCTAGGAAACCCAAGCCCCCTCAAGTCTTACCTGAGCAACTCAGGTAAGTGCCGGCCTATGCCCATGGATCTTGCCTATAAACAGCAGCTGCTGCGCCCATGGCAGCGTGACATCATCTGCTGCGCTTGTGCTGAAAGCATTCAGAACATGCACAGTTAATTGCAGCAGAATCTGGTCTACCTGTGCATGCGCTGAATGATGTCACGGCAGAGGTCACACGGGTTAATGAAGTGACTACCATGGATGCAGCTGCTGCCAGCACCCGCCATTTACAGAATGGATCCATGGGTAGCAGGGGACAATGGACTGGGGTGCTCAGGTCTTGGGGTGTCCTGGGCTAGTAGTGCACACAAGGTCAGGGCGTTAAAAGGGGATGACCAAGATTTTTACATCGATTTTATACCCTCAGGACAGGACGGAGCTGGTTACTGCAGCGCTGCTCCCATTCACTAACAGTGCTGCAGTAACCTGCTCCGTCCTCTACACAATGGATGGCGCTGTGCAGTGCCAGTGCTGGAGCTACTCCACAACATCAGATTGGCAGGGGTGTTGGAACCCCGCTAATCACCTATTGCGGCCTATTCTGTGGATAAGCCATTAAATCCTGGACAACCCCTTTAAGTGCACTGGTGTATTTATTTCACTTTTTTGGCGCCGTCTCCCCGATAGATATATTTTTTCACAGTGATAGGGGTGTCTAGGGCCTGGTAGCAGGGAATGGTTTCGGACGGGGCTGCTCTTATCAGGGCGATGACTCTGTATTAGGAGGTCATCAGGGTTTGTTAGCCTGTGTAGGGCATACTAGGGTCAGTACAGGATCAGACCCCTTGCCTGTACTTACCAGGTGTACCATCCGTTGAAAACATCATCAACAAGACCGAATTTTAACTGATGCGACCTGTCCTGGAGCTTTATCCATATCCTGCCAACGCCATGATTGATATGATGTGAGACGAAGGAGAAGGGCACGACATGAATGGGACAGAATCATCGCAAACCTATCCTGCTTTGAAGCTACATCCATATGCTGTTGAACCAACATTTTGGTAAGGCCTCATGCACACGACAGTATTTTTTAACGGTCCGCAAAACGGGGTTCCGTTGTTCCGTTTTTGATTTTTGGAGGATCACCAGACATGAAAAGTGAAGTTCAAGTCAAGTCAAGTTTGCCTTGCAAATGATATGAAAAAAAACGGACACAGATCACGGACGCGGACGACAATCTTGTGTGCCTCCGTGTTTTTTCACGGACCCATTGATTTGAATGGGTCCGCAAACCGTTGTCCGTGAAAAAAAAAAATAGGACAGGTCATATTTTTTTCACGGACTGGAAACACTGATCACGGACGCGGATGACAAACGGTGCATTTTCCGAGTTTTCAACTGACCCATTGAAAATCAATGGGTCCGCAGAAAATACCCGGAAAACGGAACAACGGACACGGAACACAACAACGGTCTTGTGCATGAGGCCTAAGAAACATCTATTCCTCACCCGTTGTATGCTTATTCGCTACGCAGGTCCTTTGGTTGAGTTTTTTTCAGATTTATGTGCGGTTTGTCTCCTTTTGGTCCACCTGATCCCGACTTTTTAGGAGTCATATTAAAAGTTACGTTTTAGCTATTACTACTGCTCCCTTTCAGTAAGTTCCCCTTTTAGGGGCACTTTTTTGCAGATTTCTCACTACACACTACGCTCTAGTATTTGTATATTCTACACACTACTGTCAGGCTGCTCAGCCATGACAGCATATCGTAGGCAAGATCACACCATTACCATCTATTGTAGGGTGTAGTGAGTGAAACCAGTCCTACTCACATTTCAGGACAGGTTGATGGCAGCCATTTTGAAACATTCCCGTAGAACCCCTTTAAATGAATGAGACTGACACACAATACAGAGTACAGCTACTATAAAAAGTGTATGGCGCTTTGCTTAGTATACTATGAAAAGGCCCAGCTCATCGGCAGGGGTGCTGGAAGTCGGACCCCCACCGATCAGATATTGATGACCTACCCTGTGGGTAAATCATCCAAATTGAATTCCCAATTTAAGCTCCAGACTCCTTTGCCCAGACACACCACCGCCACTCACTGTTATTGTTGTTGAACAGTCCGACAGACAGCGCGTTCTCCATATCCTTCAGCTCCAGATCCTCTCTCTTCCTCCCCGCTTTCCAAAATTCCAACATCTGCCTATTGATCAGATCACCACCGGCATTGCTGAAGAAGAACAGCACAGATTATACACTGGAAAATACTCCACTGGGGGTTAAATTCCAAATTGATCGCACTCTTACTATAATCAGAGAGGGCGATGACAAGCTCCCAGTAAGTACAAGTGTCTAACGCATCCTTATCTGTCTAGTCCAATGGTGTCCAACCTGCAGTCCTCCATCTGGTGTGAAATTCACACTCCCAGCATGACATGTTGAGAGTTGTAGTCTCACACGAGCTGGAGGACTGCAGAACTGGTCCATGCGTTAAAAATACGATCCAGCAGTTTACACACATTCTATCCATCCCTAGATGTATGGTTACCATTTCACATTACTTGCCAGTCCAAAATGGGGGCTCACCCACACAGCCGATCCACAAGCCCATACCGTTCCTCAGATTTGACCTATAAGCACATGGAGGTTTAATGTAGCTGTATTACCTCTAAGGCCTCACGCACACAACCACATTATTGGTCCATGTGCAAGCCGCACTTTTTGCGCATCACACACGGATCCATTCATTTCTACGAGTCTGCAACAAAAAAACGGACAGCCACTCAATGTCATCCATGTGCTGTCTGTATCCAGGCTGCAAATTTTAGAACCAGTCCTATTCTTGTCTGTTTTGCAGTGCCTTTTTTTTTTTTTTCACAGTGAGACCGCATCCATATTTTGCAGATCCATGATTTGCAGACTGCAAAACGGATGCGGTCATGTGCAGGATGCCTAAGATTAGTTGCACATGTTGTGGATTACGCACGGAAAACCACAGTGTAATACAGCACCAGAAAGTGTATGAGATTAGACAAGTCTCATGTAAACGATGCATTTTTTTTATCCTTGCGGAAATTGACCTGCCGCGGCATGTCAATCGTTTGTGCAATTTTTTTTGTTAATGTTTCACCCTACGCAATACAAAAGGGAAGATCCGCAGCAAATCCGCAACAAGAAACACAAATAACGCATGCGATTTTTGGTGCAGAAAAAATATGCACAAAAATCCGCACGAAAATCTGTTCGGAATTTCTGTTTGTAAATAGCCTTATGTATTTTGAAAATGCGCTGAAAAATCGGCGCAGAGTTCACATGTGTTGTTTTTTCCCCAGCACTTTGTGTGTTTTTTTGTATATGTTTTTGATGCAGTTTTTTACACTGCATTTTCAGCTCAAGGTTTTTGGTGCGTATCTGCTCCAAAAAAACCACGTGGAAAACACACGGACTTATATGGAGCAGTTTTTTATGCTTCTTATTCATTTCAGATAGGGCATGCTGCCCCCAAGATAGGGCATGCTGCCCCCAAGATAGGGCATGCTGCCCCCAAGATAGGGCATGCTGCCCCCAAGATAGGGCATGCTGCCCCTTTTTTCCACATGGAAAAAAAAAAAAAAACAAGCGCTGCTTCCCACTGAAATAAATGGGTGGCCATTTTGAGGTGATTTTAGGAGCTGATTTTGAGGCGGAAATTCTCCCAAATCAGCGCCAAAAAATACCAAGTGAACTAGCTCTAAGAGAGAATATAGCTACTCAGGGACATAATACGTTAACACACGGATTGCCTATGGGTCTGTATTATAGTAGAGGTAGGTCATCCTGGGGAACCTAAGGCCTTGTGCACATGATGGGCATGTACAGGGGCATAATATGGAGCCCGACTACCCTCTGTAAGAAAAATAATTGTTTCTACTAGGGAAGAACAGCACGGACTCCACGTGCCGCCATACAGGTTCCAGGCCCAGTGATGAGCATTACGCCCCTTTCACACGAGCGTGAAGGATTGGCTCCGGAGGCGTTCAGTGAAACTCGCACCATTTTGCAAGCAAGTTCAGTCAGTTTTGTTTGCGATTGCGTTCAGTTTTTTCCGCGCAGGTGATAAAAAACTGAAGGTTTAAAAACAACATCTCTTAGCAACCATCAGTGAAAAAACACATCGCACCCGGTCTGCAATGCGTTTTTCACTGAAGCCCCATTCACGTCTATGGGACTGCACACGGATAAATACGCCTGTTTTTCACATGACCAAGGGTCCATATGGAGAAACTCTGGGCGTGCGGTATTCTGGTCCGTCTCTTACCGAACATGGACCTGGAGACCACAGGAATCAACTGTCTCTGGCAAAACACCAGGTCGTTGCCCTACACGATCTCACCATGTGTTAAGAATCGCCCGCCTATGGTGTCTGAATCCGGTCTTAGATTTGCATTCAGTGGGGGAGACATCCGCTATGTAGACAGCCAAACCCTTTATCATGTCAAAACGGATATTACTACAGGGGTCGGCAACCTCCAGCTTAGGAAACTTCACTTCCCAGCATGCACACTGGCTTGGCTGTTCTCAGAACTCCCACAGAACTGAAAGCATGATAGGAGTTGTAGTTTAACAACATGAGTAATGGAGGCTGCTGACCCCTGGATTACAGCTCAATGGCGTTCTTAACAAAGGGTATTTGTACATGCAGTGGGCCTCACTTATTGAATCGCTTTAGCCTTGTTTCCTATAGCAACCAATCACAGCGCAGCTTTCATCTTTCCAGAGCAGTTTAGGAAATAAAAGTTCTGACTGGGTTGCTATGAACATTCTATCTTTATTACCAATATTGGGGCTCATTTATCAAACTGGTGTAAAGTAGAACTGGCTTAGTTGCCCATAGCAACCAGATTCCACCTTTCATTTTTCACAGCTCCGTTGGAAAATGAAAGGTGGAATCTAATTGGTTGTACTTCACACCAGTTTTATAAATCTCCACCATTGTCTTTAAGAATAACTAGGCCTTGCTTCCTTAGCAACCAGAGTTCATTTTTGAACTCCAAATCCACACTGGAAAAATTAAAGCCGACCTCTGATTGGTTGCCATGGACATTCTCTCTCCTTTACCAATAAGGTCTTAAAGAAAACTAGGCCATGCTGCCCCTACCAACCAATCACAGCTCAGCTTTCATTTCCTAAACTGCTCTGGAAAAATTAAAGCAGAGCTGCGATAGAATGTCTGTGGCAACCAATCGCAGCTCTGCTTTAATTTTTCCAGAGCAGTTTAGGAAATGAATGCTGAGCTGTGATTGGTTGCTAGGGGCAGCATGGCCTAGTTTTCTTTAAGACCTTATTGGTAAAGGAGAGAGAATGTCCATGGCAACCAATCTTTATTACCAATACTATCTTGAAGAATAACAAGGTCTTGATGCCCCTAGCAACCAATCAGAGCTCAGTTTTCATTTCCTAGGCTGCTCTGGAAAAATTAAAGCTGAGCTGTGATTGGTTGCCATGGACAGTCTCTCTCCTTTACCAATACTATCTTAAAAAAAAATCTAGGCCTTCCTGCCCCCTAGAAACCAATCAGAGCTCAGTTTTCATCTCCTAATCTGCTCTGGAAAAATGAAAACTGAGCAATGATTGGTTGCTATAGGCAATAATACCATACAGTCTTGATCAATTAGGTTTTTCTGAAACAGTCAGTTTTTATAATAAATCCTAGCTGTGGTCAAGTACCTGAGGAAAATGAAGATGGCTTTGCGGTAGGACACGCCATCAATGTGCTCATAGTAGTCCAGGAAGGGCTTGATGGCATCAATAAGACCAGGGTGGAGCTTGTCCATTTCATCGAATATAAATATGGAGCGAGCGCAACGACTAGTGTTTCCTCGGATCCACGACTGCAGCTGGTCCTGAGGGAGGAAAAAATACTCCGCTGCATCACGTCCATATACAACAGACAGCTCCGTCTATGTGTGGTCTATTTGTCTAAAGGGGGTGTTTCCTTTAAATTTATACTAAAATTTTATTAATCCAGGGATCTCAAGTCTCCCAGATGTTCAGGGAGTCTCCCGCTATTAGATAGCGGCTCCCTGACACCCGCATGTGAAAGAATTCGGAAAGGTTTACTGATCGCAGAGCAGAGAGATAAGAGAAGTGACAGGACACAGAGTTTAGATTACAGGTTGAATTAACCTCTTTAGGGTCAAATTGGCTTCTCAACAGGGTGGATAAAAACCAATGATTTTTTTTTTTTTTTTTTTAAATCAGATTTTTTTGATTTAAATCGGATTTTTTTTTTTTATATAAAATGCTTTTTGGAGGAAAATATATTACCATCCAAAGGTTATGCCATCATGAAATAAAGATTAGTTTTTTAATTATGTAGAATAAGGCTGTACGTAGACTCCCATATTGTTGAATGGATTAGGCAGTGGCTGAGGGACAGACAACAGAGGGTTGTAGTCAATGGAGTATATTCAGACCAAGGTCTTGTTACCAGTGGGGTACCTCAGGGATCTGTTCTGGGACCCATATTGTTTAATATATATTGCAGAAGGCCTCGATGGTAAGGTCTTTTTTCTGATGACACAAAGATTTGTAACAGGGTTGATGTTCCTGGAGGGATACACCAAATGGAAAAGGATTTAGAAAAACTAGAGGAATGGTCAAAAATCTGGCAACTAAAATGTAATGTTGATAAGTGCAAGATAATGCACCTGGGGCGTAAAAACCCAAGAGCAGAATATAAAATCAGTGATACAGTCCTAACCTCAGTATCTGAGGAAAGGGATTTAGGGATCATTATTTCAGAAGACTTAAAGGTAGGCAGACCATGTCATAGAGCAGCAGGAGATGCTAGCAGAATGCTTGGGTGTATAGGGAGAGGCATTACCAGTAGACAGAGGGAGGCGCTCATGCCTCTCTACAGAGCACTAGTGAGACCTCATTTGGAGTATTGTGCTCAGTACTGGAGACCATATCTCCAGATGGACATCGATACTTTGGAGAGAGTTCAGAGAAGAGCTACTAAACTGGTACATGGATTGCAGGATAAAACTTACCAGGAAAGATTAAAGGACCTTAACATGTATAGCTTGGAAGAAAGAAGAGACAGAGGGGAGATGAGAGAAACTGCTAAATACATAAAGGGAATCAAGCTTTAAAACAGGTATAGAGTTCGGACCGCGCATATCATCAAGGCCAGTATGCAAACAGTTTTTCCTTCTTCCTTCTCCCTTTTGAAAGAGAACCGGGGGCTGCAAATATCCTGTCTATGGATATCCTGCAACTAATAAAAGTTAAGATAGTGTAAGTCCGTACGGTTATTTGACCTGCACTGCACAGATTATACTTACACAGCGCTATGTCAACCAAGGCGTGTATATGATACCCTCCGTAGCTGGTTGGTTTTATTGTGACGGAGATCCACGTTCCCATGCAATCACGCAGGATCTAACCACGGACTTGATTCAGATATACCCCAGGTAAATAGACTATTCTTTTCGATTTCTTTTCTTGGAGGTTTCTGTGAATACAAGTGGCTTCTGCAATAGTGAGCCCCTGACGAAGCTCAAGGAGTGAAACCCGGGTCGGGCAAAATATTAAGACGCTGGGATTTTAAATGCGAATTTTAAAGAGCATGTTTGTGAGTATGTGCAAATAAAAAAATTTAATCAAACATCATCGGAGCTTCACTATTGCAGAAGCCACTTGTATTCACAGAAACCTCCAAGAAAAGAAATCGAAAAGAAAAGTAGATTTACCTGGGGTATATCTGAATCAAGTCCGTGGTTAGATCCTGCGTGATTGCATGGGAACGTGGATCTCCGTCACAATAAAACCAACCAGCTACGGAGGGTATCATATACACGCCTTGGTTGACATAGCGCTGTGTAAGTATAATCTGTGCAGTGCAGGTCAAATAACCGTACGGACTTACACTATCTTAACTTTTATTAGTTGCAGGATATCCATAGACAGGATATTTGCAGCCCCCGGTTCTCTTTCAAAAGGGAGAAGGAAGAAGGAAAAACTGTTTGCATACTGGCCTTGATATGCGCGGTCCGAACTCTATATTTATACCTGTTTAAAGCGTGACTGACCCCACAACACTTTTCGGACCTGCAGCACAGCATTGTTGCGGACTGGTGAGAAATTTATTTTGTATTATAAAGGGAATCAACAAGGTAAAAGAGGAGAGAATATTTAAAAGAAGAAAAACTGCTACAAGAGGACATAGTTTTAAATTAGAGGGGCAAAGGTTTAAAAGTAATATCAGGAAGTATTACTTTACTGAGAGAGTAGTGGATGCATGGAATAGCCTTCCTGCAGAAGTGGTAGCTGCAAATATAGTGAAGGAGTTTAAGCATGCATGGGATAGGCATAAGGCTATCCTTCATATAAGATAGGGCCATAGTATTCAGTATATTGGGCAGACTAGATGGGCTGAATGGTTCTTATCTGCCGACACATTCTATGTTTCTATATGTGTAATTTTTTTGGTAAATAAATTCCATTAATCCATTCACAATTTAATGCTCTTCCAGAGGTTTTTGTAAGATTATTGGGCAGTTTCTCTGCCTACAAGATATTATCACAGATGCTTGGTTTACTTTTGCAGTTCTCAAAACTGAATTTGACTCAGCAGAGATCACATGCCTCTTCTTCACAGCAAAAATGTTATAACGTGAACAGAGTTGAGAAAAATACCTTAGTCCTAACTTCTACAAAACCTATGAATGCGGAATCAACCTAATATGAAAAGTTGTTTAAATCTTCATCTACTTGCATATTATAAGTTATACCAGCAAGAATTAGTCTTTATGTAGAAAACTATGATTTAAATCAAGCCTTACTGACTAGTGATTTAAATCGTGATTTAAATCATTTTGATTTAAATCAAATCCACCCTGCTTCTCAAGGAGATCTATATGTTAAAGGCATCCCTTCTTCTGTCTCATTCAGTAGCTATAGAACTATTGAGAGAGATGTATTTTTTTAAAATACATTTACACATTTAACCCTCCATTTTAATTATATTATTTACCCCAGTGTTAAATTCACCCCCCTGGATGCTTGTTTTTTCCCTACAGTGGGGTAGATAATTACACACAGGGTTTTAAAGAATAAACTTCCTGACTCAGACCAAGAGCCGACTCAGCGAGTCAGCAAGTGAATCGAAGCATCCGCGCATGCGCATTGCGTAACCTAAGCTTCGGTTCACTTGCTTCTTGTCAGCTCAGCGAATAAACCGATTCATGTGAAAGATCCGAACTTCCCATCTCTAGTTTACTCGCAGTAAACCTTTCCGGCAACCTGTAGCAGTGTCACCTTCTCGGCGCGTGCGCACAGTGCAAGAAGAAGCCGATGCCAGCAGTCCGCAACGGCGCATCAGGCTGAGCCTGTGCGCACGCGGGATCTCAAAGCGGGAGGAGGGGGAGGGAGGGAGAGGCGGCACTGAGGAGTAGAAGGCGGCGCTGGGCACGAACGGCGATGCGTGCGGCCGGGCACCATGCATCCACAGACCTCCCCTGCTCGGGCACCTTAATTCAATGACTGACAGGTTAGTAAAACCTGTTATTCCGCAGAATAAAGCCACAAATAGCTTTTATAAGGCCACCTTAGAAATCAGAATGCTGCCCTGGACATGAGCAGATGTTTAGCTCACAGGGCTTATAGGTGGTGACAGAATCCCTTTAACCATATACATAAATAGGATAATTTGGGGCAGGGTAATGAGCCCCATCCTCCACACCATAGAGCAAAGTGTGCAGATACTGCATATGTCTGGAAAATGTAATAAAAAGTTAGTGAAAGAAAAAAAAAGAAAACCTCCCTGAAATGAGTTTTTGCAGGTTGGGATGTCTGTTAATCCGACACCCAATAACCATACAGGCCTCCTGGGGGGAAGGAGCACATACATGCCAATGCGGACATTTCCATGTGCCATAGGACCTGGACACCCCGCCGATCAGCTGTTTGAGAAGGCACCAGCACTCGCAGTAGCACCGCGGCCTTCTCGCAGCTTTTCCCTGGTCATATGACACCACATTCATCGGTCACGTGGCCTAGGTGCAGCTAAGCCCGATTGAAGTATATGAGGCTGACCTGTGATACCGAGTACAGCCACTATACAATGGACGGCGCTGTGCTTGGTGAGCTGGGGCTACTGTGAGCGCCGCTGCCTTCTCAAACAGGTGATCAGCGGGGGGCCTGGGTATAAGACCCCAATGATCAGATACTGATGACCTAAAATTCTAAAATCTTGGAAGACCCGTTTAAACGGGTTCTGTACTTAGATAATAATCACCTATTCTCACTATGGGTCATAAAAGGGCTTCTCCGGTACTTAGGCATTGATGGCCTATCCATAGATCATTAAAGGCTATGGACACCTTTGGGGGTATTTTTTTGTTTTTATTATTATTGTATTGCACTCATTTTGAGCTAAAAATATTTTTTTTCAATTGGCCTTCATTAAGAATTTTGAGCCCCTTTCTCTGTACAGCCTTCAGTTTCTCCAGTAGCAGGATCTGAAATTTCACTCTGTTCCGTCAGCGGCTCAGCTGACGGCTCCCCATCTCTGATCTCTGACCTTATAAACACTCATTAAAGCTCAGTTCTTATCTTACTGATAAGACTGTGGCTTAAATAAGTGTTTGTGACCTTTAAGTAATTTAGAGATAAGATTTATTAGCAGAAAGTTAAAGTGGGATTCACACACCTAGATAAACTGTTAACCCTTTGTTACAGAACAGCTGAATATTTTTAATGAAGACCAACTGAAAAAAATAAAAATGATGATATTTAGCCCAAAATGAGTAAAATGCAAAAAAAACAATTAAAAATGCCCCAGATGGTGTATATAGCCTTTAAATGCGTTCCCGGGGCTTTGCCCAAATTCTCTCCTTCAGTTAACCTGCGGAGGAAAGACAGACAGTTTCAGCGGTACTTACCCTTCCGTGGTGTCTTCCTTTCATGGGTTGGCTGAAAGAGAGAATTTAGGCAAATCGCCAGAACACCCCCTTAATGACCTATCCTGCAGATAGACCATCAATATTTAAGTAGCGGAGAACCCCTTTAATTTTTAGTAGAATAAATACATTTATTGAAGGACTATTCCCATCTTGTAATTTGATGGTATATAGCTCCAACCAAATCTAAGAAATCTGAGACTGAAGGGGGCGCAGTTTAGCGCTGCAGCTGCCCCCATTCTTCCTTGCACAGTTGGGTGGCGCCCCTCCGCAAGGAAATCTTAGTAGGAGGCACAGCGCTGAGAATCAAGGTGACGCAACACTGCGGCTTCTTCATTCTCAGGTTCAGGGGGTACTAGACAGCTTGGATCGTAAATCAATGGGAAGTCACTTTACAAGAAAGGAATACCCCTTTACTATGACGGGCTGGACCACATAACCACCCAATAATCTGGCACTTTTGGGTTTTTTGTATGCCGGATTATTGGACAGTTGCTGTATTAGACAATTGCTACGTAAGCAATTCCGTAGTATATAAGGAAGGTAATGTTAAAGGGGTATTCCAGTTAGATTAAGTTACCCGCTCTCCACAGGAGAGGGGATAACTATTTGATCACAAGAATGGGTGCCCCTTAGCCCCTTTTGAAATGAACGGAGTGGCCGGTTGGGCATGCATGCACCCGCTTTATTAATTTCTATGGGAAGTTCCAACGATTGGCGAGTGTCTCAGCAGTAGGAACCCCACGATCTAATAGTTATCCCCTATCCTGTGGATAACTCTCTAACCGGAGTACTCCTTTAATGTATTAGGCAGGCATCACCAGGCTTCCCTAACAGAGGAGCACGCTCCAGTGCCCTAAATATGCCCTACTGTGAACGGAGGCAGGGGCGTACCTTGTAGAGGGGGATCAGGTTGTTGTGCGGGAAGTGAACGGTAGACACAAAGAGATGGACGAATTTGCTCTTCATTCCCATTTCATAAATATTGTCCACAATAATTTTGCTGACAAAGTTCTTGCCCGTGCCGGTCCAGCCGTGCAGGGATAACGCCAGGGGCTTCTTGGGGTTCTCATTGCTCATAAATCCAGTCAATGTCCTGTAGATGACTTCGTGTGCCAGGTGCTGCCCAAAAAGTTTCTCCTGCAAGTCGGCCTGTAAGGCTGGAGAGGAAAAAAATAATATGTTGAGGTGATCCTGTGTTATACTCCAGAGCAGCATTCACAATTCTGCAGACTTTAGAGCTGAACTCAGTCTCCGCACAGAAGTTGCTCTACTTCTTTACCTTTTGGGCGGTGCAGTGGGAACATACATAGGAAATACTGACCGTCTGCATGTGTCAACAAAGATTCTTGATGGAAAGAAGAATTATGAGCGTGCAGTAGAATATTAACACAATAACATTACATTAGGGAATTTCCCGTTAGGCGATTGTCTCATATCTTTAAAATACTAGTAGTGGAAAAGTAAACCAAAATGTGTTCAGTTAGGAGAGGCAAGGAGGAAAAAGCAAAGTGCTGCAAGATCCTTTCGGCTGGGTTCACACGGGCGAAATTTCCGCGCGGGTGCAATGCGCGAGGTTGAACGCATTGCACCCGCACTGAATCCGGACCCATTCATTTCTATGGGGCTGTGCACATGAGCGGTGATTTTCACGCATCACTTGTGCATTGCGTGAAAATCGCAGCATGCTCTATACTGTGCGTTTTTCACGCAACGCAGGCCCCATAGAAGTGAATGGGGCTGCGTGAAAATCTCAAAATTCCGCAAGCAAGTGCGGGTGCGGTGCGATTTTCACACATGGTTGCTAGGATGAAAGTCTATTCACTGTATTATTTTTCCTTATTACATGGTTATAAGGGAAAATAATAGCATTCTTTAATACAGAATGCTTAGTAGAAGGTCAATTGAGGGTTACAAAATAATGAAAAAAAATGTTTTACTCACCTCCTCCAATTGATCGCATAGCTACCGGTCTCCTGTTCTTTCTTCAGGACCTGTCAAAGGACCTGTGGTGACATCACTGTGCTCAGCACACGGTCCATCACATGATCCATCACCATGGTGATGGACCGTGTGATGAGCTCAGTGACGTCACCACAGGTCCTGAAGAAAGAACAGGAGATCGCCAGCTACGCGATCAATTGGAGGAGGCGAGTTAATATATATATTTTTTTTTTTAACCCATTAATTGACCTTCTACTAAGCATTCTGTATTAAGGAATGCTATTATTTTCCCTTATCACCATGTTATAAGGAAAAATAATAAAATTTACAGAATATTGAACCCAAACCGGAACTTCTGTGAAGAAGTCCAGGTTCGGGTCTGGGTACCAAACATGCCGATTTTTCTCCCGCGCAAACGCTTTGCACTCGCGGGGAAAAAAATCACGCATGTTCCCGCAACGCCCGTGTGAACCCAGCCTTACTTTCCCTGGAGATAAGCAGCGCCTCTAGGGGTCTGGCAGCTGATTATCTCCAAGGAATAATGTAATATTTCCATTGACTAAGGATACTTTCACACTAGCGTTAATATTTTCCGGTACTGAGATCCGTCATAGGGTCTCAATACCAGAAAAAAACGCTTCCATTTTGTTCCCATTCATTGTCAATGGGGACGAAACGTAACTCAACAGAACGGGGCGCTCCAAGATGCATTCCGTTCCGTTCTCGTACCGGAGAGCAGCATGCTGCGGTTTTCTTTCCGTCCTGGGATGTGGATCAAAACGGATCCATCATGACCCACAATGCAAGTCAACGGGGACGGATCGGACGGTTTTCTCTGACAATAGAAAACGGATCCGTCCCCCCATCCGGTCTTGGCTACCGTATGTTAAAAATAATGCAACCTGATCCGTTCATAACGGATGCAGACAGTTGTATTATCAGTAACGGAAGCGTTTTTGCTGAACCCTGCCGGATCCAGCAAAAACGCTGGTGTGAAAGTAGCCGAAATTCCCAGGAGAATACTCTTAAAGGGATTTTCCCACAAAGAACCACAGGGGAGGGGGGGGGGGGTAAATGTTTGGGGGTCTGGACTGCTAGGATACCCCATGTGTATGGAGCGGTAGTGGGCATGCTCCATTCACTTCTCGGTCAGTGCCAAAGAAGTGAATGGAGCGATGGTCAGGCATGCGCACTACTCCCCCGTACACATGGGGTATCCGGGACCCCCATTCTCCTGATCGCTGGGGTTCCGAGGATAGGCTACTTAAATAACTAAAGCAGGGGTCAGCAACCTCTGACACTCCAGCTGTAGTCCGCAAATTGCAGATGTGCAAAAAACAGATACCAGCCGCGTGCCGTCTGCATTTTGCGGAACGGAACAGCCGGCCCTTCATAGAAACAGTCCTATCCCTGTCCGTAATACGGATAATAATAGGACATGTGGTATTTTTTGCCTCGCAAACCTCAGCAGGGAATTGCATTCACTGACAGCAAGCAGAGATCTTGGAAATGGTGAGGAATGGAAACAAAAAGCCGATTAGAAAGTTGCAGAACGTTTCATTACTAAGAAGAGGGGGATGTATAATCTCCTGAGGAATTAAAGGGACGGATCGGATGAGCTCAGGACCCCCCAATTCCTAAAACAGGACCCTTCACAACCCCCTGGAATTGCAGCGTGCATAACTAAGCACATCAGACCCATTGCACTTGCACTGTAGGCTAGCATGCTAGATGCTGAGGTACTACAACTCCCAACATTTCATGCACTGCCCCCCGCCGTCTCACCTGTGCCGTTGACGGGCTTGTCCACCTGGCAGCACTCCACAAGCCGCCCGCAGTAGAACTCAGGGAAGGACACATAGCCTGTAATGGCCGAAGCGGCGGCTATGGCGATGCCCACGCTGATCGGCTCCAGGGACACGGCGACATGGAGGAGCGGAGCCGCCAGCAGCAGCAGGAAGAGGAGCCGAGTCCCGGGACTGGACCTCCAAACCGCAGCCATGGACGCTGGGAGCAATGCGCATGCGCGGCAGAGGTGTCGCTGCTGAGAGGTCCGCACTGCCCAATCAGCCCCTTCTGTTATTTTTATTTTTTTTCTTTCGAGGACCACGCCCACTATGTTATGCGTCTGGTTGTTTTTGGCCACTCCCCCACATAGGATGTGATGACGCAGTAGGTTTCGCTTTTTAAGAAGAGGAGGAATCCTGGGGAAAACCCAGGGGTGCAGCCACAGGGGAAGATGCTGCTTTGGGGCCCAGACCCACAAGGGGCCTCCTCAGGAGAAAGACTAAAATATTTCATTGTCAGGGCCCCATCAGCAGTATTATACAATGACATTAACTACAGTGGCACTGCCGGCCTGGTCTGAGAGCTCACTCTTGACTAGTTATGGGAGTAGGGGGTGCAAAGAAGTTGCTGGGGAAGGGCGTTTAAAAATTTGGTGTGGGGCCCGTCCGTTGTAGTTACGCCACTGGGAAAACCGCACACCTCCCAGAAGAGTCAGCAGGCCTCATTCACACAGCAGAGATTTTGAGCCAAAACCAGATGCAGATCCTTCCCTTATGTCTGTGGAGACTCCACTCCTGGTTTTGGCTCCCATTCACTGATGGAAATCACTGACCAAACACTGACTAAGGCCTCTTTCAGACGGGCGTTGCGGGAAAATGTGCGGGTGCGTTACGGGAACACCTGCAATTTTTCCACGCGAGTGCAAAACATTGTAATGCGTTTTGCACTCGTGTGAGAAAAATCACGCATGTTTGGTACCCAAACCCGAACTTCTTCACAGAAGTTCGGGCTTGGGATCGGTGTTCTGTAGATTGTATTATTTCTAGAGATGAGCGAACTTCTGTTTTAAGTTCGGCGTCTAAAGTTCGGCTTCCGGTTAGCGGAGGATCCCGTTATGGATTCCGAATTCCGCTGTGGTCCGTGGTAGCGGAATCAATAATGGTCATTATTGATTCCGCTACCACGGACCACAACGGAATTCGGAATCCATATCGGGATTCTCCGCTAACCGGAAGCCGAACTTTAGACGCCGAACTTAAAACAGAAGTTCGCTCATCTCTGATTATTTCCCCTTGTAACATGGTTATAAGGGAAAATAATAGCATTCTGAATACAGAATGCATAGTACAATAGCGCTGGAGGGGTTAAAAAATAAAATTTAACTCCCCTTAGTCCACTTGATTGCGCAGCTCGGCATCTCCTTCTTTCTTGAGGACCTGTGGTGAGCATTCATTACAGGTAAAGGACCTGTGGTGACATCACTCCGGTCATCACATGATTCATCACCATGGTAAAAGATCATGTGATGACCAGAGTGACGTCACCACAGGTCCTTTATCCAGGTCCTGAAGACAGAAGAGAAGTCGGCTCCGCGATCAAGTGGACTAAGGTGAGTTAAATTATTATTATTTTAACCCCTCCAGCGCTGTTTTACTATGCATTCTGTATTCAGAATGCTATTATTTTCCCTTATAACCATGTTATAAGGGGAAATAATAATGATCGGGTCTCCATCCCGATCGTCTCCTAGCAACCGTGCGTGAAAATCGCACCGCATCCGCACTTGCTTGCGATTTTCACGCAACCCCATTCACTTCTATGGGGCCTTCGTTGCGTGAAAAACGCAGAATATAGAGCATGCTGCGATTTTCACGCAACGCACAAGTGATGCGTGAAAATCACCGCTCGTGTGAACAGCCCCATAGAAATTAATGGGTCGGTATTCAGTGCGGGTGCAATGCGTTCAACTCGCGTATCGCATCCGCGCAGAATACTCGCCCGTGTGAAAGAGGCCTAAGGCCGAATGCACACGGCCGCGGAACGTGGTATGCCGGGCTGGATTCCTGTTCAGAGCAGAGGCGGACCGCGTCATTGGTTGCTATGACACTGTGCGCTTCATGCCGCCGCTGCACTAAGTAATACACTATACAAGTGTATTACTGTACAGCAGCGGCGGCATGAAGCGCACGGCGTCATAGCAACCAATGACGCCGTGCGCCTCTGCTCTGAACAGGAGTCCAGCCCGGCATACCACGGACCGCGGCCGCGTGCATTCGGCCTAATGTGTGAACGAGGCCGTGCGGTGAACAGAAGCGAAAGTATAATCTATATGAGGAGGGGGGAATAACCCCTTTAAACCCATAGATATTAGAAAGACGATCGATGAAATAAAATATATAATAAAAGTGGATATAGCACCAACCAGCGGCTAGAATTGGTGGGGTCCCTTGGCACTGGACCCCCAGCCATCCTGGGAGCGCGGTGGTCCAATTTCAGCCTTCAGTTAAAAAAAAAACACTTGGAAAACCCCTTTAAACTGATGATCTATCCTAAGGACAGGTCATCAGTATCTGTTCAACACCAAGGACCCCCGCTGATCAGCTGTTTGAGGGTACCGTCACCCCGGTGTGCGCCGCGGCCTTCTCTCTGCTTTTCCTAGGCCAGTAATGACATGTTTAGCGGTCCCCTGGCCTAGGAGCGGCTCAGCCCCATAGAAGTGAATGAGACTGAGCTGCAACACCAGGCACAGCCACAATATAATGGAGGGCGCTGTGCATGGTGAGCACTACTGTAAGCCAGATGCCTTCTCAAACAGCTGATCAGCATGTGTTGGACCCCCAAGTGAGGAGTATGAAAGTCTCGGGAAACCCCTTTAAAAAGGTTTTTTTTTCCATCAGGATAGGGCATCAATACCTGATTTGTGGGGGTCCGACGCCTGGCACCGATAAGCTAAGACGAGGAGGCGGCGCTCCATGCGGGAGCTGCTTTCTGGTCTTTACACTTCGCGTCGTCTCCTCGCATGGAGCGTCGCCTTCTCTCCCGGGTGTCGGACCCCCGATGATCTGATATTGATGATGTATCCTGACGATAGGTCATCAATACCAACAGCTTGACAACCCCTTTAAAGCTCCAGGGCCCCAGTGAAAAATCTGGATCAGGCCCCCTCCATGTACGATACTGGTGTCTCCTTGTGTGAGCTTTGAGCCCCTCAGGGACCGGGTCCGGCGGATATCTCGTAAGGTTCAAAGGTCTCTAGGGAGACCTTTGAACCTTACAATATATTAGATATAGCGTCGCAACCTCCTGAGGGACCTTCATGTTTGTTGGTTGAACGACGGATATCTCCGCGCCATCTATAACTACGCCCCTGTCTGAACGCCGACCCCCTTGAACTTTCTTATAACGGCCTCATCCTTCCGGATTATCCATTAACCCGAAGCCATACGCTATACAGCGGTGACACTGACCTTTCAGCCGCCGCAGACGTTTATTACACCCTCGGCTACATTCACAGTGATCATTTTCTTAGTAAGATTTTTTACAACATACAGTACAAAAAAAAAAGAAATGTAAACAGGTGGAAGCAAAAAAAACTAATAAAAAAATCCCCCGTAAAGAAAAACCGGAGGGATGTATATAAGCTTAGATTAGAAGATGCAGTCAATGTAACTTTCTAAGTGGTTCTTAATAGTTTTGATGATTTTATTCATTATTTCGTTCGATTTCCTCTTTGCTGCCAATAAAAACATAGACTGATGATTCCTGGAAACTGTCAGCAAGTAGGTTAGCTGCTGCGGCCAGGTCTTGGCGTGAGACGTGCGGATCTCTACGTGAGGCTACGTCCACGTCATCTGAGTAAGGCCTCATGCACACGACCGTTGTTGTGTTCCGTTTTCCGTGATTTTCTGCGGACCCATTGACTTTCAGTGGGTCCGTTGAAAACTCGGATAATGCACCGTTTGTCATCCGCGTCCGTGATCCATGTTTCCAGTCCGTCAAAAAAATATGACCTGTCCTATTTTTTTCACGGACAACAGTTCGCGGACCCATTCAAGTCAATGGGTCTGTGAAAAAACACGGAGGCACACAAGATTGTCGTCCGCATCCGTTTTTTTCCTATCATTTGCAAGGCAAACTTGACTTAGCGATTTTTTTTTTTCACTTTTCATGTCTGGTGATCCTCCAAAAATCAAGGAAGACACATGGAAACAAATCACGGAACAGCTTTTTGCGGACCGCAAAAAAATACTGTCGTGTGCATGAGGCCTTACATGGGGATTTGTGCATTGCAAGTCAATCTCTGCTGCCGATTTTTTTCTGCAGCGTGACTGAGATTTCCAAGAAATCCACTCTTCCTCAGGATAGGTCATCAATATCAGAATGGTAGGTGTCGGACTTCAGGCACCCCACGCCGATCGGCTGTTTGAGGAGGCCGCGACACTCCAGTGAGCACCGCAGTCTCCTCCCAGCTTACCCAGCACAGCGCCATCCATTGGCTAGTGGCTGTGCCTGGTATTACACCTCAGGCCCATTCACTTGAATAAGGGGCTGAGCTGCACCGAAGCCATGTGACCGATGAAGACAGGAAGAAACTAGGAAGAGGCCGCGGGGCTCACCGAAGCACAGCAGCCTCTTTAAACAGCTGATTGGCTGGGAGTCGGACCCCCGCTGATCTGATATTGATAGGTCATCAATATCAACATTTTGGAAAACCTCATTAAGGCAGATTTACAAAGTAAAGTTCCTCGCCATGCCCCATTGCGCCATATACCTAAACCGGTATGGTTAGCCTGATGGCATGCTGGGAGTTGTAGTTTTGCAACATCTGGAGAGAGTCACAGGTTGGAGCCGATGGGCGCCAATTCATGTAGATAATTATTAAAATGCATCTGTCAGCAGTTTTGCACCTATGACACCGGCTGACCTGTTACATGTGCGCTTGGCAGCTGAAGGCATCTGTGTTGGTCCCATGTTCATATGTGTCCGCATTGCTCAGAAAAATGATATTTAAAAAAATATATATGCAAATAAGCCTTAGGAGCAACGGGGGCGTTACCGTTACACCTAGAGGCTCTGCTCTCTCTGCAACTGCTGCGCCCTCTGCACTTTGATTGACAGGGCCAGGCGTGATGATGTTTTCACTGTCTGGCCCTGTCAAAGTGCAGAGGACGTGGCACTTGCAGAAAGAGCTGAGGCTCTAAGTGTAAAGGTAACGCCCCCGTTGCTCCTAGAGGCTCATTTGCATATATTAAAACTTCACCTTTCTCAGCAATGCGGGCACATATATGAACATGGGACCAACACAGACTCCTTCAGCTGCCAAGTGCACATGTAACAGGTCAGCCAGTGTCATAGGTGCAAAACTGCTGACAGATGCCATTTAATTACCGTACTCAGGTATCGGATCCATCATTACTTATTATTTACATCATCTCCATCACTGTAAAAACTGACAGACCATTCACCGCCAGTCTGCGCACAAAATTACTGTCCACGTGGGGTTAAAAAAAGTGAGGCCACCAGGAATGTATCTAAGTTCCTTCAAAGGCCTTAAGAAAGTGCCACGTCCTTAGCGCCCGGCCTCTCGGGCAAGGTACGGCAAGTCTGTGGGGCACAGGCCGTGTTATAGGAAGAGGTCCAGCTTTGTGGACACAGTCTTGCAGCCCTTCACGGAGTAAACTTTCTCCTCGGGGGGGTAATAGGTCATGTCCTTGGCGATGTTGGTCGTGGTTTCTTCATCCGCCACAAAACCGCGACGCTCCAGCTCCGTCTTCGCGCACATCTTGATGTGCTTGAACTCCATGGGGAAGAACGGCACGAAGACGTCAATGAGGTTTTTATCTATCAGGCTGCTGTGCCAATATCCACCTGAAATGGGGGAGAAAATTGTCACAATCCAGTTGTAATCAAATTTTTAAAAAAATTTAAATAAAATCGGGGGTTATGTGACCGGGTCAAAGAAAAGACTAGACTTTAATCCAGCATCTTGAGGGTGCGCATGAAACATAGAACTAGCGAGTGCTTGGCATCCAGCTAGACAGGACATTCAGTTGCTCTCAGCCAATACGGCGGAGGACACTCCCAGTGATTCTGATTGGCTGACACCAGGTGACCAGCAGACATCAGATCACAATGCTCCTCCCAAGGGTCCTTTTCAGCTGGAGTCCACAGCCCACCAAACTCATGTGCTGGGAGTGGATTAGCTCTCAGGACTCAAGTCTAAGGGGATCTCCAGGCTACAGATATTGATGAACTGTCCTCAGGAGAGACCATCAATATCAGATCATGAGGGTCCGATACCTGCCACCCTCTATGATAAGATGCCTGGGGCAGCTGCAGCGCCAGAAAGTGACAGTGTATAGGGCAGAAGCAAGCGCAGTGCACTTAAAGGGGTTTTCCAACACTTTTCTGCTGATCAGTGGGGGTTCGACACCTGGCATTGGGACTGCAACCTTCTTTTGCTTTGTCTAGCTGCAGCTCTGCCCCGTAGAAGTGAGTAGGGCTGAACTGCGATACCAAGCACAGCCACTATACAATGTACGGCGCTGTGCTTGGGGAGCTGAGAGAAGGCCATGGAGCTACTGCGAGAGCTGGTGCCTTCTCAAACAGCTGATCGGCGGGGGTCCCGGGTGTCAGACCCTCACCGATCAGATACTGATGACCTATCCTGAGGATATGTCAACAGTTAAAAAAAAATAGTAATAATCTCGGAAAACCCCTTTAAATGGGAGCAGAGCTGCAGTACCCGGCATGGCCACTAAGCAGTGTACAGCGCTGTCTTCCTCCAGCTCCGTACACAGTATATTGTCCAGCGCTGCAGCCTGCCGTATCAGCTGATCAGTGAGGGTGCCGGGTGTTGGACCCCCAGCGATATGATATTGATCACCCATCCTCAGGACAGGTCATCAATAGGTGCCTATGAGCACCTCTGTATCCCTAAATTCCGAGACAATCATTAGGTCTATACCTGGGAATGGAATATCCTGGGAAAGGGGGGGGGGGGTACAATGATCAAGACCCTGGACCAAATTTAAGACGACCCCCACCTAATAACACTGATGTGGCATAGGAAACTTTGGGTTCAAGGCGTTAAAAGGATCGGCATACGCCATACTCACTGTCTTTCTTGTTGAAGGCAGATAAATACACGTCCCTTTCCACGTCTGATAATTTGATTTCTTCTCGAGGCCTCCCGGCCCTCCAGAATTTCAAGGCTAGCTCAGTGATCTTCTCTCCTCCTGCGTTACTGACACAGAAAATGAGGGGGGGAAAAAAACATTATTTGATATTCCAGAACGTCTGGTGCTGAAATGCAGAACACTTCATACAAAGTAGCTGTCGTAAGGTAGGTGCCCTTTAAATGGGTTACCTGGATTGGACCCCCCATCCCAGCCAGCAACATGGGGGGCCTAACACAATCAGGTGGTGGGAGGGAGACTTGTATGCAAAGGCTAATGTTCCCTATATCTGGGAAGGTTCTCATTTATCCAGGTCATGGTACATCTGTAAAGAATAAATCAAGGCAACTGGACTTACTGTAGATTTCTTGAAAACGTTTCACTCGTTCTTCCAACGAGCTTTCTCAATTCTGAGTGACTGTACAAGAATTCTCTGGGAATAAATATGTAACTGAATAAAACATCTGGTAATTATACCCAGCAAGGGGTCAGAGGTCATTATACCCAGCATGGGGTCAAAGGTGTTGATTCCATTATCCTAATTGGATGGTGACAATGAGCTCTCAGAAAAAGGTGTCAAGACAGCATTGTATGTGGCAGACAATAGATGTGTCACGGATGGTGTTGCAGTAAGCTGGAACTTATAAATAAACATCCGACTGACCTGATCCCAAACTAAGGAGCATATGGGTGAGCCCTATAAAACCCCTAGAGCTCTCCCTGACTGCTATGCCCATGCAAAGATCTTTATGGTAGTTGATTGCATGACCACGTACCTAAAAACCCTATAATAGTGAGGGGACACGACCACCGGCTCCCTGCACTTAATACGGACGGAGTCAGGGTCACCTAGAATCAAGCCAGCAAGGAAACACAAATAAAAAGACTTATCTTGAGGAATCAGCAGCAGCAGAAGCCTCCAGCAGTGAACACAATCCAGGAAGTAGTATAAACCGCAAAGTGAGGCAGTATGGGAGTGAATATAAAGGGAGGCAATTAGTGTAAATGGGTGACAGCTGGGAGAAGGAAAGGAGATGACAAAGTGAAACCAAAACAAAGAACGTCATGCAAGAGGTAGAGAAGAACGTCTGCCAGACCTTCTCAGAGAACTGGCGGTGACGAGATGTCTACCCCCCCCCCCCCCCCCCCCCCCGCCCTATTCAAGCTTGGCTTCTCCATTTTTACGTAGATGGCCTCCTTCACACCTCGTTTGTACCAATCGGTCTCCTTATCCAAAAACACGTACTTGACTGTCAAAGGTGTGACCTGTTTCTTTTAGATGCAAGTACACGACTGAATCTTGACCAGAGGTTTTGGCTCTTCTATGCTGAGCCATACGCTGATGTAGTTGTTGTTTTGTTTTGCCGATATACAGTTCTGAGCATTCCTCATTGCACTGGATTGCGTACACAATGTTGTCCATCTGGTGTTTAGGCGTTGGGTCTTTGGGGTGAACCAGTTGTTGCCTCAGTGTGTTGCTGGGTTTAAAGCAGACAGGGATGTGATGTTTATTAAAAATCCTTTTGAGTTTCTCAGACACCCCAGCTACATATGGGATAACCATATTCTTGCGCCTGTCATGCTTCTCGCCCTCACTGGTCGTCTTGGTGCTCTTTCTTCTCCTTCCTTCTGTTTTGACAAAGGCCCAACAACTACATCAGCGTATGGCTCAGCATAGAAGAGCCAAAACCTCTGGTCAAGATTCAGCCGTGTACTTACATCTAAAAGAAACAGGTCACACCTTTGAAGACAGTCAAGTACGTGGTTTGGATAAGGAGGCCGACTGGTACAAACGAGGTGTGAAGGAGGCCATCTATGTAAAAATATAGAAGCAAAGCTTGAGTAGAGGCGGGGGGTTAGACATCTATTGTCTGCCACATACAATGCTGTCTTGACACCTTTTTCTGGGAGGTCATTGTCATCTACTGACTCCAATTAGGATAATGAATTCAACACCTTTGACCCCATGCTGGGTATAATGACCTCTGACCCCTTGCTGGGTATAATTACCAGATGTTGATTCAGTTCCATATTTATTCCCAGAGAATTCTTGTACAGTCACTCAGAATTGAGAAAGCTCGTTGGAAGAACAAGTGAAACGTTTTCAAGAAATCTACAGTAAGTCCAGTTGCCTTGATTTAATTTTTACAGATATAATGTTCCCTATAGTGAGATGAAGTGCTCCAAGCAGATCTGGCCGATGGCACCCCTAAAATCACAAAAATGGGGGGCCCCCGTGACCCCTCGTATGAATGGATCTGAGCTCCATTCAACTATATGGGAAGCTCATCCACTGCTCCAATCATACAGGGGTCACAGGATCGTTGTTACCATGTACTGTTGCCTACGATGTAGTGGGAAGCTGGAAAAAGTTCCAAATGGGGTGGAACTGGGGAAAAGAAAAAAAAAAATTATAATTTTGACACTTTTTACTGGTTTTGTCTCGACCACGATCCCTAGCCAGTAAAACGGACCCGTTACCTTCATTCTCCAGGTCAGTACGATTATGACAATACCACATTTATATAGTTTTTCTTGTGTTTTTATACTGAAAAAAAAAAGGGGGGGGGAATGTAAAAACTTCGAAATTAATTTTTATTTTGATTTTCATCGCCATATTCTGACCCCATAACTTTTTTCTTGTCATGTCTACCGAGCTGTGTGGAGGCTCATTTTTTGTGGGACGATCTGTACTTTTTATTGATACCATATTGGAGTGTGCGTGACTTTTCTTGATCACATTTTATAAAAAATTTGGGTAAGTGAAGCAATGAAAAAAGGGCGAATTGGCCATTTAGATTCTTTTTTTTCAGTTACACCATTCGCCGTATGGGATATGTTTATATTTTAATACTGCAGGCATTTCGGGACATGGCGATGGCTATGATCTTTATGTTTTTTTGTACTATTTATTTTTATTTTTAATTCTGAGAAAAGGGAGTGATTTACATTTTTAGATTTTTTAAAACTTTTTTTAAACGTCTTTTTTAGCCTCCAAGGATGCTAGAATATGGGATCTGCAGAACGCTTTTAGCTTACGCTACTCTCACACTAGCAGCAGCCTTCTCCGGTGAGTGAACAGCCTGCCGGATCCGTGCTGCCGGAGGTCCCCCCCGGCCCCATTGACTATTATGGGGGCGGGCCGGAGTTTCGGCGGCAGCCCGGCAAACATGCCGAGAGGCGGCCGGAATAAAACTACGACATGTTTGCCATGCTGCCGCCGTATAGTCAATGGGGTTGGAGCGGACCTCCGGCGGCACGCGTGCACTAGCGGCAGCACGGATCCGGCAGGCTGTTCACCCGCCGGAGAAGGCTGCCGCTAGTGGGAAAGTAGCCTTACTTTGTAGTTCAATAGAACCACTATGTACACCTGGTTTGCTGTTATCCTATGGAGCCCTGCCACCTGCAGGCTTCCATAGGAACTACAGCTCTGCATAAGGCCTCTTGCACACGAACGCCCATGTGGCCGTGCTGTGGACCGCAATGCACGAACACCAACCGTGGGGCAGCCGCAGCGGATCGCGGACCCATTCACTTTAATGGGTCCGCGATCCGGCCGTTCCGCAAAAAGATAGAAGATGTTCTATCTTTTTGAGGAACGGAAGTACGGGACGAAACCCATAAAGGTTCCGTTCCGTGCTTCCGTTCCACATCTCCGGATTTGCGGACCCATTCAAGTGAATGGGTCCGCATCCGTGATGCGGAATGCCCACGGAATGGCGCCCGTGTATTGCGGATCCGCAAATGCGGTCCGCAATACGGCCACGGAGCGCACACGTTCGTGTGAAAGAGGCCTAAGAGTGAAGGAACGGCTCCCCCGATCACCACATGAGGATGCCATTCCAGGTCCACAAGAGCATGCTTCCGGGTTTTCAGCATTTAGATTCCTTGGTCACATTTGACCACGGAATCTAAAGGGTTAAACATCTGTGATCGTCGCTATCGCTGTTCGCAGGCATTAGCCCCAGGCCTCTGCTGTTTGAAACATCAGAGACCCAGCGGATATGGTGCCTGTGAGTAGGGAAGCCATATTTAAATCCCCTCCTTTTGACATGATTATTCGGCGCTGGGTTAATAGCCCCAATAACATCATCTATAATGAGGCAGTCTATAAGGAATCCTGATCCATAATGCATGAGCAGCATAACAACTTACCACCTACCTACAGGATAAGTATCTGATCTGTGGGGGTCCTTGAGTCCTCAGACTGAATGGAGCAGTGTGTATGGGCGCTGCCGCTCTCCCTTTAACTCTATGGAGAGGGAGCGTGCATATGTGACTGTCGTTCAATTCGCTCTATGGACTCAGGGACGCCCGGTCTCAATGGTCATACTTCCACCGATCATCTACTCATCGCCTTCCCTGTGGATAAGCTGTTATGGAGGGACAACCCCTTTAATAAAATATGGATATCTGAAAGACGTGATTAAAGGCAAAGAGATGATGGAAATCTGGTAGAGTGGGCGTCGCCCTTACCGGCTCACAGAAAGGGGGGGACCCCTCAATGAGCCATGGAGGGATACAACCCCCCGAACTAACTTACCTGAGAAATATAAAGATGGCCTTCCGGTACGACACCCCGTCAATGTGGTCATAGTAATCGAGGAAAGGCTTGATGGCGTCGATGAGGCCTGGGTGCATTTTATCGATCTCGTCAAATATGAAGATTGAGCGCTCGCAGTCTTTCACCGAGCTCTTAACCATCATCTGTAGCTGGTCCTGTCGGCAGGAAGAGATAAGAGGCGTTTAAAAAAATATATAAAAAAATGTAATTCCCTAAGAAAAAAAAATATCAACTCCCATCCGGTTTCGTGTCTGCAGCTCAGACGTACACCTATGCATCTCCAGGGTTACAAACTATACACAACTCCTAGGGCGTCCTAAAAAAAAAGTGATCAGACTACAGAGGGATGGTTTGTAGTCTGTTACCATGGAGACGCCCCAGGTCCATTGATTCTGTGCCACTCATTACCTTGTATTCCTGAATTCGATTGGCGTGCGGGAAGTGAAGCGTCGCCACGATGGTCCGCACGCACTTCTTCCTCATGGGCTCCGAGTAAATGTTGTGGACCAGGATCTGGCTGATGTAGTTCTTGCCGGTTCCGGTCCAGCCGTGTAAGGAGAGCGCCAGGGGTTTCTTAGGGTTTTCATTGCTCAGGAATCTGGGCACGGCTTTCAGGATCACCTGCTTGGCCAGGTGCTGCCCGAATATGTTCTGGTCGAAGTCCACCTGCAGAGCTGGAAAATGGAGGACGACAGTCATCATCCTCGAAGGGCCTGGACGTCACATGATTAAAGGGCATCTGTCAGCAGTTTTGTACCTATGAAACTGGCTGACCTGGTACAAATCTGCTGACAGATGCCCTTTAACTGGATCTAAGCTTGATAGCCCATCCCCCACAAACCTGCAGGAAGCAGAGATCTAGGCTGCTGTATGCAGGGTCAACCAGTGCTGGTTTTATAGCAGTTGTCGGTACAAATGCTGTTGCTGTCAGTGAATAGGAATAAGATGGAGATACATTAAAGGGGTTGTCCTAATGTTTAATACAGGGTCTGATCAGTGAGGGTCTGCCAATCAGCTCACGGCGCTCTGATGACGTCACGTTCATCGGTCACATGGCCTCCAAGTAAATGGGCCTGGGCTGCAATACCAAGCACGGCCACTATACAATGGACAGCGCTGTGCTGTGGTAAGCGCTTTAAACAGCTAATCATGAGGGTCCCAGGCATCAGACCCCACCAATCAGATTTTCATGACCTATCACAGCCGTGTGAGTCCTAAGGCTGGTGTTTCATACTGTGCTGCAATACCACGCCCAAACTAAGTACAGGTGTGGCGCTGTTTTTGGCAGAAGGCAACCATGTCTTTCTAAAGGGCATCTGTCAGCAGACTTGTGCCTATGGAACTGGCTGACCTGTTAGCAGCTGAAGGCATCTGTGTTGGTCCCAGGTTCATATGTGCCCGCATTGCTGAGAAAAATGATGTTTTACTATATGCAAATGAGCCTCTAGGAGCAACGGGGGCGTTACCATTACACCTAGAGGCTCTGCTCTCTCTGCAACTGCTGCGCCCTCTGCACTTTGATTGACAGGAACAATTATTTTTTATATTATTTTTTATATTTTTAAAGGTCTGCGCAGACCAGAAAATCGGATCCGTCAATGCGGCAATTTTAATGCCAGATCCGGCACTAATACATTCCAATGGAAAAAAATGCCGGATCCGGCATTCCGCCAAGTGTTCAGGATTTTTGGCCAGAGAGAAAAATGCAGCAGGCTGCGGTTTTTTTCTCTCCGTCCAAATACCGTACAGTGACTGAACTGAAGACGTCCTGAACGGATTGCTCTCCATTCAGAATGCATTAGGATAAAACTGATCAGTTCTTTTCCGGTATTGAGCCCCTAGGACGGAACTCAATACCGGAAAAGTTTGAGGCAAGTGTGAAAGTGCCCTTAGTCATGGTTGAAGGCAGGGGGTGTGCCCGGCATTCACGGTGCCTTTCGATGCACAGTAAATGGCTCAGCCAATGGCTGGCCGCAGCAGTGACCCGCCTCAGTCAGTGATTGGCTGAGCAGCCATCTCAGGAAGGACCAGTCATCCCCTTTAAAGGGAACCTGTCACCGGGATTTTGTGCATAGAGCTGAGGACATGGGTTGCTAGATGGCCGCTAGCACATCCGCAATACCCAGTCCCCATAGCTCTGTGTGCTTTTATTGTGTAAAAAAAACTATTTGATACATATGCAAATTAACCTGAGATGAGTCCTGTCCCTGACTCATCTCACGTACAGGACTCATCTCAGGGTAATTTGCATATGTATCAAATCAGTTTTTTTACACAATAAAAGCACACAGAGCTATGGGGACTGGGTATTGCGGATGTGCTAGCGGCCATCTAGCAACCCATGTCCTCAGCTCTATACACAAAATCCTGGTGACAGGTTCCCTTTAAGGCTGTGTTCACACACTGCAGCTTTGTTTCAGCCTGTAAATCAGTTTTCTTCATTGCTGCGTGTAAATTATTGAAACTAATGTGGGGCCACTCCAGCTTTAGAGACCCCCAGGAACTTTCCCCTGCTGAAGTACAGCCTGAGCCCACCCAATGCAGCGACTCCGAGTCTCATGGGGGGAAGGAATGTCGCCCCTGTAAGATGTCTGTATGCCATACACAGGGGTCTGCCCTCCATTCATTGGACAGTCACACTGCGCCTCAGAACACTTGACCCCAATTATTAAACTACAACTCCCAGCATGACCACTCAGTGATCTGCAACCTGCTGTAGAACTACACCTCCCAACATGACGACACACAGTGATCTGCAGATGCTATGAAACTACTACTCCCAACATGACTACACACAGTGATCTGCAGATGCTATGAAACTACTACTCCCAACATGACTACACACAGTGATCTGCAGATGCTTTGAAACTACTACTCCCAACATGACTACACACAGTGATCTGCAGATGCTTTGAAACTACTACTCCCAACATGACTACACACAGTGATCTGCAGATGCTTTGAAACTACTACTCCCAACATGACTACACACAGTGATCTGCAGATGCTTTGAAACTACTACTCCTAGCATGATCACAGTGATCTGTAGCTCTGCATCTGGTGTGGAACAAATACAACTCCCAGCATGTCCATTCAGTGGTCAGCAGCCTACAGCTCTGCAGTTGCTGAGGGACTATAACTCCCAGCATGAACACTTACAAGGATCTGCAGCTGCTAGGGAACTACAACTCCCAGCAGGACCACTCTCAGTAATTTGCAGCATCTATGGAACTACAACTCCCAACATGACGACACACAGTGATCTGCCACCTTTGGCTCTGCAGCTGCTATGGAACTACAACTCTCAGCAGAGATCAGTAAGCTGGCCCCGGGCAGTGTCTCCATTACCTGTGACGTTGACAGCTCCCTCCATCCGGCTGCTGCCCCACAAGTAGTTATGGAGTCCATAGTAAGAGATGATCCCGGTGATGACGGACACTGTCCCCACCGTGATGGTGATGGGCTCACCCCGGGATATCACCGGGAGCAGTAACCACAGCGCCACCCCCAGCCACTTCATAGCACGGACATAGCAATAGCATCGGTGCGGGCGGGCGCGATACACTTGTCATGACGTCACTTCCGCTGCACCGCGGCGGCCATTGCTAGAAAAGGCAACAAGGTCGATTTTCTGGTTCACCTGCTGCTCCTGCTACGGTGCGGTCGGGACTGAATGGAGTTCGATAGTTCCTGTCACACGGGTTTGCAGGTTGTAACCATGGAAACACATGAGTCTGCTCAGGAGCTTTATAGCTTTTCTTCTTTTTACATAAAGTCTATATGCAAAGATGTTAAACTTTTTATTTCAGTTTCATCAAAGCAAGAAAAAGATGGCTGCTAACGAAGTGCTCACGTATTTCTTGTCCGTTTCCGTTCCGTTTTTTTTACAGTGCCTCATGCACACGACCGTTCAGTTTTATGAGGTCCGCAAATCATGGATCCGCAAAAAACGGAAGCCGCTCGTGTGCCTTCCGCAATTTACGGAACGGGCGGCCCATTGTAGAAATGCCTATTCTTGTCCGCAAAACGGACAAGAATAGGACATGTTCTATTTTTTTTTTGCGGGGCAACGGAACGGAGCAACGGATGCGGACAGCACACTGAGTGCTGTCCGCATCTTTTGCGGCCCCATTGAAGTGAATGGGTCCAAAAACTGCGGCTCGGATGCGGACCAAAACAACGGTCGTGTGCATGAGGCCTTAGCCGAATGCCGACGGCGGTGGAACACGGGCGTGAGCGGTCTGTGGTATCCCGGCCTGGCATGCGCTCCTGCTGTCAGCAGGATGCCAGGCCGGGATACCACGGACCGCTCACGCCTAAGGCCTCATGCACACGACCGTTCCGTTTTTTGCGATCCGCAAAAAACGGAAGTCGCTCGTGTGCCTTCCGCAATTTGCGGAACAGGCGGCCCATTGTAGACATGCCTATTCTTGTCCGCAAAAGAATAGGACATGCTATATTTTTTTTGCGGGGCCTCAGAACGGATGCGGAAAGCACATGGAGTGCTGTCCGCATCTTTTGCTGCCCCATTGAAGTGAATGGGTCCGTGTTTTTGCGGCTCGGATGCGGACCCGAAAAACGGTCGTGTGCATGAGGCCTAAATCTATTTCTGAAGTTATTATGCGAAGTCTCGTGAGACTTTGCGAAGTAACAACTTCGGCTCATCGGAGCCAATACATTCTAATACTGTACCGTGCGCCCGCCCCGTAAAGTGTTGAAACGAAGTTTTATGCGAATCGACTTCGGATGTTTCATCCGAAGTCGATACGCTCATCCCTAGTTATAATTATTCTAGATCAGGGATCAGCAAACTCCAGCCCTCCAGCTGTTCTGAAACTACAACTCCCAGAATCCTCATGTCACTTCTCTAGGAGTTCCAAATACAGCCGAGTAAGTGTGCATGCTGGGAGTTGTAGTTTCACAAGCAGCAGGAGTGCGGAAGGTTGCTGATCCCTGCTCTAGAGAATGGGAAAAACTGTGTTCTTAAGGGCTCATGCACACGACCGTATGCCCTCCGAGATATACGGTCCGTGAGCGGGCTACATGTCCCGGGGCGGCATACATCGTGCGCACAGCATCATAGGTTACTGGGATGCTGTGCGCTTTGGGCCTATTGTCCCGCACTCATAAGATCATATCAGTGCGGGACAATAGCCCCGCGGGTGGCCCGACATGCACGGCATTCATTGTAATCTATGTTTGCCGCTCGGGAACATGTGGCCCGCTCACAGAACGTATATCTCGGAGGGCATACGGTCGTGTGCATGAGCCCTAAAAGGGGTTGTCCAGTTTTATCTTCTTGATGATCTATTCTCGGGACAGGTCACCTTTATCAAATCTCCGGGGTTCCGACTCCTGGCACCCCCGCTGATCAGCTGTGTGAACAGCCACGGCACGCGCACGTTTTCTTCACTATTTACCTGCTGGCCATCGCAGCGGCGGGACAGTGTAATTACAGCTCCTCCGTCCCGTTCACTTTTTTGTTTTGTTTTATGCAGTCACAAAAATGTAATGATCAATTAGTTCCACTGGGTGGCAGCAGAGCACACTGAAAAGTGGATTATAACTTTTTTTCCCCCAAACTTTTTAAATTCCCATTAGTCTTCTGTTGAGAAAATGTGTTTTTATTGTATTATTATACCTAGAATAGGGACTTGTCTGACAACCACTTGTCTACCACCTGCCTAGGGGTTACGTGCGTGTTTTTGGTTGGCACAATCATGTTAATTGGGTAATTACGGTCAATTGCAGGCCGCAGCAATGTTCAGCCGCCAGTTATCCACTGTGTATGGCCAGCATGGCACCGCTCAGGTCATTATCACACAGTCAGGTTGTGGCTCCTACCACACGATCGGGAAAGTGGATAATAGCATTGGCACGCGTGGAGCTTCACCCAGAACCCAATGTGAATTATTGTCCGTGTCTCAGGTTCTGAGCTGTTTACGAGCCAATTGTATGGAGAAAATGGCTGCAGACGAGGGCCCATATACCCTAGGGACAGACCGTGTAGCTGCTATGGGGCTATATTATAGTGATGCACTATGGGGGCATAATTACTGTGTGGAGGCTTTAAGGGGGCATAACTACTGTATGAGGTTACAAAGGGGGCATAACTACTGTGTGGGGGCACTAAGGGGAGTGGGTAGGATTGGACGTGTATAGATTGGGTAGAGTTAGAGGGGTGGCTTAGTGAAAAAAAAAAAACTTGCCCCAGCGATTGTCCTTCCTTGGGAGGTATGTTGTATATGAGGAACAAGAGGCTATACCGTAAATACGGGGCATCAGACATGGAGCGTACATGGAGCATGTAGATGGCACTGTACTCCGGAGCTCTGTGGCCATCATTTTATTTGCGCCCTGTACCTGACACCATCTAGAAGGAGACAAAAGCACTTTAAAAAGCAGGACAGAGAATACACATTAGAGGCTGCGGCCCTTTTTTGAAGGGAGGTGACCTTGTGACCATGAATACAATTTTAAGTTCCACCAGATTTGACCCCACCCAACCTGAGACATGATGCCATTTATAATACTGATGTCATCTTCTGTGGCACGTAGGCCTTAGGGCCTTCTAAAGTAACCGGGCCAAGGTGTGACCCTGCACACCCTATAGTCACACCACCGAGGTTGACCACTTTTTCTTTATAAAGTACGGTGAAGATCCTTAAAGAAGCTCAGACACAGCATGACTTAATATCATAGAGATTGTTTATTTATTTGGCTCCTCATTTGGTTATTACAGACATTTGGTGAGATGGAGGACTGTCTTGGCTTGTGTCAGGCTGAAGGTCACCATAGACTGGACATGTCATGAAAAACACTGAGTTACTAATTGATCTTTTTGGGGAATCCTGTGATCCCGCCACTTTGCAGGCAAGATATTAGATGCTCCCTCATCATCTGGTGCTGGAAGATAGCTGTGGGGTCACCATCATCGGTCAAGAACTTAAATGCAAACGCTATGGCGAATACCCCACAGTCATAACTGTTATTCTGCTGATCCACATTAAGAAATTTCAGGTGTTTCAGAGGCTCATGGACCATTACACCGTAGATGTTTGTTATCTGCTCACAGATGGATGGAGGCAGCTTGTTCTGGTTAATGCTGTCAGCCACTAGGATCTTTAAGGCAGGTTGTCAGCCAATGTACCCTGTCCTCATCGTAATGGATTTGCACTGCCTCCTTTAGTACACAGTACCCTGGAATCAGTAGAGCAGCGGCGGGCTGTAGGCCATCAAGGTCCTCAAACTGATTTTGCAGGAGCTCTTGGGCCTTGTTGATTATGTCGTCATCCAGCATGCCGTTCTGTCCGCTGCTCTTCAAGATTGATAAATGTTTTGGAGGCAGGTTGTCCTGTGGTCTACAGGTGTAGGCCCAGCTCCGTTCTTCCTAGATCTGTTGTAGATGGAGCAGACATGTTCTCTGCCACAGGTCTTTTGGCTGGTGGTAATGTCCCGGGCTGACTGTCCTTGGGGGGTTGGTGCTTTTCTTTTTAGACTGGCTGTGGCACCTTCACCAGATGCCTTCACGAGGTCTTTTGTCCAATATTGTAAGAGTCTCAAGATTTGAGGAGACATCACCTCTCACTGCTGAGCCGTGTTTTGGACGGGTCTTTCTATTCGTTCATCTACGGATCTTTGCTCTTTCTTTAGCAGGTCGTGACTTATGGACAATGAACAGCTCCACAGCATCAGTGTCCCGGGATCTTTTTTGTGGGGGTTCCCCACTTTCTGGTTTTCCTACAGGGACAGGTCTTGTGGTATAAGGGGCCCCTCGTGTCATGAAGACATAACTACTGTATAGGGGCACATAGGGGGCATGTCTACTGCGTGGGGGCACTGAGGGAACTGGGTGAGATTGGCTGTGGTATAGTAGATATGGGTGGAATTAGAGGCATGACTTTTTAGTGGGGGAAAAAAAAACTTGCCACTGCTATAGTCCCTCCTTGGGCTTTTCACAAGTTGACAGGTATGGGAAGGGCACAAAATATGAAACGTCCATAGCCAGCCATAGATGTGACACATTATGCCCGTTGGCAAAAAGAGTCTGTGATATAGGAATATTTTCTCCAGGAAAGTCGACAATATGAAGGGGCTATCAAAAGTGGTAAAGCAGTTGCCTATGGCAACCAATCAGATTGCAGCTTACATTGCTAAAAATAGTCTTAGGAAAATGAGAGCTGACATCTGATTGGTTGCTATGGGCCACTGCATCCATTTTCCTGTGATCCTGCTGTAATGGCCGCCGTGTAGGTTACCACACAACGTTTTCAGACTTCTGACAGGAAAATATCTCTTGGCCATCCACACCACTATATAATTAGGCATACCTCATATTCGGGAGTCTGAGAAAGCTGGGTCACAAGCCTTACAGGAGTAGTAATGGTGTCTATCACTGTTGTCACCCAGCTTTCCTTCCTTAGACGGTCCAAGGCCACTATTTGCTCAGTTGTGGCACTATTTTTGGAAGAATCCTAAGCAACCCCTTTAAGAGAGGGCAGCTAAGACCCTTTATACATCTTCCTTGAAGTAAATGGGGCAGAGCTGCAATACCACACACAACCAGTGGACAGGGTGTGGCACTATATTTTGGAAGAAATCAGCCTTTTTTTTTTCTGGTGCCAATGTTTTTGGGGAGAGTTTGCAATAGGTTCGGGGGGAAGGGTGACGGGTCAGCAACCTTCGGCACTCCAGCTGCTGTGAAACTGCAACTCCCAGAATGCACACCTGCTTGGCTGATCTTGTAACTCCCATAGAAAGGAAAGGAGCACGCTGGGAGTTGTAGTTTCAGAACAGCTGGAGTGCCGGAGGTTGCTGATATCTGATCTAGAGCAAAGGTTTGCAACCTGTGGCTTTTTAGGTGTTGCGAAACCACAATTCCCAGCATGCCTTGATACCTGAAGGCTGTAAGAGCATGCTGGGAATTGTAGTTTTGCAACAGCTGGAGAGCCACAGGTTGCAGGCCACTGATCTATAGTGAAAAAAAAAACTGGGGTTCTATGGGGAAATGTATGAGGAGCAATCCTGAGTTGCAGGTATATGTTGGGGAAATCCTTCCAATTTGCAATGGAAAGCAGTAACTTGGTGTGAACAGAGCCTAAGGCCTATTCCATCAGCAAGCTTTAGGCCCCTCGCAGACGAGTGTTTGTCACGCTGCGAGTCCGCAGCGCAGCTCCCGGCCTGAACTCCCAGCACTGACCGGGTCACAGAGCATTATATTGATTTATGATGCTATGTAACCCTTACAGTTCCGGAATGTATTAGATGACACTGACATAATCCTGTCAGTGTTATACAATACATTCCAGAACTGTAAGTCCCCTTTCACACGGGCGAGTTTTCCGCACGGTGAACGCATTGCACCCGCACTGAATCCGGACCCATTCATTTCTATGGGGCTGTTCACACGAGCGGTGATTTTCACGCATCACTTGTGCGTTGCATGAAAATCGCAGCATGCTCTATTTTGTGTGTTTTTCACGCAACGCATGCCCCATAGAAGTGAATGGGGCTGCATGAAAATCGCAAGCAAGTGCGGATGCGGTGCGATTTTCACGCACGGTTGCTAGGAGACGATCGGGATGGAGACCCGATCATTATTATTTTCCCTTATAACATGGTTATAAGGGAAAATAATAGCATTCTGAATACAGAATGCATAGTACAATAGGGCTGGAGGGGTTAAAAAATAATAATTTAACTCACCTTAACCATCTCCCGCCACACTAACGCCGATCGGCGTCAGAGTGGCGGCTCTCTCAGGTCACACTAACGCCGATCGGCGTCATCTCGCGAGACCCGAGATTTCGCGTGAACGCGCGATCGGTGCTCGGAAGTTATACTACAGCCTGCCAGCGATGATCATTCGCTGGCAGGCTGTAAATGTTAAACTAATCTCATCAGAAATGTATATCAGACGCTGTTTTGTTAACAGCGTCTGATATACCTGGTCCTCTGGTGGTCCCTTTTGCTTGGATCGACCACCAGAGGACGCAGGCAGCTCTGTAAGTAGCACCAATCACCACACATTACACTACACCCCCCCCTGCCACTTATTAACCCCTGATCACCCCATATAGACTCCCTGATCACCCCCCTGTCTTTGATCACCCCCCTGTAAGGCTCCATTCAGACGTCCGTATGTGTTTTGCGGATCCACGGATCCACAAAACACGGACACCGGCAATGTGCTTTCCACATTTTGCGGATCCCCCACATTGCCAGAACTATATAGAAAATGCGGACAAGAATAGGACATGGGTGAGAGAAATATCTCTGTAAGGCTGCGTTCACACGGGCGAGATTTCCGCGTGGGTGCAATGCGGTAGGTGAACGCATTGCACCCGCACTGAATCTGGACCCATTCATTTCTATGGGGCTGTTCAGATGAGCGATGATTTTCACGCATCACTTATGCGTTGCGTGAAAATCGCAGCATGCTCTATATTCTGCGTTTTTCACGCAACGCAGGCCCCATAGAAGTGAATGGGGTTGCGTGAAAATCGCAAGCATCCGCAAGCAAGTGCGGATGCGGTGCGATTTTCACGCATGGTTGCTAGGTGACAGTCTATAAACTGTATTACTTTCCCTTATAACATGGTTATAAGGGAAAATAATAGCATTCTGAATACAGAATGCATAGTACAATAGGGCTGGAGGGGTTTAAAAAAATAAACTCATTAACTCACCTTCTCCTCTTGATCTCGAAGTTCCCGGTCTCTTCTTTACTTGAGTTGTGGGCTAAAAGACCTTTGGTGACGTCAGATCACATGCTCCAATCACATGGTACATCACCGTGGTGATGTACCATGTGATTGGAGCATGTGATCTGACGTCACCAAAGGTCTTTTAGCCCACAACTCATCAGTAAACTCAACTCAAAGGTCCTTTAGCCCACAACTCAAGTAAAGAAGAGACCGGGAACTTCGAGATCAAGAGGAGAAGGTGAGTTAATGAGTTTATTTTTTTAAACCCCTCCAGCCCTATTGTACTATGCATTCTGTATTCAGAATGCTATTATTTTCCCTTATAACCATGTTATAAGGGAAAATAATACAATCTACACTACAACTAACCCAAACCTGAACTTCTGTGAAGAAGTTCAGGTCTGGGTACCAGTGTCGGTTTTTTATCACGCGCGTGCAGAACACATTGCACCCGCGCGATAAAAACTGAACATCGGAACGCAATTGCCGTCAAAACTGACTGCAATTGCATTCCTACTCGCGCGGTTTTGCCGCAACACACCGGGACGCATCCGGACCTAATCCGGACACGCTCGTGTGAACCCAGCCTAAATGACAACTTTTTACATTTTTTTATACAAAGTTGTCAATTTACAGAGATATTTCTCTCACCCAGCATAGGTATATGTAAAAATACACCCCAAAACACATTGCCCTACTTCTTCTGAGTACGGCGATACCACATGTGTGACACTTTTTTGCAGCCTATGTGCGTAAAGGGGCCGAAAGTCCAACGAGTACCTTTAGGCTTTACAGGGTTGCTCACAATTTAGCCCCGCCCAAAATGCCAGAACAGTAAACACACCCCACAAATGACCCCATTTCGGAAAGTAGACACCCCAAGGTATCCGCTGAGGGGCATAGTGAGTCCGTGGGAGATTTTTATTTTTTTTACCAGAAGTTAGAAGAAATGGAAACTTTATTTATTTATTTTTTTCCTCAGAAAGTGTCATTTTCCGCTAACTTGTGAAAAAAAATGAAATCATACATGAACTCACCATGCCCCTCCGCGAATACTTTGAGGTGTCTTCTTTCTAAAATGGGGTCATTTGGGGGTATTTATACTATCCTAGCATTCTAGCACCTCAAGAAACATGACAGGTGCTCAGAAAGTCAGAGCTGCTTCAAAATGTGGAAATTCACATTTTTGTACCATAGTTTGTAAACGCTATAACTTTTGCGCAAACCAATAAATATACACTTATTGGATTTTTTTTAATCTATGACATGTAGCACAATAAATTCTGACACAAACTTATATAGAAATTTAATTATATTTGAACAATTTTACCAGAAAAAGTTAAAAATACACTTTTTTGAGAAAATATTTGATTAATATCAGAAAAACAAAAAAATGTCAGCAGCAATCAAATACCACCAAAAGAAAGCTGTATTTGTGAGAAGAAAAGGAGGTAAAATTAATTTGGGTGCCAAGTTGCATGATCGAGCAATAAACCGTTAAAGTTGTGAAGTGCCGATTTGTAAAAAAGGGCCTGGTCACTAGGGGGGTATAAACCTGTGGTCCTTAAGTGGTTAATCCGGCTTCTCTTCTGTCTTCATCTGTGAGGAAAAGGACCTGTGGTGACGTCACTACGCTCGTCACATGTTCCATCACATGATCCATCACCATGGAAAATAATACAATCTACACAACACCCAACCCCAACCCAAACCCAAACTTCTGTGAAGAAGTTCGGGTTTGGGTACCAAACATGCCGATTTTTCTCACGTGCATGCAAAACGCATTAAAATGCTTTGCACTCGCGCGGAAAAATCGCACATTTTCCCGCGACGCACCCGCATCTTATCCGGGCCAAAAACATGACGCCCGTGTGAAAGAGGCCTAAGGGTTACATAGCATCATAAATGAATGTAATGCTATGCAACCCTGGCATTGCTGGGAGGTCAGGCCGGGAGCTGCACTGCGGACTCGCAGCGTGACAAACGCACATCTGCAAGGGGCCTTATATTGGTGGCCCTAGCAGCAAAAGGGCAGGGGAGGTGCAGAGCTGTGCACTGTGCACACAACATACAGATATAAAAGCTGTAAAAAATAAACCTGTAAATCATTTCAAAAGTTTATTTTATCAAATATGTCACTTTTCTCTCTTTTCTACTGTAGCTCTTTATGAACAAGGCAGTATGGTAGATGAGCGGAGCGCCACCACATGGTCACTGCCGAGAACAGTACATTGCATTTACAACATGAATGTCACAGATTGATAAGATTTAAACCTATTTCCTTGGGGACACTGACCTGGATTTTTTTTACAGCAAGGCTGATGTTGCTGCCAACTGTGATGGAGTCTGTGTAATGTTCTTGGCGGGCACAGACCCACAGGGGCACAGGTGAATCCCCCCTAAGGAAGCAGTGTACCCCACATGAGTAGCGCCTGGTTGCTCTACGTACAAATACGCAGCATATACATAATTACCAGCCCTTACGCATGTCTAGGAGGCACCTGGAAAAAATGAGAGACCTCCTTTTTGCGTTGTGGACTGTCTCTTTCGGATCGCAGACCCATTAAAGTCAATGGGTCTGCATCTATCTACAAGCAGTGTGCACACGGTTGTGTATTTGCGGTCCACAGCGCGGACACGGAGCACACACGTTCATGTGCATGAGTCCTAAAGTAGTTATAGTTGAACTTTTTGTTCAGACCCAATAAGGGAGCAATGGAGCCGGAACCTAGCAGTGGGGATCAGGTATGTATGTTTCCCTCTGCGGGTCTGGCCTTGTTGGAGGGTCTACCTGAAAGGCCCCTGGATGTGAACAACCTTTAAGAGTGAGGTCATATCTAGCAGCCACAGAGCAGTTGCAATGTGTTTGAAAACTCAACCATCTTGCACTAAAGCTGCTTACTGATGTGATTTTTGGCAACGCTGTGGCCGCTATTCATGATCTCACCCTTGGTGCCATAAATGCCATCTCTGGAATGTTCACCTATCGAGTGAATGGGATCCCACTAGTTCCTGCCCACTGCTTTCTCCATATACCTCAGTGGAGAACTATGCATGTGCAAACCCTGGTATTCTCCGGGTACTGTGCTGCACGGTCCTGATTGCGTACAGCATCAGGACGTAGTGTGCGCACCATGACCTGATGCTTTGTGACATCAGGTCACAGTGGAGCATGGGCCTGAAGAATGCAGGAAGAGCGGCTAGATGTGCAAAGTGGCGATGCTGTCCAGAGAGGTAAGTCATTTAATTATTCTTGGTCTGATTTTAGGTCTGATATTGGGGTCTGATATTGGAATCTGATCTGTGGTGTCATATATTGGGTCTGATATGGGGGGGTCTGATATTGGGTCTGATCTGAGTTCTTATATTGGAATCCGATCTGAGGTCTGATACTGGGATCTGATCTGAGGTCTGATATGGGACTCCGATATTGGGGTCTGAACTGAGGTCTGATATTGGGGTCTTCTTTGTCTGATATTGGGGTCTGATCTGAAGTCTGATATTGGGGTCTGATCTGAAGTCTGATATGAGGGTCTGATTTGATGTCTGATCTGAGGTCTGATGAAGATTGGGGGTCTGATCTGAGGTCTCATATGGGGGTCTGATCTGTGGTCTGATGAAAAAATTTATTTTCTTATAAAGAGAAAAATACAATATATACAAAATATAAAAAGATATTATGAAACGAGGGTAGGAATATTTTATACATTAGCTTAAACCAGCAGAGGACATATGTAAGAGAGCACAGCATGGAATCCCAGTAACTATAAATTACCTCCAATAAATGTGATATTTAATCTCCGTGATTGTAAAGTATGGATCCACTTCAGTTCTCTCCTGCGTAACATTTTCTCCCTATCTCACCCTCTCCTCACTATCCCCACAGAATACATTACTCTGAACCTCAACTGATTAACAGAATCCCCATTCTCTATTAAATGTTTCACCACCAGTAATTCCACCATCAATCTGTGTGAAACAATAAAGAATATTTATAAAAAAATATAAATAAATCTGTGTATTGTACTTTTATGCTTATTAATTCTTATTCTAATCTCCAAAGTTGTTCCTCCAACATATAGCAAACTGCATGGACACAGTGACCTGTATATAACACAGTCACATAGTAACTGTGGGTTACATCTCCATTCCTACTGATCTGGATAGATGAACCTCCATCACCCAGACAGCGTCTATTATTTGTATGGTTATTAGATGGTGTCCATTCAGTACAGCGTCCTGCAGATAATGTCCTCACCTCCAGTCTGGTTTTCTAAGGACATTAATGACTCATTAGCTAATTGGAGAACGTCCCTGCCTCTTTTACTTGTGTTTCAGTGATGCTCCAGGTTGTAATGAGTCGTAATGGATCTTGTTGTCCATAGAGTTCGGCTTCCTAAACTGCACTGGAAAAATAAAATGATTCTGATTTAGTTGCTATGGGTTGTGATGAGGTCAGGCTGGTCCACCAGTAGATCCTCCAGTGGGACCAGGTTCTGCTGCAGTTATGAGTTTGAGGGGTCCATCAGAATACAACTCCATTTGAAGAGACCAGGGAAGTGTTACCGCCTTGGGAGGAAAGTGTACTTTTTTAAAGTATCTGTCAGCAGTTTTGTCCCTATGACACTGGTTGACCTGTTACATGTGCACTTGGCAGCTGAAGGCATCTGTGTTGGTCTCATGTTTATATGTGCCGCATTGCTGAGAAAAATGATGTTATAAGACGTCTCCTGTAAAAATTGGGTTTTGTCACTGCTTTTGACTTCCCAATTGAATGGTGGAGGAGGTGGGGGCTTTTCAAACTGCTAATTGAAGGCATTGAATGGAGGCCTAGTGGCACTGAAATAGGTTGACAGGGGGGAAAGTATGTAATGGATGCATCCTTAAAAAAAAAAAAGCCTTCCTAACAATCAAATTGAATGCTACTGGGCACCCATGCCTTCCACCCTGCAGTCAGATTCCAAGCCGCTAGTATCCATGCCCCCCCCCCCCCCCCAGTCAAATTTCCTTGAATAAAACTGAGCACCAACAAAGTCAGCTGCCTACCCTAAAATGAGTGGTTGATAATGGTCACGTTGAGTACTCTAAGGTCCACAAATGCCACTGTATGTCTATACAGTGGGAAACATCTGAGCCTTTGGTTGGGTATATATGCAAAAAACAATGGCGGAATTACTGTTTTCTTTCAGCACGGCGGCTCAGTGGTCAGCACTGGTGTCTTGCAGCGCTGGGTCTCTAGGTTTGAATACGACCAAGGACAACATCTGCATGGAGTTTGTATGTTCTCCCGGTGTTTGCGTGGGTTTCCTCCGGGTTCTCCGGTTTCCTCCCACCACCCAAAGACATCCTGATAGGGAACTTAGATTGTGAGCCCCATTGGGGACAGCGTGATGCTAATATCTATAAAGCGCTGTGGAATATAGTAGCGCTATATAAGTGCAGAAAATAAAAAATCTAAAAAATTCCCCACCAAAAAATAAAAAAGATTTATGTACCCCAAAATACAATAGGCTGGTGCCTAATGGGGTTTTCCTATTAATAATACTTATCCCCTCTACATATGAGGGGATAAGTGTATGATCGTGGGGGGTCTATCCGCTGGAATCACCCAGTGATCATGAGAACAGGGGTCCTGGAGTCCCCTATGAGAAAGGAGCTCATGTGTGACCATGGGACTGCTGGAAATAGTGTTGAGTGCTGTCGTCAGCAGTCCCATGGAGTGGGGGTCACACATGTGCTCCTTTGCTCCAGGATCCTGTTCTCATGATCACTGGGTGATTCCAGCGGATAAACCCCCCTCCCCTCCACGATCATACACTCAGGGGGTACACCACCAATGATGTCAGGTAGGGGCAATAGGGGGGGCAGCGGAAGGGCCATGCGCAATGAGCGCTTTTATTGTGGCAAAGGGTTAGGTTACGAAATTGGCATGGTGGGGGGGCCGTTTCAGTTTTCGCCTCAGGCATCAGAAAGGCTAGGTGCACCCCTGCATACACGTATCTCCTGAGGTGGGGAGGGAATAAGTATTGTTAGTGGGAAAACCCCATTAGGCACCATGGAGCAGTGGCCACACGAGCTCCACTACTCCGTGACCCCTGTTTTCGTGATCGCCGTGTAGCCATCAGAGCTTTAAAACAAATTATTTTCTCAAGTCAGTCAGCAATCCCTCAACGTAGCACTGTGGCCTAGCACATAGAGCTTCATAGCAGACCCATCCATCGTACTGAAGATCTCTGCGCATACTCGCGCTTGCGCACAAGCATATTTGGAATCTGCACCACACGGATCTAGAATACAGAACTAAGCAACTCCAGTATCCTAGTCGCCTCCACAAGCCTTTCAGGTCACTTAGGGCATATAAACCTATGGTGCAATGTTAAATGTGGAAAGCACCAACCACTTGCACCTGAATGGTCAAATAGAAGGATATCTTTATTGAAAAGTCAAAAAATAATGCATTTTGGGGCAGAAGAGTGGAATAAATGTCTCTAGTTCATTCAATAGTCACTCGTATATGCACATTTTTGCAGCCATTGTCAGAAAAAATGTTCTCCCCCTTGGGGTAATATCGCATGCCCTTGGCAATTCTAGAAACAACCTCTTCATCTATTGTTCTTCCTCTTCGCTTCAGTTCTGCCCTCACACACATCTCCACATGCTCCAGTTCCAAAGGCAGGAAGGGCACAATGACGTCAATAACTTTTCTTTTAATAAGGTCGCATTTATAAAATTCACCTGTGGATAGAAACATGTCATCAAAATCACATTAATATACCCCATACATCACCTCTATATTTAAGAAGAGAACGCTGACCATGTTCCTCTGACCGTCGGCTAAGTGTGCACGGAAATCTCAAGAGAAATAGCTGTTGAGCAAACTATGTATGGTCAGGGAATGGTGGGTCACCATATGGGCAGGGGGACCTTTCAGCTTGAGTCATTTAAAGGGGTTTTCTGGGAGGTATGTATTGATGTTCTAGGCTCAGGTAGGTCATCAGTATGGGATCGGTGGAGGTCCGACATCAGGCAACCCTGACGATCAATTGTTTGAAGAGCGCCACAACCTTTTGCTAGGCCAGTGACATCATGTTCATCGGTCATATGGCTTATTTGCAGCTTACTTCCATTCAAGTGTATGGGCCAGTCATATGTCAAACCTGTATGCCTCACACAGTTTTTCGAAAATGACAAATCAGGACCACAGAATTTACATTTTTTTACACCTATTTTGCATCAATTCCTGAAAAAAAATGCATGGGCTCACACTACTCACTACACCATAATATGAATACCTTGAAGGGTGCAATTTTCAAAAATATCGCTCTGGAAGGCTTGTGCCTTTTCAAATCTTGCTTAGTCCAGCAAAACAAAAAATTATCAAAATTTCATTTAAAATTGTAAGCATTGGAAATAAAATAAAAATTGCTGTCAAAGTAAAGCAGACATATGTAAATATAACTTTTATATGACACTAGTACAGAATAAACATATACACTACTCACAAAACGTTAGGGATATTTGGTTTGTGGGTAAAATTTCAGGATGAACCTAAAATGCCCTCTAACCTTTACAGGTGAACTTAATGTGACCTTCTCTAAACCTTTGAATTCACATGTCCAACGTTTCAGTACTTTTTGTACAACTTGCTGTTCTCTAACAAGGAGCTTAACGGCAAAATTCACAACAGGTGTTTGATCCATGAAGCGCGCAAAAAATTTCCTGGTTCAATTAAAATTGTTATTTAAACAGTCCTCCTCATCATGCAGTTCACATTTCGACATCATGAGACCAAGACGACACCTAACAATTGATCAACTGTACCTAACCATTGCGAGGCTTCAAGCAGGATATTCTCAGAGGTACAGAGAGACTGGAAGAGTCACAGAAACGTCCTTTGTCCACTTCCCACGCTGATGACTGCATCATTGTGAACAATGCCCCGCGGAACCAGATGATGAATGCCACACAACTCCAGGCACATTTAAGGGAGGTGAGAGGCAACCAAGTGTCACGTCAGACCATTCTAAACCATTTACATCGGCATGTTCTGTGTGCTATGCGACCTGCAAGAGTACCTGACCGCACCACCAGGCACAGGTGTCATCATCTTTCATGGGCCAGGGAGCAACTACGCTGGATGAGGGACCAGTGGGACTCAGTGCTGTTTACTGATGAAAGTCGATTCACACAGAAATTATGACCGTCAGCTATATTGGAGGCGTCAAGGAGAGAGCTATGCATCATCAGCCACTGTTGTCACCAGCCGAGCGTTTGGTGGTGGTGGTGGGGGCAGGTGTGTCTTGTCAATACAGATCTGCCCTACAGTTTGTGAATGGTACAGTGACAAGCCCATATTACTTGAAGACCATCATTAATCCAGTCATTGTACCTCTGCATGAACAACACAGGCCTAATTAATCTTCATGGACGACAATGTGCCAGCTCATCGAGGTCGCATCATTAGGGAATGGCTGCTGGAGACTGGGGGACCTCAAATGGAGTGGCCTGCCCTTTCTCCAGACCTGAATCCCATTGAAAACCTATGTGATCAGCTGAGTCGCTGTGTAGAGCCTCGTAGCTCTGTACCCCAGAAACTCAATTACCTGAGGGCCGCCCTTCAAGAACAGTGGGATGCCATGCCTCAGCAGACATAAGTCTCCTTGTGAACAGCATGAGATGTCGTTGTCAAGCTGTAATTGATGCTCTAGGCAACATGACAAGTTATGCAGCAATGACAGGCTCCCCTTACATTATGAAAAATGGTCACATGAGGCAAGGAAAAATTGGTCAACGTCACAGCCAGTGATTGGCTGCGGGGATGTCAAACCGGATATTGACAGCGAGGGGACCGTGGCAGGCCTGGAGAAGAAGGAACAGGGACTCAGCATCAGGAAGCAGGTAAGTAAGCTTTCCTTTAGAGGTCCAGCCAAGTGAAGGGGTTTGCAAAAACACCCCCATTGAAAGGGTTAATGTATTTTGTCTATACTTACTTTTCATCGATTTCAGCAAATGTGAAGATAATTCATTTTCTATGTCGCAGAGTTTGATCTCCTCCCTTTTCTTTCCTTGCCTCCGATACTCCAAAGTCAAATCAGAGATAACGTCTGCTCCAGTATTACTAAGATATGAAACACAAAGGAATAAAGAATGATCAAACTATGGAATTTTACCTAATCCAGAAAATCTGGTAACATTCTAAGAGCATGGTCTAGAACATTAGCTAATCTGACTATGTAGAGGATGGTGAAAATGTCAAGCCATTCAATATGGTCCCATTCAAGTGGCATGACTTGGGCTGTAAGTCCATGTGTATGGTGGGCCGACCATCATTGGAGCTGTTGGAGACCATCACCCTCTATGGAGAACATAAATCTGGTGCAGAGCATAGTGCGAAGACTTTAGCTAGGTAAGCATAAAGCCACCATGAGAGAAGACTCCATGCTTCTTGGTCACCAGAATTTCCAGACTGATGCTTTTTCACCTGCGCCCCCAAAATAAGCTAAAACATAAAACAAGGGTATTCCACTGAGGGTGGCATTTCTTCTACGCAGCACTGCTCCTGCCCAGGTATCAGCCTCTTCCTAGTTCAGATTGACCATCTGTAGGGTTCAACTTCTTAGATGTCTAGGTTACCTCACAAAGATGAAAACGCTCCTTCTGTAAGACACACCACCAATATCGTCATGATAATCTAGATAAGGCATCAGGGAGTGTAAGAGTTCTGGGTGCATTTTGTCAGCGTCATCAAATATGAAGATGGAGCGGTCACAACGTGACACGTTCCCTTGGATCCATGCATGCAACTGGTCCTGTCAGTAAAGATAAAGCCATGGTTTCAGCAAAGTGTAGGTATCGTTTTGCATGTGGAATATGATGGACTTTTTCTGCCAAGTATGGCGCTCTTTAGAAACCATTTCGGTCCATGTGAGCAACTTTTTGTTCTTTCAGGACATTGGCTTTTTCTGGGCACAATGTGGATGCACTAAGGTACTCTGGATGTTGCCACTATGGGGCCACAATATGACTGTTTTTGTAAAGACTGCCTCAACATGGGCCTTTCTTGGCATGAGGAGGGTAGTATATGGTTTTGTGTTAGGACATATGTCACTATGTGGATGCTGGGGACTGACAAATGGTGTGTCAGCAGCAACCTCGTAATAATCACTGGACGCAAGCATTATAACAGACCAAAAATCCAGTCAGAGACGCAGAGGTGGTAGCATCCATACAGGTGGAGATAACTTGCGTTTATCTGCAGCTTCATGGATACTAGTTGGGCACCGTCTGGAAATGACTGGTTACTGTATGGACCATGCATCTAAGGGCAGGTGTGCACCTAGCCTTTTTGCTTACTGAGGCAGGAGGGTCAACTTGCCTCATGGATAGTGTGTCCCTGTCTAAAGGCCACTTAATGTGGAGTCATGCTTCTTCCAGGCTCCTATAGTGACTCCGTTTGGTTATGGTCTTGCTTGTACTCCGTCCTTTCCACAGTTGATATGTTCTTCTGCAAGATAGTTCCTAGTCCTCTAACTACACCGAGTTCTATTGTACTGACTCAGATAACTCACAAAAGGCTTGATATGTTCTTCTGCAAGATAGTTCCTAGTCCTCTAACTACACAGCTGGCTTTATGCATAAGAAACCTTGGCAAGAAACTTTTTGACCACCATGTTGGCATGTTGAGATCCATACAGCAGGACCTCATACACATTAGCGTAACAGCCTTTAAAACCCTGCCTCTAATTCATACCTAAGGCCTTATTCACACGTCTCTGTCCGTTTTGTGGACACAACTACCCAGAATGTGCCTCCTCCCTTTAGTCGATCCATTTTTTTGGCATCTGCAAAAGAATGCATTTAAAAAAAAAATTGTATGGATCTGTAAAAAATTGATCAAACAGAAATATTATCTGTCCACTGTTCTCAGTTTTCACAGTCCCATTGAACAGAATGAGGACATGCTGTCCGCACAGTAGTGCACACATCCTATGGAACAATGGTCCACGGAAAAAAACGGATGTCTGAATACATATATGAAATACAATGGACCGTGTGATGTCGTGAGGAGCACAGACAGTACACTGATGTGACTCACTGATCTGTGAAAAAGAAATAGGAAATCTACGTAAAGAAATTTACCAAGGCCGGTAGCTAGTTTTGGGGATGTCTGCGCAAGACTAAAACGCTGCGGATTTAGATGCAACAGATCTGCACCATGAGAGATTTTAGGAAATCTCATCAACACGTTGCAAATAAAAATCCACAGCAAATCTGCAGGTGACTGGCATAGATCTGTCTCAGATTGTTTTGCCGTAAGTTACGACCCGTGTGCACATACCCCATGACAGGATTTAGGTAATACAGTAGATCCATTACCTTGTATGTTTCCACTTGACTTTTATGAGGAAAAACAGCCGGTGCCACGATGTTATGCACAAAGTTGCTCTTGGCGCCCCTTGGATTAAAGTGTTTGGCCAGAATCTGACTGACGTAAGTCTTGCCGCTGCCGGTCAGCCCGTGAAAGGAGAGGACGAGGGGTTTGAGACGTTCTTCATTCTGCATTACTTTGACGGTGTCCAGGTCATACTGCAGACCTGGAAGAATAGATGATCGTGTTGATATCGATAAGACTGGTGCCAACAGGGCGCAAACACTACGCTGGCTAGCGGTGTGGCCTGGCACACGTACAGCCTTTGGCTATAATCACCAATGGCTCCATTCACTGACAGCGAGAACTTGAAAATAGTGAAGCGAAACACAAAGGACGTGGGGCTGATACATTTTGCCTTCACGCTCCTGACATCCTAGGGTGATTCTGCCAGGGGGAGCTGAGGTTACAACAGGGGATGTGTATTATTACATGGCGGTAAGGGCTCATGCAGACGAACGTGTGCCGCCCCTGCATTGTGTGGAACGTCCGTGTGGCTGGCGCAGACAGATGCCGACCCATTCAAGTGATCTGTCCGCACTGCAAAAAAATAGAACAAGTTCTTATTTTTTTTTGTGGTGTGGAGGCATGAACAGAAAACCCACGGAAGCACGCTGTAGTGCTTTTGTGGGGTTCCGGGCCTCCGTGCCTCACCGCACCTTCCGGATTGCAGACTCATTCAAGTGAAAGGATTGCTGCCCATTGTCACAATCGGCCATATTGACCACAGGGTTCACACGAGCCATATACAAGTTCTGAACAGGATCGTTTGGGCGCCAAGCATTTGGCTTTCTATAACAACCTGCTGCGTGTGAATACACCCCGGGATGAGATCTCCCCGAATCCCACCGTTACAGCAGTCTTACTTTGCCGCCTGCACTGTAAATGTACATCCTGGTGCAAGAAGGGAGCTGACCTAAAGGGGTATTCCCATCTGGGACATTGATAGTGTACATCTAGATTATGCCATCAGTGTCGGGCCCCATTGAAGTGAACGGAGAGCACAGCGTGTTCTCCATTCACTTCTATGGGAGTTCTGATAAATCCCTGAGCTCCGGCTTGGCAGTCCTATAGCGGTGAATGAAGAGGTGTCCGTGCTTCCACTGCAGGACTTCCAAAAACAGCTGAGCGTTTGACTATTTTTGAAATTCCCATAGCGGTAAATGTAGGACGGCTGCGCATGCGTGCTGTTCTCTGTCCTATCTCCATTGCTACTGACATGCCATCAGTGTCCCAGATGGGCAAGACCCTTTAAGGGGACTAACCCCCACCCCAATGCACTGACTGTAGGGGTCCTCTTTTCCCCTGCAGGGACTGTTACCTGTGACGTTGATGACGCCCTCTGTAGGACAGCACTCACAGCTCGCGGGCACTCCACTCGTATAACAAGCCAGGCGATCACATGACGGCCAGAAACTGGCATCTATTAAAGAGACGACAGCAAAGATTTGGTATAAATCTTGTAGCCACTTCATAGCTCTGGTGAACTTTACTTGCAAGATCCAAGTGACAACCCGGGAGATGATCTGGATCTATTCTTGTTTTCACTTTCATTTACTTTTGCTGTAATGTCACTAAACCGGTCCGATCAGGTGTGTCCCTAGCAGTCGCCCCACCTGATTCCTAAAGCCAGATCACTGCCTGTAAAATAAAGACAGCACGATATCATGAGTCACGAGGACGCCTTCACGCGCAGCGGATTTGGTCGCAGACATTTGCGAGACTGAATATCGGATCCATTCATTTGAAAGGGATTTGCAGAAATCCACGCACTTGCTGCCAAAACAGCCCCATATATGAATGAATGGAAGAGCTTTTCAGTGGCTAAAATTTCTGCAACTAACTTGTGCCACAAGAGGTAATAGGGTTAACTCCGTCCTGCCCCCTTCAGCATTACCTGTACCGTCACTATTAGCAGACAACATACACGGGAAACCAAAATGGAAAGGAAAATAAAAGGTGAAGATTCCACATCGCCATCTAGTGCTGCTCACTGGTACTGCATGTTTTTAAAAATCACTTTTTATTGTTTTTATCCCCTCTGTTTTGCAGTTATGAATGAACTTCTAGCAGTTTGCATTGAAGGCCCAGATGGGTGTTCCTGATTGGGGGGGGGGGGGTGTCCTTGCATAGTCAGACTGTGCAGACAGTGCCAGACTGTGCAGGACCCCCCCCCCCCTCCAACTGGTAACATCCACCTGGACCTTTACTGCAAACTGCTGGCAATTCATTAAGAAACTTCTAGCAGGAATAATAAAGGAATGGCACATCACAGAATTATAAGATGCAACACCTGTTTACCCGATAGGTGCTGGAGGTAAAACCTGGACCGAGCAGGCACTGATGACACCACATCATGTACAGTTTTTAGGCCCTTTCACACATATATTGGTACAAAAATGTGTCACGGCAGTAATAGCTACCATTATGTCTGAACACCCCTTCATTGCTGGACAAAACTCAGTTTCTAAATGTGAAACCCGTTTCCCAATAGCTTTTTTCTAAGCTTAGGCTACTTTCACACTGGCGTTTTTACTGGATCCGGCAAGGCTCAGCAAAAACGCTTCCGTTACTAATAATACAACCGTCTGCTTCCGTTATGAACGGATCCGGTTGTATTATCTTTAACATTGCAAAAACGAATCCGTCCCAATTGACTTGCATTGGGGGTAATGCCGGATCCATCTTGCTCCCCATCCCAGGAGGGAAAGCAAACTATTAACATGAAAACTATTTCAAACTATTAACATGAACTTAGATTGTGAGCCCCATTGGGGACAGCTTGATGCTAATATCTATAAAGCGCTGCGGAATATAGTAGCGCTATATAAGTGCAGAAAAAGTGTATGATCGTGGGGGGTCTATCCGCTGGAATCACCCAGTGATCATGAGAACGGGGGTCCTGGAGTCCCCTATGAGAAAGGAGCTCATATGTGACCATGGGACTGGAAATAGTGTTGAGTGCTGTCGTCAGCAGTCCCATGGAGTGGTGGTCACACATGTGCTCCTTTCTCATAGGGGACTCCGGGATCTTGTTCTTATGATTACTGGGTGATTCCAGCGGATAGACCCCCCTCCTCTCCACGATCATACACTCAGGGGGTACACCACCAATGATGTGAGGTGAGGCGATCAGGTAGGGGCAATAGGGGGGGCAGCGGAAGGGCCATGGGCAATGAGCGCTTTTATTGTGGCAAAGGGTTAGGTTACGAAATTGGCATGGGGGGGGGGGGCCGTTTCAGTTTTCGCCTCAGGCATCAGAAAGGCTAGGTGCACCCCTGCATACACGTATCCCCTGATGTGGGGAGGGAATAAGTATTGTTAGTGGGAAAACCCCATTAGGCACCATGGAGCAGTGGCCACACGAGCTCCACTACTCCGTGACCCCTGTTTTCGTGATCGCCGTGTAGCCATCAGAGCTTTAAAATGGATAATTTTCTCAAGTCATGTGGGTTTGACAGTACAAATGCTCCGTGCAGCAATCCCTCAACGTAGGACTGCTGTGGCCTAGCACATAGAGCTTCATAGCAGACCCATCCATCGCACTGAAGATCTCTGCGCATGCTCGCGCTTGCGCACAAGCATATTTGGAATCTGCACCACACGGATCTAGAATACAGAACTAAGCAACTCCAGTATCCTAGTCGCCTCCACAAGCCTTTCAGGGTTACAGGGCATATAAACCTATGGTGCAATGTTAAATGTGGAAAGCACCAACCACTTGCACCTGAATGGTCAAATAGAAGGATATCTTTATTGAAAAGTCAAAAAATAATGCATTTTGGGGCAGAAGAGTGGAATAAATGTCTCTAGTTTATTCAAAATTTCACTCGTACATGCACATTTTTGCAGCCATTGTCAGAAAAAATGTTCTCCCCCTTGGGGTAATATCGCATGTCCTTGGCAATTCTAGAAACAACCTCTTCATCTATTGTTCTTCCTCTTCGCTTCAGTTCTGCCCTCACACACATCTCCACATGCTCCAGTTCCAAAGGCAGGAAGGGCACAATGATGTCAATAACTTTTCTTTTAATAAGGTCGCAGTCATAAAATTCACCTGTGGATAGAAACATGTCATCAAAATCACATTAATATACCCCATACATCACCTCCATATTTAAGAAGAGAACGCTGACCATGTTCCTCTGACCGTCGGCTAAGTGTGCACGGAAATCTCAAGAGAAATAGCTGTTGAGCAAACTATGTATGGTCAGGGAATGGTGGGTCACCATATGGGCAGGGGGACCTTTCAGCCTGAGTCATTTAAAGGGGTTTTCTGGGAGGTATGTATTGATGTTCTAGGCTCAGGATAGGTCATCAGTATGGGATCGGTGGAGGTCCGACATCAGGCAACCCCGACGATCAATTGTTTGAAGAGCGCCACAACCTTTTGCTAGGCCAGTGACATCACGTTCATCGGTCATATGGCTTATTACTTCCATTCAAGTGTATGGGCCAGTCATATGTCAAACCTGTATGCCTCACACAGAGTTTTTCAAAAACGACAAATCAGGACCACAGAATTTACATTTTTTACACCTATTTTGCATCAATTCCTGAAAAAAAATGCATGGGCTCACACTACTCACTACACCATAATATGAATACCTTGAAGGGTGCAATTTTCAGAAATTACCCTCTGGAAGGCTTGTGCCTTTTCAAACCTTGCTTGGTCCAGCAAAACAAAAAAGATCAACCTTTTTTAAAAATTTTATTTAAAATTGTAAGTCTTTGAAATAAATAAAAAAAAATGCTGTCCAAAGTAAAGCAGACATATGTAAATATAACTTTTATATGACACTAGTACAGAATGACCATATACTACTCACAAAAAGTTTGGGATATTTGGCTTGTGGGTAAAATTTTTGGATGAACCTAAAATGCCCCCTAACCTTTACAGGTGAACTTAATGTGACCTTCTCTAAACTTTTGAATGCACATGTCCAACTGTTCAGTGTTTCAGTACTTTTTGCACAACTTGCTGTTCTCTAACAATGAGCTTAAAGGGAGTCTTTCACCTAAAATCACCATTATAGAACACTAACATCAGGATCTGCATTACATTCCCCATATTAGAATGCTACCTTCCATATTGCTGTCCATCACCGATTTTCTCAGAAAAACACTTTTATTCAATATGTTATTTAGCTTCCCGGGGCGGCGTTTATGCGGCCGTTGCCCAGGCCCCTCGTCGCTTTTCATACTGAACCCTCCCCTTTCACCCCTCTGGCCCGCCCTAGGTTCTTCTGATTACATCCTCCTCTTAGTGGGAAATTCAGCACCAGCGCTGTTCAACAGATTTGCCGCGCCTGCGCACTTTATTCCCCATATGGGCAGCGGGACAAAAGCGTTTAATGCGCATGTGCCGGCCCGTACATCCCGATCTAGCCGGCATTGTGCCTCTGCCCATAATGGAGAATGAAGTGCGCAGGCGCGGCGAATCTGTTGAACGGCGCTGGTGCTGGATTTCTCACTAAGAGGAGGACGTAATCAGAAGAACCTAGGGCGGGCCAGAGGGGTGAAAGGAGAGGGGTTTCGTATGAAAAGCGACAAGGGGCCTGGGCAACGGCTGGATGAACGCCGCCCGTGGGCACCTTCAGAAGCTAATTAACATATTGAATAAAAGTGTTTTTCTGAGAAAATCGGCGATGGACAGGAATATGGAAGGTAGCATTCTAATATGGGGAATGTAATAGAGACCCTGATGTTAGTGTTCTATAATGGTGATTTTAGGTGAAAGAATCCCTTTAACGGCAAAATTCACAACAGGTGTTTAAACCATGAATCGCCCAATAAATTTCCTGGTTCAATTAAAATTGTTATTTAAACAGTCCTCCTCATCATCCTGCTGTTCACATTTCGACATCATGAGACCAAGACGACACCTAACAATTGATCAACAGTACCTCACCATTGCGAGCTTTCAAGCAGGATGTTCTCAGACGTTCTCAGAGATACAGAGAGACTGGAAGAGTCACAGAAACGTCCTTTGGCCACTTCCCACACTGATGCCCGCTTCATTGTGAACAATGCCCTGCGGAACCGGATGATGAATGCCACACAACTCCAGGCACATTTAAGGGAGGTGAGAGGCAACCAAGTGTCACGTCAGACCATTCTAAACCATTTACATCGGCATGTTCTGTGTGCTATACGACCTGCAAGGGTACCTGACCGCACCACCAGGCACAGGTGTCATCATCTTGAATGGGCCAGGGAGCATCTACGCTGCATGAGGGACCACTGGGACTCAGTGCTGTTTACTGATGAAAGTTGATTCACGCTTAGCAGAAATTATGACCGCCAGCGATGTTGGAGGCGTCAAGGAGAGCGCTATGCATCATCAGCCACTGTTGTCACCAGACGAGTGTTTGGTGGTGGTGGTGGGGGCAGGTGTGTCTAGTCAATAGAAATCTGCCCTACAGTTTGTGAATGGTACAGCGACAAGCCCATATTACTTGAAGACCATCATTAATCCAGTAATTGTACCTCTGCATGAGCAACACAGGCCTAATTTCATCTTCATGGACGACAATGCGCCAGCTCATCGAGGTCGCATCATTAGGGAATGGCTGCTGGAGACTGGGGGGCCTCAAATGGAGTTACCTGCCATTTCTCCAGACCTGAATCCCATTGAAAACCTATGGGGAACAGCTGAGTCGCTGTGTAGAGTAGGGATCGACCGATTATCGGTTTTACCGATATTATCGGCCGATATTCAGGATTTTGACCGTTATCGGTATCGGCATCTATTTTGCCGATATTCCGATAATGTATTGGGAACACAGAACGCGCTGCTCTCAGCGCTCTCTGTGTTCCCTCCGCAGCACAGGGGAGAAGGAAGCAGTGTCTCCTCCCCCTGTGCTGCCGCCAATGACAGGAGAGAAGACAAGAGGAGGGGAGGGGCTGTGGCCGCTGCGCCACCAATGAAGATGAGTCTTTCATTAATTCATATACAGGAGGCGGGAGCTGGCTGCAGAATCACATAGCCGGCTCCCGACCTCTGAGTGGTAGCTGCGGTCCGCGGTAGTTAACCCCTTAGGTGCCGCGGATCACAGCTACATGTCATAGAGGTCGGGAGCCGGCTATGTGATTCTGCAGCCAGCTCCCGCCTCCTGTATATGAATGAGAGACTTATCTTCATTGGTGGCGCAGTGCGCCCCCCCCCATTGCCCCCCAGTATTAATCATTGGTGGCGCAGTGCGCCCCCCACCCCCATCCCAATAGTAAAAACATTGGTGGCGCAGTGCGCCCCCCCACCCAGTATTAATCATTGGTGGCAGTGGCCACAGGATCCCCTCTCCCCTCCTCCGATCGGAGCCCCAGCAGTGTAATTCTGGGGCTCCGATCGGTTACCATGGCAGCCAGGACGCTATTGAAGCCCTGGCTGCTATGTTCAGCTCCATGCTGCTGTGTGCACAAAGCACAGAGCAGCAGGGACAGTGTGATGTCCTAGTCCCTAAGGGGGCTAAAAGTTAGTAAAAAAAAAACAACACAAAAATATTAAGTATAAATGAAAAATATTTGCAAAAATAAAATACACGTTAAGAATAAACATTAATTTTCAGCAGATTTGTGTAGGAAATTTTTTTTTTCTCAAAAATAAAAATACCCAGAATATCGGTATAAATTATCGGCTATCGGCCTGAAAGTTCTCAAATTATCGGTATCGGCCTTAAAAAATCCATATCGGTCGATCCCTAGTGTAGGGCCTCGTAGCTCTGTACCCCAGAACCTCAATTACCTGAGGGCCGCCCTTCAAGAACAGTGGGATGCCATGCCTCAGCACACATAAGTCTCCTTGTAGCATGAGATGTCGTTGTCAAGCTGTAATTGATGCTCAAAGCAACATGACAAGTTATTGAGACAGTGACATTTTTGTGATGGTATACCCACCACTGGTGTTGGCTTTTGATTCAATAAATTGTTTGAGATGAGGAAATCACCATTGCATGCTTCTACTTAAATGTGTGTGTGTGAAGGGGTGGGGGAAACCTCATCACTTGGCTGGACCTGTAAAGGCAAGCTTACCTTTACCTGGCTCTCCGCTCCTTCTCCCCCCTAGGCCTGCGATGCTCTGTTGGGCTCCCTTGCTGTCAACATCCTGTTTGACAACTCTGCAGCCAATCCATGGCTGCAGCAATGACAGGCTCCCCTTACATTATGAAAAATGGTCACATGAGGCATGGGAAACTGGTCACCGTCATGGCCAGTCATTGGCTGCGGGAATGTCAAACCGGATATTGACATCGAGGGGACCATGGCAGGCCTGGAGAAGAAGGAATAGGGACTTTGCATCCAGGAAGCAGGTAAGTAAGCTTTCCTTTAGAGGTCCAGCCAAGTGAAGGGGTTTGCCAAAACACCCCCCTCCCCCATTCTTGCACAACCCATTGAAAGGGTTAATGTATTTTGTCCATACTTACTTTTCATTGATGTTAGCAAATGTGAAGATAATTCAGTTTCTATGTCACAGAGTTTGATCTCCTCCCTTTTCTTTCCTCGCCTCCGATACTCCAAAGCCATATCAGAGATAAATTGTGCTCCAGTATTACTAAGATATGAAACACAAAGGAATAAAGAATGATGAAACTATGGAATTTGACCTAATCCAGAAAATTGGTAACATTCTAAGAGCATGGTCTAGACAAGTAGCTAATGAAAATGTCAAGCCATTCAATATGGTCCCATTCGAGTGGAATGACTTGGGCTGTGAGTCTATGTATATGGTGGGCTGATCATCGTTGGAGCTGTTGGAGATCACCCTCTATGGAAAACATAAATTTGGTGCAGAGCATAGTGCGAAGACTTCAGCTAGGTAAGCATAAAGCCACCATGAGAGAAGACTCCGTGCTTCTTGGCCACCAGAATTTCCAGACTGATGGTTTTTCACCTGCTCCCCCAAAATAAGCTAAAACATAAAAGAAGGGTATTCCACTGAGGGTGGCATTTCTTCTACGCAGCACTGCTCCTGTCCAGGTATCAGCCTCTTCCTAGTTCAGATTGACCATCTGTAGGGTTCAACTTTTTAGATGTCTAGGTTACCTCATAAAGATGAAAACGCTCCTTCTGTAAGACACGCCACCAATGTCGTCATGATAATCTAGATAAGGCATCAGGGAGTGTAAGAGTTCTACGGGCATTTTGTCAACCTCATCAAATATGAAGATAGAGCGGTCACAACGTAACACGTTCCCTTTGATCCATGCATGCAACTGGTCCTGTCAGTAAAGATAAAGCCATGGTTTCAGCAAAGTGTAGGTATCGTTTTGAAACAGAAGAAACGTCCAGCACGTAGTAGGTTAAAACGCTGCATCATCTTTATTCCATCGTAGATGCAATCGGTATACAAAGCAGTGGTCGTCACCTCCCGTCAGACCGACATGTTTCGAATCGTAAAGGTTCTTGATCATGATCTGTAAATAACCGGAACTCCTGCAATCATATGCGCGAAAAAAAAAAAAGAGGGGGAGAAGGAAAACCGCAGGTGATTGGAGGCATCGTTTTGCAAGTGGATAATGTTGGACTTTGTCTGCCAAGTATGGCGCTCTTTGAAAACCATTTCGGTCCATGTGAGCAACTTTTTGTTCTTTCAGGACATTGGCTTTTTCTGGGCACAATGTGGATGCACTAAGGTACTCTGGATGTTGCCATTATGGGGCCACAATATGTTTTTTTTAAGACTGCCTCAACATGGGCCTTTCTTGGCATGAGGAGGGTAGTATATGGTTCTGTGTTAGGACATATGGCACTATGTGGATGCTGGGGACTGACAAATGGTGTGTCAGCAGCAACCTCGTAATAATCACTGGACGCAAGCATTATAACAGACCAAAAATCCAGTCAGAGACGCAGAGGTGGTAGCATCCATACAGGTGGAGATAACTTGCGTTTATCTGCAGCTTCATGGATACTAGTTGGGCACCGTCTGGAAATGACTGGTTACTGTATGGACCATGCATCTAAGGGCAGGTGTGCACCTAGCCTTTTTGCTTCCTGAGGTAGGAGGGTCAACTTGCCTCATGGATAGTGTGTCCCTGTCTAAAGGCCACTTAATGTGGAGTCATGCTTCTTCCAGGCTCCTATAGTGACTCCGTTTGGTTATGGTCTTGCTTGTACTCCATCCTTTCCACAGTTGATATGTTCCTATTCCTCTAACTACACCGACTATTTATCTGGGCACTTATGACAGACAGTTCTATTGTACTGACTCAGATAACTTACAAAAGGCAGAGAATGCATACCAAACATAAAGCACAATTAGGGGGTGATGGGTTATCAGGGCAGGGTTGGTGATGCCACTCCTTATCTCAGAGTCTATGTCACGTACTTACCCATCTGACCACCCGCGGTGCGTCCAGACTCACTATGGCACCGCCTCCAGGGTCGCTTTGTTGCTATGGCAACCAACCTTGCTGACAGTGGGGCTGGCCAACCTATCAAGGACGCCGAAACAATCAGGCTCAGCGCTAGCCTCACATGCTTCCTGAGGGCTATTTAAACAGGCGGCTGCTGGCCACATTTGCCTGTGATTGGTATTCCTGCCTCACTAGCTAGTTTTGTGTTTGTTAGGCCTCCTGCACACAAACGTATGTGTTCCGTTCCGTGCATTGGTACCGCAATTTGCGGTCCCCAATGCAGGAGAACGTTCATGCGGCCTCCGGGACGGATCCAGTGATCCGCCCGTTCCGCAAAAAGATAGAACTTGCTCTATCTTTTTGTGGAACGGAAGTACGGAATGGAACCCCACAGAAGCACTCCGTAGTGCTTCCGTAGGGTTCCGTGCTTCTGTTCTGCACCATTCCGGATTTGTGAACCCATTGAAGTCAATGGGTCCGCATCCGTGATGCGGAATGCACACGGAACGGTGCCCGTGTATTGCGGATCCGCATATGCGGTCCGCAATACGGCAACGGGACACCTACGTTCGTGTGCAGGAGGCCTTACTCTGAATCGCTGACCTTTTGCCTGTTTCTTTGACTTTGCTACTGACGTGACCTCCTGGTATTAGACTCTGCTAGTTTGGGACCTTGTCTTTGCCTGCTGACTTTGTCTCTGACCTTATCACCTGGTTTTACTCTGCTGTGTATTTGACTTAGCTTTTGGATTCTGATCCATTCCTGGTTTCTTACTACTCTTAATACTCTACTCTCTACCCACTTAGGTTTAGGCCCCTGCACTTAGTCAAGACAGGGACCGTCGCCAAGTTGTGGGACGCCATTTAGGTAGTAATTAGGTGCAGATGAAGTTCAGGGCTGCACTGTTTCCTGCCTTTCATGCCAGTCTAATGTAAAGCTGGCTTTATGCATAAGAAACCTTGGCAAGAAACTTTTTGACCGCAAAACGGATCACAGTAGTGCACACATCCTATGGAACAATGGTCCACGGGAAAAACGGATGGCTGAATACATATATGAAATACAATGGACCGTGTGATGTCGTGAGGAGCACAGACAGTAAACTGATGTGAATCACTGATCTGTGAAAAAGAAATAGGAAATCTACGTAAAGAAATTTACCAAGGCCGGTAGCTAGTTTTGGGGATGTCTGCGCAGGACTAAAACGCTGCGGATTTAGATGCAACAGATCTGCACCATGAGAGATTTTAGGAAATCTCATCAACACGTTGCAAATAAAAATCCACAGCAAATCTGCAGGTGACTGGCATAGATCTGTCTCAGATTTTTTTGCCGTAAGTTACGTCCCGTGTGCACATACCCCTAGACAGGATTTAGGTAATACAGTAGATCCATTACCTTGTATGTTTCCACTTGACTTTTATGAGGATAAGCAGCCGATGCCACGATCTTATGCACAAAGTTGCTCTTGGCGCCCCTTGGATTAAAGTGTTTGGCCAGAATCTGACTGACGTAAGTCTTGCCGCTGCCGGTCAGCCCGTGAAAGGAGAGGACGAGGGGTTTGAGACGTTCTTCATTCTGCATTACTTTGATGATGACCTCCTTGGCTAGGTGCTGCCCAAATAATTTGGTGTCCAGATCATACTGCAGACCTGGAAGAATAGATGATCATGTTGATATCGATAAGACTGGTGCCAACAGGGCGCAAACACTACGCTGGCTAGCGGTGTGGCCTGGCACACGTACAGCCTTTGGCTATAATCTAGATATATGCTATCAATGTCCCAGATGGGAATACCCCCTTCTTGCACCAGGATGTACATTTACAGTGCAGGCGGCAAAGTAATATCGACTGCAACCCTCCTGCTGTCACAGTGGGATTTGGGGAAAGCTCATCCCGGGGTGTATTCACACATGTTATAGAAATCCTAGTGCTTGGCGCCCAAACGATCCTGTTCAGAACTTATATATGGCTCGTGTGAACCCTATGGTCAATATGGCTGATTGTGACAATGGGCAGCGATCCTTTCACTTCCGTCTGGGCAACCGTAAGGCATTTGGATATTACAGCGCGCAGTCCCGTCCCCCATCACCTCTGTGAACCAAATTGAAGAGCTGCTCTGTATGGGCGGCTCCGATTCTGGCAAATATGTATTACATCTGAATTAGAGCTCGTGCACACGACTGTTGTTGGCCGGTGCCCGTATTGCGGATCTGCAATATACAGGCATCAGCCGTTTGTGCCCCGCATCATGGATGCTGACCCATTCACTTGAATGAGTCTGCAATCCGGAAGGTGTGGTAAGGAATGGAACCCACGGAAGCACTACAGCGTGCTTCCGTGGATTTTCTGTTCATGCCTCCGCACCACAAAAAAAATATATAACTCATTCCATTTTTTATGCAGTGCGGACAGATCACTTGAATGAGTCGGCATCTGTCTGCGCCAGCCACGCGGACCTTTCGCCGGAATTGCGGATCTGCAATATACAGGCATCAGCCGTTTTTGCCCCGCATCATGGATGCTGAACCATTCACTTGAATGAGTCTGCAATCTGGAAGGTGCGGTGAGGCACGGACCCCACGGAAGCACTACAGCATGCTTCCGTGGGTTTTCTGTTCATGCCTCCGCACCACAAAAAAAATAGAACTCGTTCCATTTTTTTTGCAGTGCGGACAGATCACTTGAATGGGTCGGCATCTGTCTGTGCCAGCCACACGGACCTTCCCCGGGATGCACGAGCGGCACACGTTCATCTGCATAAGCCCTTACCGCCATGTAATAATACACATCCCCTGTTGTAACCTCAGCTCCTCCTGGCACAATCACCCTGATAGTGTTTCACTTCACTATTTTCAAGTTCTTGCTGTCAGTGAATGGAGCCATTGGTGATTATGCCATCAGTGTCTGGCGTCCTTGAAGTGATGTTCTCTATTCACTTCTATGGGAGTTCTGATAAATCACTGAGCTCCGGCTTGTCAGTCCTATAGCAGGCGACTGGAGAGGTGTCCGTGCTTCCACCGCACCACTGCAGGACTTCCAAAAACAGCTGAGCGTTTGACTATTTTTGAAATTCCCATAGCGGTAAATGTAGGGTGCCTGCGCATGCGTGCTGTTCTCTGTCCTATCTTTATTGCTACTGACATGCCATCAGTGTCCCAGATGGGCCAAACCCTTTAAGGGGACTAACCCCCACCCCAATGCACTGATTGTAGGGGTCCTCTTTTCCCCTGCAGGGACTGTTACCTGTGACGTTGATGACTCCCTCTGTAGGACAGCACTCACAGCTCGCGGGCACTCCACTCATATAACAAGCCAGGCGATCACATGGCGGCCAGATACGGTCTTCTATTAAAGAGGCGACAACAACAAGGATTTGGTATAAATCTTGTAGCCACTTCATAGCTCTGCTGAACTTTTCTTGCAAGATCCAAGTATATAGTGACAACCCCGGAGAGCATGAGGCGATCTAGATCTAATTTCCCTTTCACTTTCATTTACTTTTGTACCATCAAATCTGCTTTTAGCTGTAGTTCCTAGCAGTTCCCCTAATACCAGATCACTGCCCGTGTAATAAAGACAGCCCGACATCATGAGGACTAATTCAAACATATTAACAGGAACTCAATCACCAGGAACTGTAGCGAAAACAGATATTTATTGTATCAAAATATAATTAAATCAATATAAGTAAAAATATAGACATTAAAATAAAATTGTGTAAGGCTACTTTCACACTTGTGGCAGAGAGATCCGGCAAGCAGTTACGTCTCCAGAACTGCCTTCCGGATCCGGCAAAACGTTTGCCAACTGACGGCATTAGGCTACTTTCACACCTGCTTTAGGTGCGGATCCGTCTGGTATCTGCACAGACGGATCCGCACCTATAAATGCAAACTCTGGTATCCGTTCAGTACGGATCTGTCTGCATAACTTAGTAAAAAAAAAAAAATCTAAGTGTAATTGAAACGTCAATGGGGGACAGATCCGTTTTCAATTGCACCATATTGTGTCAGTGAAAACGCATCCGTCCCCATTGACTTACATTGTAAGTCAGGACGGATCCGTTTGGCTCCGCATCGCCAGGCGGACACCAAAACGCTGCAAGCAGTGTTTTGGTGTGCGCCTCCAGATCGGAATGGAGGCGGAACGGAGCCAAACTGATGCATTCTGAACAGATCCTTATCCATTCAGAATGCATTGGGGCTAAACTGATCCGTTTGGAGCCGCTTGTGAGAGCCCTGAAACCAGGGCCGGCGCCACCAGTAAGGCAACTTAGGCAGTCGCCTAGGGCGCCATTTAGCAGGGGGCGCCCGTTGCAGTGTAAAAAATAAATAAATAATAATAAGTTGGTTATATAAGTTCGGCCGGCCGGCGGCGCCCCTCATGCTGCGCCGCCTGCCTGCGCCTGCTGTCATTCTGTGTCTGCTCTGTGCTGTTAATGTAGCGTGGCCGAGCTCTGTTCGGTCCGCGGTACAGGAGCTTTTGTTTCCTGTACTCGGCCGGACTGACAGGAAGTGCTCACTTAGTGTGCACTTCCTTTCAGTCCGGCCGGGTACAGGAAACAAAAGCTCCTGTACCGCGGACCGAACAGAGCTCGGCCACGCTACACTAGAGGTGGGGGGGGGACTGCAATGAGAGTGACAAGGGGGGGGGGGGGGGCTGCAATGAGCGTGACAAGGGGGGGGAGGGGGGCTGCAATGAGAGTGACAAGGGGGGGAGGGGGGCTGCAATGAGAGTGACAAGGGGGGGAGGGGGGCTGCAATGAGAGTGACAATGGGGGGAGGGGGGCTGCAATGAGAGTGACAATGGGGGGGAGGGGGGCTGCAATGAGAGTGACAAGGGGGGGAGGGGGGCTGCAATGAGAGTGACAAGGGGGGGAGGGGGGCTGCAATGAGAGTGACAAGGGGGTGAGGGGGGCTGCAATGAGAGTGACAAGGGGGTGAGGGGGGCTGCAATGAGAGTGACAAGGGGGGGAGGGGGGCTGCAATGAGAGTGACAAGGGGGGGAGGGGGCTGCAATGAGAGTGACAAGGGGGAGGGGGGCTGCAATGAGAGTGACAAGGGGGGGAGGGGGGCTGCAATGAGAGTGACAAGGAAGGGGGGGCTGCAATGAGGGTGACAAGGAAGGGGGGGCTGCAATGAGAGTGACAAGGAAGGGGGGGCTGCAATGAGAGTGACAAGGAAGGGGGGCTGCAATGAGAGTGACAAGGAAGGGGGGGCTGCAATGAGAGTGACAAGGAAGGGGGGGCTGCAATGAGAGTGACAAGGAAGGGGGGGCTGCAATGAGAGTGACAAGGAAGGGGGGGGCTGCAATGAGAGTGACAAGGAAGGGGGGGCTGCAATGAGAGTGACAAGGAAGGGGGGCTGGAATGAGAGTGACAAGGGAGAGGGGGCTGGAATGAGAGTGACAAGGGAGGGGGGGGGCTGGAATGAGAGTGACAAGGGAGGGGGGGGGAGAAGAGAGTGACAAGGGAGTCCCCAGAGCCAGACCAAGAGCCAGAGACCAGATCATCTTATTGTCCTGGTGGTAAGTAGACAATGCAATGTTTATTATGTAATTGTTTAGTTATTAATACTACATTGGAGACTAATTTACCTCACATTTAGGGTCCATTCACACATCCATGTGTGTTTTGCGGATCCACAAAACACGGACAGCAGCAATGTGCGTTCCGCATTTTGCAGGCACTAAGAGAATATGCCTATTCTTGTCCGCTATTGCGGACAAGAATAGGACATGTTCTATTTTTTTCAGGATCGGAATTGCGAATCCCATAGAAATTTATGGGTCCGCAATTCCGTTCCGCAAAAAGAGACAGCTACAAGAAGCTGGATTAACCCTAAGGGAAACATAGCAGTTCTTTTAATTTAAAAGCTGAGAAAGGGGTGGAACATATGTGATGTCATGATATGGGCAGATCATCTGATAAGGAGGGGGGGCGGCAATTTTTATCTTGCCTAGGGCGGCAAAAATCCTTGCACCGGCCCTGCCTGAAACGGATCCCACAAGCGGACCCAGAAATGCCAGTGTGAAAGTAGACTAAGGGACACCACGTGTTGAGCTTATTATAGACCTGGTGGGTCCCCAAGGTGTTCTGTGCGTACGTCCTGACTAGGTGAACCAGAAGGACTGTCCGAGGGAGGATGACCTAGAGTAGATGAACCAGAAGGACTGTCTAAGGGAGGAGGACCTAGGGTACGTTTTAACTAGGTGTACTAGAAGGATTATGATCCGAGGGAGGAGGACCTAGGGGAAGCCCGGCCGGCAAATTATGTAATTCAGGATTTGGGGTGTTAAAGTGCCTTGTGAGCCAGACCCAAATCCTGGGATTGGACTGAGACAGACCATGGGGACCATACCAAACAAGTCCGGGGAGCAGCAGAGGAAAACTTCCAGACAAATAGTGAGAGAGAGAGTAGGAAAGAGTTTCTTGCAGCCTTATCAGTTAACCCCTTGTTATGTACCGGCTGTGGGATTTATGGGAGAAACAGTTTTTCTCCGTGAATTTGAGCCAGTTAAACTAAAGATAAAAGACAGTACGGTTGTTACCCAATTGTTACTAAAGAAGAAACCCAGTTAAGTGGCCGCCTGTCGTCAGTTACAGGATGGTTCATGTTCCTAGAGAAGTTAACAAGGTGACAATTTTGAAAACCCCAGATAGAAGGGAGGCTGTTGAAAGGATTCAAGTGCCCAAAGGAGCACAGAGCCTAAGGGTATTTTTGGGGTTGGTGTCATACTGTCACCCCTGGATTAGACATGCCTCCATGTTAATGCAGCCTCTGTGTGATTGTCTGTTATCTGACCCATTTCACCTGACAGAAGAGGCAGTGAATAATTTTCATACAATGAAGCTGTGCATAACCTCGGCCCCAGCCCTGAGTATTCCAAAATATGATGAGGAATTGAACTTGGTCTGTTCTGAAATTCAGGGTCACAGTCAGCCAGGTTAGACCCTGTTGTCCACGGCATCCCCTCCCGTGTCAGGGCAGTCGCCGCAGTGCAGGCAATGAAATTAATGAGCAGCTGTGAAGACATGGCAGTTTCTGTGTATAGATAGCACCCACACGCACTCCCTTCCCCACAATTTTCTCTTTAGCAATCAGTTTGAGTTTCAGGAAGTGCAGGGGGGGGGGGGGGGGGTGGAAACATACAATTGTGCAAACACACAGGACATACTCACACAAGTGCAATCAAAACATATTTCTTTGGCTAGACAACTCAGACTCCAATGTGCACTCTTCATTTCTTTCAAAAGATGTACTACTCTGAATCCTGCTACTTTGTTACCAATTACAGATTCAGAAATGGGGGAGGGTAGCACAGGTAGCCTTTTGTCTGATTTAGATGAAAATGCTCCTCATGATTGTATACAGTTGATGCAACAAGAAACTTTTGGATTTTCTCATGAAAAACCTCTTGATAACCACCCTGATTTTGAGTGTTTTGTAGATGGAAGCAGGAATATGGGAGAGGATGGCCAGTTCCACACTGGATATGCAGTGGTCACACAACATGAGGTAGCCATTGCTGTATCACTCCCTCCGCACATGTCTGTGCAGGAGGCAGAGCTGAAGCACTCACTGAGGCATGTAAATTGGCTGAGGGGAAGAAGGTGAACATCTATACACATTCAATGTATGGTTTTGGTATTGCACATGACTATGGACCCATATGGCAGGCTAGAGACTTTCTAACCTCTGCAGGTCAGCCCATTAAAAACAAAGACTCCGTGTTTGAACTAATGAACTCACTACTACTTCCAAATGAAATAGCCTTTGTCAAGGTTAAGGCACATACCAGGCAACAAACCCGTGAGGCTAGGGCAACAACAGGGCAGATGGGGCTGCAAAAGAGGCAGCAGTGAAGCCCTGGAAACCCGAGGTAATCCCTGTCGGCGTCCTGGAGCCTCACCACATGTCTGAAGACGTGTTGATTAAACTGTCTGCACTGGCAGATGAAGGAGAAAAGAGCTCCTGGACTCAGAGAGGAGCAGTGCCGAATGGGCAGGGACTCTGGGAAGTGTCAGGAAAAATATGCCTACCCAGAGCCCTCTATCCTATGATGGCTCAAGAGGCCAACAGGCCCACTCATCTATCGAAAGGTGCCATGGTAAGTGTGGTTAATACAGAGTGGATTGCTCCAGGGTTTTCTCTGTGCACTGAATAACCCCGGTCAAGTGGTGAAGACTCCAAGCAAGCACACCCCCAGGCCACTTTACCCGTTTCAGAGACTGCAGATAGACTATATACAACTACCAAAGGTAGGAGTGTATGAATTCGTTATCGTGTGTGTTGATCTCTTTTCAGGTTGGCCGGAAGCCTTCCCAATAGCCAAAGCAAATGCCAAGAATACGGCAAAGAAACTGGTCAGTGAACTGATATGCAGGTATGGTGTTCCTGAAGTTATTGAGTCCGATAGAGGTTCTCATTTCGCAGTTGAAGTGATGAGGGAAGTTATGCAAGCATTAGGGGTTTATCCAAGCTTTCCGAGTTGAGCGCTTGAACAGATAAAAGGCCATGCGAGAGATCCAGAGGCCCAGGACAGAGTGCTTGCCTCTAGTTCTATATTCAGTAAGGACAACCCCAAAAAAGAGGACAGGGTTGTCCCCATTTGAAATTCTGTTTGGAAATGCCCCCAGGTTAGGGTTGTACTTTCCCCAGCAGCTGCAGATGAAAAATGACAGTCTGACCAGTTACATACGGGTAGGGATGAGCGAACCCGAACTGTACATTTTCGTAAAAAGTCTGGGTTCGGGGTTCGGCGCTTTCTTGGCGCTTTTTGAAAGGCTGCAAAGCAGCCAATCAACAAGCATCATACTACTTGCCCCAAGAGGCCATCACAGCCATGCCTACTATTGGCATGGCTGTGATTGGCCAGTGCAGCATGTGACCCAGCCTCTATACACTGCGTGCAGAATTATTAGGCAAATGAGTATTTTGACCACATCATCCTCTTTATGCATGTTGTCTTACTCCAAGCTGTATAGGCTCGAAAGCCTACTACCAATTAAGCATATTAGGTGATGTGCATCTCTGTAATGAGAAGGGGTGTGGTCTAATGACATCAACACCCTATATCAGGTGTGCATAATTATAAGGCAACTTCCTTTCCTTTGGCAAAATGGGTCAAAAGAAGGACTTGACAGGCTCAGAAAAGTCAAAAATAGTGACATATCTTGCAGAGGGATGCAGCACTCTTAAAATTGCAAAGCTTCTGAAGCGTGATCATCGAACAATCAAGCGTTTCATTCAAAATAGTCAACAAGGTCGCAAGAAGCGTGTGGAAAAACCAAGGCGCAAAATAACTGCCCATGAACTGAGAAAAGTCAAGCGTGCAGCTGCCAAGATGCCACTTGCCACCAGTTTGGCCATATTTCAGAGCTGCAACGTCACTGGAGTGCCCAAAAGCACAAGGTGTGCAATACTCAGAGACATGGCCAAGGTAAGAAAGGCTGAAAGACGACCACCACTGAACAAGACACACAAGCTGAAACGTCAAGACTGGGCCAAGAAATATCTCAAGACTGATTTTTCTAAGGTTTTATGGACTGATGAAATGAGAGTGAGTCTTGATGGGCCAGATGGATGGGCCCGTGGCTGGATTGGTAAAGGGCAGAGAGCTCCAGTCCGACTCAGACGCCAGCAAGGTGGAGGTGGAGTACTGGTTTGGGCTGGTATCAAAGATGAGCTTGTGGGGCCTTTTCGGGTTGAGGATGGAGTCAAGCTCAACTCCCAGTCCTACTGCCAGTTTCTGGAAGACACCTTCTTCAAGCAGTGGTACAGGAAGAAGTCTGCATCCTTCAAGAAAAACATGATTTTCATGCAGGACAATGCTCCATCACACGCGTCCAAGTACTCCACAGCGTGGCTGGCAAGAGAGGGTATAAAAGAAGAAAATTTAATGACATGGCCTCCTTGTTCACCTGATCTGAACCCCATTGAGAACCTGTGGTCCATCATCAAATGTGAGATTTACAAGGAGGGAAAACAGTACACCTCTCTGAACAGTGTCTGGGAGGCTGTGGTTGCTGCTGCACGCAATGTTGATGGTGAACAGATCAAAACACTGACAGAATCCATGGATGGCAGGCTTTTGAGTGTCCTTGCAAAGAAAGGTGTCTATATTGGTCACTGATTTGTTTTTGTTTTGTTTTTGAATGTCAGAAATGTATATTTGTGAATGTTGAGATGTTATATTGGTTTCACTGGTAAAAATAAATAATTGAAATGGGTATATATTTGTTTTTTGTTAAGTTGCCTAATAATTATGCACAGTAATAGTCACCTGCACACACAGATATCCCCCTAAAGTAGCTAAAACTAAAAACAAACTAAAAACTACTTCCAAAAATATTCAGCTTTGATATTAATGAGTTTTTTGGGTTTATTGAGAACATGGTTGTTGTTCAATAATAAAATTAATCCTCAAAAATACAACTTGCCTAATAATTCTGCACTCCCTGTATAAGCTTGGGTCACGTAGCGCTGCACGTCACTCTGCTGTTACAAGTGTAGGGAGAGGTTGCAGCTGCGACGTTAGGGCGAGATTAGGCAGTGATTAACTCCTCCAAAAGACTTCATTCAGTGATCGATCTACAGCTGTGGATCATTGAACTGCTGCTATTCAATTGCTCACTGTTTTTAGGCTGCCCAGAGCGTTTTTCAGTCACTTTTTTCTGGGGTGATCGGCGGCCATTTTGTGGCTTGTGGTGCACCAGCACAAGCTGCCACCAAGTACATTTAACCATCAATAGTGTGGTTATTTTTTGCTATATCCTACATCAGGGTCAAGCTTTCATCAAGTGCATTTAACCATCAATAGTGTGGTTATTTTTTGGCCATATACTACATCAGGGGCAAGTTGAGCCTGTCACCCAGCGCCTAAAAAATAGGCCTCACATTTATATTCTTCCAAATCTGTCATTACTGCTTTAGCTGGTCAAGTTATTTAGTGTCCGTCAAAGCACAGTTTTTGTTCTGGGTTGAAATACAATTCCCAATTTTGCAATTCTCTAAATTAGTGGTTTCTGCTGTATCAGGCCTACTTTAAATCTATCCCTAAAAGGGTATATTAGATTCAAAGTGCTGATAGGGTAATTCTCAAGAACTTCACACACACGCTACAGTGCAGATCCAAGTCTAATTCTGTGATTAAACGTATACCTGTCACCCAGCGCCTAAATAATAGGCCTCAAATTTATATTCAGCTAAATCTGTCATTACTGGTGTGCCTGTATTAGTGTAATACGGTACCTAAATAGATAGCCAGATAGTGTTAGGTGTCTGTAAAAAAAGGCCTGAATTTGAATTCAATACATTGGCCCGAATAATATTTTTCTTATTGTGGTGAACGGTAACAATGAGGAAAACATCTAGTAAGGGACGCGGACATGGTCGTGGTGGTGTTAGTGGACCCTCTGGTGCTGGGAGAGGACGTGGCCGTTCTGCCACAGCCACACGTCCTAGTGTACCAATGTCACGGCTGAGGATGGGGGAAATCCTCAGCCGTGCGATGCCAGTTGATGTTTTGGCTGCTCGGCCAGGACAACAGGATTAGGGAGCAGGTCACCTCCTAAAGCGTCCCTAACCTGACCCTAACTCCTAGCTGCATGGGCCGACCTTCAAGGTAGGAGGACCCATGCTCCGGAACCTCGGATCCCTAACTCACCCTCCGACCGGTCCCTGGACTAGGAGTCAAGGTAAGACGGCCTGTTCCTACTGGACACGGAGGAACAGGGGTCTCACTGGCCAAGCTGCAGGAAAAAGGGGAACACAAACAAACTTACGGATATGGCAGGTGAACTATCCGAGTTCCACCTACCTGCCACAGCCCTGCTGACTGGATCCCTGTGCAAACAGGAATCCAGATCCATAAGTTTGTTTGTGTTCCCCTTTTTCCTGCAGCTTGGCCAGTGAGACCCCTGTTCCTCCGTGTCCAGTAGGAACAGGCCGTCTTACCTTGACTCCTAGTCCAGGGACCGGTCGGAGGGTGAGTTAGGGATCCGAGGTTCCGGAGCATGGGTCCTCCTACCTTCAAGGTCGGCCCATGCAGCTAGGAGTTAGGGTCAGGTTAGGGACGCTTTAGGAGGTGACCTGCTCCCTAATCCTGTTGTCCTGGCCGAGCAGCCAAAACATCAACTGGCATCGCACGGCTGAGGATTTCCCCCATCCTCAGCCGTGACAGTATGAACCACAAGGGTGGCTCTCACAGGCAGTTGGTGAACACAGGAGGTTGCTATCAGCAAGCATGCTGGAGCAACCTACTGAGCCCTGCCAAACACCAAGGCTATATAGGCCTAAGAGGCCACACCCAACAGTCAGACACACCCAGTGACATCACACACACTGGGAAGGGAGTTAACCCTTCCAGCACCAGGGAAGGGAAGACATCAACTTAAAGGAGACGTGCACACAATAACATAAAAAGCAAGTGCACACATACACACATCACACAAAACCGCATGCACAACGTAGCGAGCTGCAATGGCACAGCTCCGACTGCTACGCTGCCCATACACACTGTTGCCAGCGGCAACCACAGGTGAGGCAAATACCACAGCCCTCACCTGTGATTGAACACCAAAGAGAACCGCTGACAACCGCATGCGGTTCAGGAGTCACGGTCATAGCCATGGCCGTGACAACCAACTACCTCAGGTCCCAGTAGCCGCCAGAATTTACAGGGATATTTGGTGGGGCCCAATGCCGTTCTAAGGATGGTAAGGCCTGAGCAGGTACAGGCATTAGTCAATTGGGTGGCCGACAGTGCATCCAGCACGTTCACATTATCTCCCACCCAGTCTTCTGCAGAAAGCGCACAGATGGCGCATGAAAACCAAGCCCATCAGTCTGTCACATCACCCCCATGCATATCAGGGAAACTGTCTGAGCCTCAAGTTATGCAGCAGTCTCTTATGCTGTTTGAAGACTCTGCTGGCAGGGTTTCCCAAGGGCATCCACCTAGCCCTTCCCCAGGGGTGGAAGAGATAGAATGCACTAACACACAACCACTTATGTTTCCTGATGATGAGGACATGGGAATACCACCTCAGCACGTCTCTAATGATGACGAAACACAGGTGGCGCTCACTAGTATTCTCTTTATAAGATGCACTGCATCTTATAAAGGGAAAAGTACAGTACCACTGGCAAGGGAGGCCCGGTCGCAACTGCGACCCCTATAGCTACGCCACTGATTGAGAGTATCTGTGGTACTGTTCCCCCTGAAGGTAATCCTTAGGGCAGAATAGGATTAGCTTGTTCTGAGGTACCTTTGGGCGGTAACAGTTCACAGATTTCTCAAAATGGGGGAATTGTGAGAGATAGAACTCCATCTTGTATATCCTATATCAGTGATGGCGAACCTATGGCATGGGTGCCAGAGGCGGCACTCAGAGCCCTCTCTGTGGGCACCCACACCCTGGAAAAAGTCTATGGTGTACCAATATGCCTTGTACCAATATGCCCTACATTCAGCACAGGCAGCGCTCTGAATGTAGGCAGGATATTGTAAATAAATGATAAAGTACATGGAAGATATACTATATTGGACTGTTGTATTCAGTGTGGTCTCAGTCAGGAGGACTGAGGGCCACAAGGCTTTGGGACCTAGCGACTCCTAGAGAACGAGGCTTGTATGGCCAAAGTTGGGAGGACTACTGGGCCACATTCCCCATAAGGTACTGGATTTGCCACAGCCTGGAGGCTGCTGTATTGAGGTTGGCTGAGGAAAGCCGCATATGATGTCCATGTGTGAACTGTGCTCTAAGAGTGAGGTAGGGACATATTTTGTTTAGGTAGCGCCTAGACGGGCAGGAGTTTATTTGCATGTTTTTCTTTATGCCGTGTGTCACAATAAATGCACAGTTTGGACATGAAAATTCGTTGTCTAGTGAGATATCTGTGAGTGTGACCCCCTGAAAAGAGACAATCCCTTACAATTGGTGTCAGATGCGGGCAAGCGTCCCTGCTGAAAGGAAACAACTGATTGCTAGGGGCAACGGCAAGAGCAGGTGCGGCTGTGTTGCAAAAGAAATTGCTGTGTGAATTTAAAGGGCCAGCAGCCCTGGGAAAGTAACTGTGATGTCTGTGATGCAAAAGAGACTGTGAATGCTTACATTGTCTCTAGCGAGTGAGACACCTGGAGGCCGGCCCTCTGTTTTAAAGTGGACTTGCTGCTGGATTTTTTTTTCTGGTGCCTGGGCTGTCTGTTGCTATGGGGTGGATGGAGGAGCTCACCGAGCAGCTGAGGCAGGCCAATCTGGAGGCTAACCAAAGGCACCTGAAGTGGCAGCAGGAGCATGAAAGACAAAGAGAACTCCTAACCCAAAGCGTTTCCCAGGGTAACAGCTGTGCTGATGCTTTCAGGGCGCAATTGCAGTGGGCCCTGGAGAAAAAGCCTCTAAAGCTGAGTGGACAATTTGTAAAACTCCAAAGTGTCTGTGATGCGGCTGGAAAACCAGACGAAAAGGTGATGTGTGTCGTTTCCAAGGGCACAGCCCTCCATGTGCTCGCCAGAGGTAGCCTGACTGCCATTAGGTACCGAGATGAGATCCTCAGACCCCTTGTGAGACCATATGCTGGTGCGGTTGGCCCTGGGTTCCTCCTAATGCAAGACAATGCTAGACCTCATGTGGCTGGAGTGTGTCAGCAGTTCCTGCAAGACGAAGGCATTGATGCTATGGACTGGCCCGCCCGTTCCCCAGATCTGAATCCAATTGAGCACATCTGGGACATCATGTCTCGCTCTATCCACCAACGTCACGTTGCACCACAGACTGTCCAGGAGTTGGCAGATGCTTTAGTCCAGGTCTGGGAGGAGATTCCTCAGGAGACCGTCCGCCACCTTATCAGGAGCATGCACAGGCGTTGTAGGGAGGTCATACAGGCACGTGGAGGCCACACACACTACTGAGCCTCATTTTGACTTGTTTTAAGGACATTACATCAAAGTTCGATCAGCCTGTAGTGTGTTTTTCCACTTTAATTTTGAGTGTGACTCCAAATCCAGACCTCCATGGGTTGAAAAATTTGATTTCCATTTTTTAATTTTTGTGTGATTTTGTTGTCAGCACATTAAACTATGTAAAGAACAAAGTATTTCAGAAGAATATTTAATTAATTCAGATCTAGGATGTGTTATTTTTGTGTTCCCTTTATTTTTTTGAGCAGTGTATATGTTACAAGCTTTGAGATATGCACTTGCACTTTCTCTAGCTATTTGTGAATCTTAGCTGAGGTATAGCTGAGCGTTGACCTCCTTGCCCCCTTCTTTGTATGTAATCATATTATGTCCCCTCAGGTGTAGTCCACCTTTTTATCTGATGTGATATATCACCCAATTAAATAATTTAATTTGATTTTTTATGTATTGCTTAATAAAGTATATGTATATATTTTTTCTACTATACCCGTCTAGTCTCAGTTTATCCTTTGTTCGTGTATACCTAACCAAGGGGCCTAAACTAACCTAAAACCTAACAGTCAATACTAGTGGGAAAAAAAAGTGACAGTTTACACTGATCACTTTTTTCCCTTTCACTAGTGATTGACAGGGGGTGATCAAGGGGTTAATTGGGGTGATGGGGGGTGATCTGGGGGCTAAGGCGGTCCGGAGGCGGTTAACTTGAACACCCTCGCACCAGTGGGACTCAATCATGAGATTGAATTGTTTGCTTTCCCCTAGAATCCACGATCATAAAATCATTGAAAATACATACTACAACAACTATCAGGATAATACAATCTATCATTTCTTAAATTGCATCTTCAGTTATAATATAGCGCACCATCTTATGCTTTATAAAACATTCCCTCTGACATTTGGTCTTTTGAAGCCTTCATCCCACTCTAATGGTAAAAATGGAAGATATGGTACGTGCCGGTACACTGTGACGTGGGGAGTGACTGGTTAACTGGTGACCATGGAGACGGACGCCTATTTACTCGCAGAGAGAACAACCAATACTCATCCCTGATGAAGAAATTCGCTAATTTCGAAACGCGCTGGAGGTGTTCTGGTCCGAGAAGGCATCCATCCCTAGTGTGACGTCACACGGAAGCAGCGTCCTCGTGGATCACCAGCCTGGGTTTCCCTCGCGCGCACGAGTCACCGGCCGGGACCGCGCGCGCTTGTAGAGGAAACCTGAAGATACAGCTGTCACAGCTACCCTCCAGTACAAGCACCAGGAAGATCAGGAAGGAGTCCGAAAGCCAGCCCAATACAGGCAAGTGACTATATATATACATATACTTTTTTTCATCTATACAAGTTGATTATTTATTGGGGTAACCAACTTGCATCGACTCCGGACACTATTTTAACTAGTTACGGTGGACACAGTAGCGGATATCATCTAATATCATCTAATGTGCTAGGTATTAAGATATTAACCATTAGCTATTATTTTACACTGTACAGTCAGCGCGGTCTATTCATTATGTTGTTTTTTGTATATAAAAATGTATTTTTGTGTGATATCTGATAATGTTTTAAATAAAAAATGTCTGCTGTTTTTCTTTTACAATAAATACACTATCCTGATTAGTTAAAATTGCAGAAACCACTAGGACTCGTCGTCCATAGTGGGTATTGAGGTCAAAATTGGCGCCTCTGGAAAAAGTTGGGGTGCCGCAGCTGTCGCTCTTAACCACCTCCCGCAACTGTAACGCCGAAAGGCGTCATTGCGGCGGCTCCCCCAGGCTACGCTAACGCCAATAGGCGTCATCTCGCGTGAGCCGAGATTTCCTGTGAGCGCGCGCACACAGGCGCGCGCGCTCACAGGAACGGAATGTAAGAGAGTTGATCTCCAGCCTGCCAGCGGCGATCGTTCGCTGGCAGGCTGGAGATGTGTTTTTTTTAACCCCTAACAGGTATATTAGACGCTGTTTTGATAACAGCGTCTAATATACCTGCTACCTGGTCCTCTGGTGGTCCCCTTTGTTTGGATCGACCACCAGAGGACACAGGTAGCTCAGTAAAGTAGCACCAAGCACCACTACACTACACTACACCCCCCCCCCCGTCACTTATTAACCCCTTATTAGCCCCTGATCACCCCATATAGACTCCCTGATCACCCCCTGTCATTGATTACCCCCCTGTCATTGATCACCCCCCTGTAAAGCTCCATTCAGACGTCCGCATGATTTTTACGGATCCACTGATAGATGGATCGGATCCGCAAAACGCATCCGGACGTCTGAATGAAGCCTTACAGGGGCGTGATCAATGACTGTGGTGATCACCCCATATAGACTCCCTGATCACCCCCCTGTCATTGATTACCCCCCTGTCATTGATTACCCCCCTGTAAAGCTCCATTCAGACGTCCACATGATTTTTACGGATCCACTGATAGATGGATCGGATCCGCAAAACGCATCCGGACGTCTGAATGAAGCCTTACAGGGGCATGATCAATGACTGTGGTGATCACCCCATATAGACTCCCTGATCACCCCCCTGTAAAGCTCCATTCAGATGTCCGCATGATTTTTACGGATGCACTGATAGATGGATCGGATCCGCAAAACGCATCCGGACGTCTGAATGAAGCCTTACAGGGGCATGATCAATGATTGTGGTGATCACCCCATATAGACTCCCTGATCACCCCCCTGTCATTGATTACACCCCTGTCATTGATCACCCCCCTGTAAAGCTCCATTCAGATGTCCGCATGATTTTTACGGATGCACTGATAGATGGATCGGATCCGCAAAACGCATACGGACGTCTGAATGAAGCCTTACAGGGGCATGATCAATGACTGTGGTGATCACCCCCCTGTCATTGATTACCCCCCTGTAAAGCTCCATTCAGATGTCCGCATGATTTTTACGGATGCACTGATAGATGGATCGGATCCGCAAAACGCATCCGGACGTCTGAATGAAGCCTTACAGGGGCATGATCAATGACTGTGGTGATCACCCCATATAGCCTCCCTGATCACCCCCCTGTCATTGATTACCCCCCTGTCTTTGATTACCCCCCTGTAAAGCTCCATTCAGACGTCCGCATGATTTTTACGGATCCACTGATAGATGGATCGGATCCGCAAAACGCATCCGGACGTCTGAATGAAGCCTTACAGGGGCATGATCAATGACTGTGGTGATCACCCCATATAGACTCCCTGATCACCCCCCTGTCATTGATTACCCCCCTGTAAAGCTCCATTCAGATGTCCGCATGATTTTTACGGATGCACTGATAGATGGATCGGATCCGCAAAACGCATACGGACGTCTGAATGAAGCCTTACACGGGCGTGATCAATGACTGTGGTTATCACCCCATATAGACTCCCTGATCACCCCCCTGTCATTGATCACCCCCCCTGTCATTGATCACCCCCCCTGTCATTGATCACCCCCCTGTCATTGATCACCCCCCTGTCATTGATCACCCCTCTGTAAGGCTCCATTCAGATATTTTTTTGGCCCAAGTTAGCGGAATTATTATTTTTTTTTTCTTACAAAGTCTCATATTCCACTAACTTGTGTCAAAAAATAAAATCTCACATGAACTCACCATACCCCTCACGGAAACCAAATGCGTAAAATTTTTTAGACATTTATATTCCAGACTTCCCCTCATTGAATACCTTGGGGTGTCTTCTTTCCAAAATGGGGTCACATGTGGGGTATTTATACTGCCCTGGCATTCTAGGGGCCCCAAAGCGTGAGAAGAAGTCTGGTATCCAAATGTCTAAAAATGCCCTCCTAAAAGGAATTTGGGCACCTTTGCGCATCTAGGCTGCAATAAAGTGTCACACATCTGGTATCGCCGTACTCAGGAGAAGTTGGGGAATGTGTTTTGGGGTGTCATTTTACATATACCCATGCTGGGTGAGAGAAATATCTTGGTCAAATGCCAACTTTGTATAAAAAAATGGGAAAAGTTGTCTTTTGCCAAGATATTTCTCTCACCCAGCAAGGGTATATGTAAAATGACACCCCAAAACACATTCCCCAACTTCTCCTGAATACGGCGATACCACATGTGTGACACTTTTTTGCAGCCTAGGTGGGCAAAGGGGCCCATATTCCAAAGAGCACCTTTAGGATTTCACAGGTCATTTACCTACTTACCACACATTAGGGCCCCTGGAAAATGCCAGGGCAGTATAACTACCCCACAAGTGACCCCATTTTGGAAAGAAGACACCCCAAGGTATTCCGTGAGGGGCATGGCAAGTTCCTAGAATTTTTTATTTTTTGTCACAAGTTAGTGGAAAATGCAGATTTTTTTTATTTTATTTTTTTCATACAAAGTCTCATATTCCACTAACTTGTGACAAAAAATAAAAACTTCCATGAACTCACTATGCCCATCAGCGAATACCTTGGGGTCTCTTCTTTCCAAAATGGGGTCACTTGTGGGGTAGTTATACTGCCCTGGCATTCTAGGGGCCCAAATGTGTGGTAAGGAGTTTGAAATCAAATTCTGTAAAAAATGACCTGTGAAATCCGAAAGGTGCTCTTTGGAATATGGGCCCCTTTGCCCACCTAGGCTGCAAAAAAGTGTCACACATCTGGTATTGCCGTACTCAGGAGAAGGTGGGGAATGTGTTTTGGGGTGTCATTTTACATATACCCATGCTGGGTGAGAGAAATATCTTGGCAAAAGACAACTTTTCCCATTTTTTTTATACAAAGTTAGCATTTGACCAAGATATTTATCTCACCCAGCATGGGTATATGTAAAATGACACCCCAAAACACATTCCTCAACTTCTCCTGAGTACGTAGATACCAGATGTGTGACACTTTTTTGCAGCCTAGGTGGGCAAAGGGGCCCATATTCCAAAGAGCACCTTTCGGATTTCACTGGTCATTTTTTACAGAATTTGATTTCAAACTCCTTACCACACATTTGGGCCCCTAGAATGCCAGGGCAGTATAACTACCCCACAAGTGACCCCATTTTGGAAAGAAGAGACCCCAAGGTATTTCGTGATGGGCATAGTGAGTTCATAGAAGTTTTTATTTTTTGTCACAAGTTAGTGGAATATGAGACTTTGTAGGAAAAAAAAATAAATAAAAAAAAATCATCATTTTCCGCTAACTTGTGACAAAAAATAAAAAGTTCTATGAACTCACTATGCCCATCAGCGAATACCTTAGGGTGTGTACTTTCCGAAATGGGGTCATTTGTGGGGTGTTTGTACTGTCTGGCCATTGTAGAACCTCAGGAAACATGACAGGTGCTCAGAAAGTCAGAGCTGCTTCAAAAAGCGGAAATTCACATTTTTGTACCATAGTTTGTAAACGCTATAACTTTTACCCAAACCATTTTTTTTTTACCCAAACATTTTTTTTTTATCAAAGACATGTAGAACTATAAATTTTGAGCAAAATTTCTATATGGATCTCGTTTTTTTTTGCAAAATTTTACAACTGAAAGTGAAAAATGTCATTTTTTTGCAAAAAAATCGTTAAATTTTGATTAATAACAAAAAAAGTAAAAATGTCAGCAGCAATGAAATACCACCAAATGAAAGCTCTATTAGTGAGAAGAAAAGGAGGTAAAATTCATTTGGGTGGTAAGTTGCATGACCGAGCAATAAACGGTGAAAGTAGTGTAGTGCCGATTTGTAAAAAAGGGCCTGGTCTTTAGGGGGGTATAAACCTGTGGTCCTTAAGTGGTTAAATAACGTGACAAAAATCGTACACATGCTACAAAACGTTACTAATTGTAAGTGTGCATTATCTTAATAATGAAAAATAACGAATAAAAAAAAGAAAAAAAAAAGTACAGAATGGGACCAGCTGTGTTCGTGCAGGGTCCTATTTCAGGACTTGGCCAGGCTATTTTCAGACATACACCAACGACGTGTCTCTGAACAGCTGTCAGAGGGCTGAAAAGGGGCGTGGCACCTGTCACTTTTGAGTTTGACAAAATGTGGTTAGTCTTTACTACTTCACTATACACAATGTAGTGTAGGGATTTGCAGGGTAAGCGGACGTAGTACAGAGGCAAGAACATGGTAATAAAGCAAAAGTTCAGTGTTTATTCACACAAAAAGCAACAAAGCAAAAATAACACCATGCAGAGTCCTGGTGTTAATTCACACCACATAAAGTCCACAGCACAAACGTGTCACCTGGCGGACAGGGCAATCCACAGCCGTCCACCGCAGGCTTTAGGGTGCCTGATTTTCAGCGGGGGCGGCTCTCCAGCATGCTACCAACTGGTTGGAACCCAAAAACCACAATGCTTCACAGATCCACTATGAAAATGCAGGGTAATCCACACCCAGCTGTGACTGCTGGCTGGGTTTTTATTCCTAGCCCAAAACCTGGCCTGGACGTGGGGAACAGCCACCCACCCTACTCTTTGGCTGCTCCCAATAAGAACCGGCTTTACACTAAGTATAACAGTATCAGCGAGCATTAGCTGCCGCTGACACACAAAATTACTGATTCTTATCTCACCGAGGCCAGGAACCTCGGTGACACGTACCTTTCATCGACGGACCCTTGCACCTTCCTACAGTAGTTAAATCCGCACCTCGATAGGCACCCATCCCCAATCTTCCTCTTCCTTATGAAGTACGCTCCTCTCTTAACCACCTCCCGTCCGCGCGTTGACTATAAACGTCCGGGAGGTGGATCTCTATCTCTGAATGTCCTCCAGAGGTCTTGTATGACCTTATGGGGTACGCAAAGTGTAAAATAAAAATTTAAGTGGTAAAATAAAAAAAAGGTTTCACATTTAAAAAAAAAATGATAAATTCCCAAAGTAAGGAATAAAAAAAAAATGTAAAAATTAAAAAAAAAATAATAAAAGACATATTTGGTATTGCTGCATCTGTGACGTTCGGCTCTATAAATATATCACACGATACACCCAGTCCGATAAACACCATAAAAATAAAATACAAAAAAAAAGTCAAAAAAGCCATTTTTGTCACCTTACATTACAAAAAAGTGCAACACCAAGTGATCAAAAAGGCATATGTCCCACAAAATGGTACCAATAAAACAGTCACCTCATCCCGCAAAAAATGAGCCCCAACATAAGAAAATCGCAAAAAAAAAAATATATATATATATATATATATATAGTTCATGGACACATTAAAACATAATTTTTTTGTTTAAAAAATGCTATTATTGTGTTAAAGTGAAAAAAAAAAAGTATACATATTAGGTATCGCCACATCCTTAACAAACAGCTCTATAAAAGTATCACATGACCTAACCCTTCGGGTGAACACCGTAAAATAAAAACTGTGTCAAAAGAATACATTTTTGTCACCTAACATCACATAAAGTGCAACACCTAGCGATCAAAAAGGCGTATGGCCCCCAAAATAGTACCAATAAAACTGTCACCAAATCCCGCAAAAAATGACACCCTAACTAAGACAATCGGTCAAAAAATAAAAAAGCTATGGCTCTCAGACGATGGAGACACTAAAACACTTTTCTTTTGTTTCAAAAATGCTATTATTGTGTAAAACTTGAATAAATAAGAAAAAGTAGACATATTAGATATCGCCACGTCCGTAATGATCTGCTCTATAAAAATGTCAACTCTTCCTGCAAAAAACGAGCCCCTGCACGTCTTGTCGGCAGAAAAAAATATAAAATATGGCGTTCAGAAAATGGAGACACAAAAACATATTTTTATTTTCAAAAATGCTTTATTATGTAAAACTGAAACAAAGAAAGTAGACTTCCCTTACGTCCTACCAGCAGCACAGATGGGGTTAACTGCCCCTGTGGACTGGTAGGACCGGCGGAATTTTTAATGAGCCCAAGAACCAATAAACGATCTTCAGCTCCCAGAAAGGGAGGAGATCGCCCCCCAGCCCACCGTGTTTTTTTCTGTCCTTTGGACAGGTGGACTGGCGTGTCGCTCCCCCTTCTGGGAGCTGAACTATGCTAATGGGGCTCTCTTGTTTTTTTTATCTAAAGATATCGCCCCTTCTTTTGCTTTTTTCACCTTTGATTTAGGCGTATTGCGGCTATATTATAACTGGGTACCATCGGGGGGGTGACCATCCTCCCCTCTTCTTCCGCCTAGGTTTTCGGCGTCCCTGCGGTGCCCCGTTCCTTCCCTTGCCGCATGTGTGCGGCGCCGTGGGCGCCGACATCTTCCGGAAGTGACGCGCAGCTGCGCTACGTCACTTCCGGTTTCTTCGTATCTCCGATGCGGTGGGATTTTCTCCTCACCGCTCGGTTGTGTTTCCTCCCCTAACATCCTGAACGGTCAGGATAGTTTGAGGGGACATATAAGTTTTAGCTGAGCCTAAAATAAGGCTCCATTATATCTCTGGGCTTAGTTCCATCGAGATCCCGCCCAGTGGGCGGGGCTTCCCCTTCCTAAAGCGCCCAGAGCCGGTCATTCAGTGTCTGGTTGCATCGCTTTGACAAGCTAGCTCCAGAGTTCCCTGTGCTTTGATATATTGCTAGATATATTGCTTTGCTTTGCTTGGGTATTTTTCTCCAGCTCTATTTGCTTCACTGCTGGTGGGCGCTTATATGGTCTCTTTTCACCTCCACCTGGTGTTTGTTGGTGTTATGACCTGTCTTTTTTTCTTTACAGTGATGGCCTCCCCTAGGAATTCTGATCAGCGGAAGTCCGGGGCCAAGAGGAAGCATTTGGCCTGTTACGATTGTAACACACCTTTGGACGACAACTGCCCTTATTCAAGGTGTGAAAGTTGTCGCACACAGGCATCCACGGAACCCACGATGCAGGAGATGTTCCAATGGACCAAGACCTACGTGGATGATTCCACAAAAGGAGTGGTGCGCCTGCTTAATGAGAGGCTACCAGGATCCTCTCAGACTCCCATGGAAGTGGCTGCACCAGTCGAGAGACCTACCCCCTGTTCGGTGGGGTCATCTTCTGAGGAATTAACTTCTTGTTTTTTCCCTCCAGAGAAAACACAGAAGTTGCTGAAGTCCATCAGGTCGGGGGACCAGGATGTTGACATGGGGGAGTCTTCCGATCCCGCCGGACGGACACAGCGTGTCTTTAGAGCGGATGAGACCCTTCTCTCTGTGATGCGCACAGAGTGGAGAAAGCCTGAGAAAGGTCCAGTTCTCACCAAGAAGTTCAAGCTAATGTACCCAATGGCTAAACCCTTGGTGGAATCGTGGGGTTCCGTTCCCAAGGTGGACATGGCAATAGCCAAGTTGTCCAGGTGCACTCTGGTCCCTGCAGAAGATGGGTCTAGTCTGCAGGACCCTCTAGACCGGAGGGCATAGTGCACCCTTAGAAGGAGTTACGCGGCGGCCGCTGCCTCCGCATCGACATCAATTGCAGCCACTGAGGTAGCCTCCTTCCTACGCTCCAAACTGAATCAAATCCAGACAGACGTGGACCAGAGCGTTTCCAGAGACGACATCTTGACCGCCTTCAAGTCAGTCAATCTGGCTATGGATTTTCTCTGTGATTCCACCCAGATGCAGTTGAAACTGGCGGCCAAAACAATGGCTCTGGTTTCATCTGCCCGCAGACCACTATGGCTGAAGCCGTGGAATGCGGACAACGCGTCAAAATTTAATTTATGTGGGCTCCCCTTCGAGCCGGATAGGCTGTTCGGGTCCGAATTGGACAAGATTATGGAGGGACTCTCCGATAAAAAAGGGAAGAGTCTCCCCCAGCAGCCCTTTCGGGGACGCCCCAGACAGGACCAAAAAGGCGGAGGCCGTTCAGGGCAGCAGGCTAGGCGCAGAGATTGGGGGGGTCGTCTCGTAGATCCACGAGACGCCCCCGCGAACCCACCAGGGAGGTGAAACCCTCCTGACTATGGGCCTCCCCGAGGCTCTTGGTTAAGCCCTGCTGCCCCTGCAGTAGCTCCTCTAGTTTTTCCCGTACCCCTCCCCCAGATTCCCGTGGGGGGCCGTCTCTCCCACTTCAAAGACGTTTGGTCCCAGCAGATTGCAGACCCCTGGGTTCAGGGTATAGTTTCTGCCGGTTACCGGGTAGATCTCATCTCCCTCCCCCCAGAGAGATTCATCGCCACGCGAAACTTCGGGTCTGCCAAACAAAAGATCCTAGAGTCTTACATTCAGGACTATATCTCCAAGGGAGCTCTAGAGGAGGTACCGGCAGTGTTCCTGGTTCCCAAGAAGACGGGAGATCTCCGGATGATCATCGACTTGAGGTTCCTCAATCGATTTGTAAGGAAAACCAGGTTTCGGATGGAAACCATAAGGTCAGTCAGCCATATCCTCAATCCTGGGGACTTCATGGCTACTCTGGACCTCAAGGATGCTTACCTTCACATCCCGATCCATTCCGCCTCCCGGAAGTTCCTCAGGATCGCGGTCCAGATTTCAGGGGTTCGCAGGCACTTTAAGTTCGCCGCGCTTCCCTTCAGAATCTCTTCTGCCCCTCTTATCTTCACCAAGGTGGTGGTGTCGGTGGTGGCAGCTTTGAGACTCCAAGGACTGACTATTATTCCTTATCTGGACGATTGGCTTTTCATAGCCTCTTCAGTTCCGATCCTTACCCACCATCTTCACATCGCAATCTCCTTTCTCCTCCGCCTGGGCTGGATTATCAACTGGCAGAAGTCGAATGTGAGCCCATCGACTTCAATCCATTATTTAGGATTCGTGGTCGACTCTGTGGAGATGTCCCTCCAGTTGACTCTAGAAAGGAGAGCGCAGATTCAGGACCTGGCAAGGGTCCTTTATGTCCCCCGTCGAGTCTCTATCCGGACTCTCATGAAGATGCTGGGGCTCATGTGAGCGGCTGCGGACGCGGTCCCTTGGGCGCTATGGCACCTCTGTCCCCTTCAGTCGGAGGTCTTACACTTATGGAACGGCAGCCCTGCGGGGCTAGATTACCTGTGCTCCCTGTCCGGTCAAACCCGGAATTCCCTCAGATGGTGGTTCCAGCTACCAGTAGGGAAGTCTATGACCCAACCAGTTTGGCTCATATTGACTACAGACACGTCCCTTGTAGGCTGGGGCGCTCACCTGGACGGATCCCCAGTTCAGGGATCTTGGTCTCCTCTGGAGCGGCGTCTCTCTTCCAATCTTCGCGAGATGCGAGTTATCCGTCTAGCCCTCCTTCACTTCGCCCCTCAGATCCGGGGCAAAGCAGTAAAAGTCCAGTCAGACAATATGACTGCGGTTCTCTATATAAACAAGCAGGGAGGTACAAGATCATTGCCCCTTCTTTCAGAGATCGGGGTAATTCTTCGGTGGGCAGAGACGAACCTTTCCCATCTATCTGCCACTCATATTCGAGGCTCCCTCAATATGATAGCGGACCGCTTAAGTCGAGGATTACCGACCATGGAGTGGTCTCTGCACCCGGAGATCTTCAGGCAGTTAGTTCACAGATGGGGTATGCCAGAGGTGGATCTCATGGCGACCAGGTTCAACGCCAAGGTGCTGAGGTTCTGTTCCCTATACAGGGAGGACAACCCCCTGGCGATAGATGCTCTGTCGATACCGTGGAGGTTCAGGCTGGCTTACATCTTCCCTCCGTTTTCCATGATACCGAGGGTATTGACGAAAATCCGTCAGGATCAGGCCTCGGTAATAGCCATCATACCGTTTTGGCCAAGGAGATCCTGGTTTACCCAGCTCATTCAGATGAGTCGGGGACAATACTGGAGACTCCCCCCGGAGCAGACCCTGGTGTCGTGGGACACTCACCTCTGCCCAGATCTGCACAGGTTCAACCTGACAGCCTGGAGGTTGATCAGTCCCTTCCCAATATAGAAGGGCTTTCTGAGTCGGTCCTGAGAACTTTGTCGCATTCGAGAGCAGAGTCTACGAAGAAGGCCTACTCCAGGATCATGAGAATCTTCGTGTCATGGTGTGATTCCAAACAGGTGGCGTCTGCAGATCCGCCCCTTCCTGCGATTTTGCAATTCCTTCAAGATGGACTAGATAAAGGTCTTTCTCCAGCTACCTTGAGGGTACAGATTTGTGCCATCTCGGCCTGTCTTAACAGGCCACATTCTCGGGACCCACTCATCAAACGCTTCCCAAAGGGAGCTGAAAGACTAAATCCTACTATACTGAAACCTATCCCCCAGTGGGATCTTTCAGTAGTGCTCAGGGGGCTAGCATCTCCCCCCTTCAAGCCATTGGAGGAGGTGGGTTTCAGATTTTTGACTTTAAAGATGGTTTTTCTTCTGGCTGTAGCTTCAGCCAAAAGGATCTCTGAATTGCAGGCCTTTTCTGCAATCCACCCTTACATCATTTTCTTGCAGGACAGAGTACTCCTGAAGTTTTTACCCTACTTCAGGCCTAAGGTTCCAACCTTTCAAAATATTAACCAGGTAATCTCTTTCCCAGTTTTGTTTTCAGCCTCCTCCTCTGATACTCCAGCTAGAGACCCGCTGGATATTTCTAGATGCCTCCAGGTCTATGTGGATAGATCCAGAGAGTTCAGGATAGATGAGAATCTCCTCATCCTGTTTGCCGGTAAGTCTAAAGGCCGTAAAGCGTCTAAAAGCTACCATTAGTCGCTGGATCAAGGAAGCCATTAGGGAGGCTTTCGTCTCCCAATCCCTAGATCCTCCGGAGTTTGTGAGAGCCCATTCTACTAGGGCTGTCTCCACCTCTGTTGCAGAGAGAAGACTTCTCCCCTTAGAGTTGATCTGTAAGGCGGCTTCCTGGAGTTCTGAGTCAACCTTCATCTCCCATTATAGGATAGATGCTAGGATGGCAGAGTTTTTGGCCTTTGGGCAGACAGTTCTTAGTTTTGCCAGGCATGAGGACCCTCCCTAGGGGATTCTTCTTGCTATCTCCCCATCTGTGCTGCTGGTAGGACATAAGGGAATCATTAATTTCTAACGATAATTTGTTTTCCCTTAGTCCTAACAGCAGCACACAAATATCCCGCCCTATGTACATTATGCTTGTTAACCACCTCCGGACCGCCTAACGCAGGATCGCGTTCCGGAGGTGGCAGCCCTGCGCACAGTCACGCATATATGCGTCATCTCGCGAGACGCGAGATTTCCTGTGAACGCGCGCACACAGGCGCGCGCGCTCACAGGAACGGAAGGTAAGAGAGTGGATCTCCAGCCTGCCAGCGGCGATCGTTCGCTGGCAGGCTGGAGATGTGTTTTTTTTAACCCCTAACAGGTATATTAGACGCTGTTTTGATAACAGCGTCTAATATACCTGCTACCTGGTCCTCTGGTGGTCCCCTTTGTTTGGATCGACCACCAGAGGACACAGGTAGCTCAGTAAAGTCCCACCAAGCACCACTACACTACACTACACCCCCCCCCCGTCACTTATTAACCCCTTATTAGCCCCTGATCACCCCATATAGACTCCCTGATCACCCCCCTGTCATTGATTACCCCCCTGTCATTGATCAACCCCCTGTAAAGCTCCATTCAGACGTCCGCATGATTTTTACGGATCCACTGATAGATGGATCGGATCCGCAAAACGCATCCGGATGTCTGAATGAAGCCTTACAGGGGCATGATCAATGACTGTGGTTATCACCCCATATAGACTCCCTGATCACCCCCCTGTCATTGATTACACCCCTGTCATTGATCAACCCCCTGTAAAGCTCCATTCAGACGTCCGCATGATTTTTACGGATGCACTGATAGATGGATCGGATCCGCAAAACGCATCCGGACGTCTGAATGAAACCTTACAGGGGCATGATCAATGACTGTGGTTATCACCCCATATAGACTCCCTGATCACCCCCCTGTCATTGATTACACCCCTGTAAAGCTCCATTCAGACGTCCGCATGATTTTTACGGATCCACTGATAGATGGATCGGTTTCGCAAAACGCATCCGGACGTCTGAATGAAGCCTTACAGGGGCATGATCAATGACTGTGGTTATCACCCCATATAGACTCCCTGATCACCCCCCTGTCATTGATTACCCCCCTGTAAAGCTCCATTCAGATGTCCGCATGATTTTTACGGATGCACTGATAGATGGATCGCATCCGCAAAACGCATCCAGACGTCTGAATGAAGCCTTACAGGGGCATGATCAATGACTGTGGTTATCACCCCATATAGACTCCCTGATCACCCCCCTGTCATTGATTACACCCCTGTCATTGATTACCCCCTGTAAAGCTCCATTCAGATATCCACATGATTTTTACGGATCCACTGATAGATGGATCGGATCCGCAAAACGCATCCGGACGTCTGAATGAAGCCTTACAGGGGCATGATCAATGACTGTGGTTATCACCCCATATAGACTCCCTGATCACCCCCCTGTCATTGATTACACCCCTGTCATTGATTACCCCCTGTAAAGCTCCATTCAGATATCCACATGATTTTTACGGATCCACTGATAGATGGATCGGATCCGCAAAACGCATCCGGACGTCTGAATGAAGCCTTACAGGGGCATGATCAATGACTGTGGTTATCACCCCATATAGACTCCCTGATCACCCCCCTGTCATTGATTACCCCCCTGTCATTGATCAACCCCCTGTAAAGCTCCATTCAGATGTCCGCATGATTTTTACGGATCCACTGATAGATGGATCGGATCTGCAAAACACATACAGGCGTCTCCCTGGAGCCTTCCAGGGGGGGGTGATCAATGACTGTGGTGATCACCCCATATAGACTCCCTGATCACCCCCCTGTCATTGATCACCCCCCCCTGTCATTGATCACCCCCCCCCTGTCATTGATCACCCCCCCCTGTCATTGATCACCCCCCCCCTGTCATTGATCACCCCCCCCTGTCAGGCTCCATTCAGACATTTTTTTGGCCCAAGTTAGCGGAATTATTTATTTTTTTCTTACAAAGTCTCATATTCCACTAACTTGTGTCAAAAAATAAAATCTCACATGAACTCACTATACCCCTCACGGAATCCAAATGCGTAAATTTTTTTAGACATTTATATTCCAGACTTCTTCTCACGCTTTAGGGCCCCTAGAATGCCAGGGCAGTATAAATACCCCACATGTGACCCCATTTCGGAAAGAAGACACCCCCAGGTATTCCGTGAGGGGCATATTGAGTCCATGAAAGATTGAAATTTTTGTCCCAAGTTAGCGGAACGGGAGACTTTGTGAGAAAAAAATTAAAAATATCAATTTCCGCTAACTTGTGCCAAAAAAAAAAAATTTCTATGAACTCGCCATGCCCCTCATTGAATACCTTGGGGTGTCTTCTTTCCAAAATGGGGTCACATGTGGGGTATTTATACTGCCCTGGCATTCTAGGGGCCCCAAAGCGTGAGAAGAAGTCTGGTATCCAAATGTCTAAAAATGCCCTCCTAAAAGGACTTTGGGCACCTTTGCGCATCTAGGCTGCAAAAAAGTGTCACACATGTGGTATCGCCGTACTCAGGAGAAGTTGGGCAATGTGTTTTGGGGTGTCATTTTACATATACCCATGCTGGGTGAGAGAAATATCTTGGTCAAATGCCAACTTTGTATAAAAAAATGGGAAAAGTTGTCATTTGCCAAGATATTTCTCTCACCCAGCAAGGGTATATGTAAAATGACACCCCAAAACACATTCCCCAACTTCTCCTGAATACGGCGATACCACATGTGTGACACTTTTTTGCAGCCTAGGTGGGCAAAGGGGCCCATATTCCAAAGAGCACCTTTAGGATTTCACAGGTCATTTACCTACTTACCACACATTAGGGGCCCTGGAAAATGCCAGGGCAGTATAACTACCCCACAAGTGACCCCATTTTGGAAAGAAGACACCCCAAGGTATTCCGTGAGGGGCATGGCGAGTTCCTAGAAATTTTATTTTTTGTCACAAGTTAGTGGAAAATGCTGATTTTTTTTTTTTTTTTTTTTCATACAAAGTCTCATATTCCACTAACTTGTGACAAAAAATAAAAAATTCTAGGAACTTGCCATGCCCCTCACGGAATACCTTGGGGTGTCTTCTTTCCAAAATGGGGTCACTTGTGGGGTAGTTATACTGCCCTGGCATTCTAGGGGCCCAAATGTGTGGTAAGGAGTTTGAAATCAAATTCTGTAAAAAATGACCTGTGAAATCCGAAAGGTGCTCTTTGGAATATGGGCCCCTTTGCCCACCTAGGCTGCAAAAAAGTGTCACACATCTGGTATCTCCGTACTCAGGAGAAGTTGGGGAATGTGTTTTGGGGTGTCATTTTACATATACCCATGCTGGGTGAGAGAAATATCTTGGCAAAAGACAACTTTTCCCATTTTTTTATACAAAGTTGGCATTTGACCAAGATATTTATCTCACCCAGCATCGGTATATGTAAAATGACACCCCAAAACACATTCCTCAACTTCTCCTGAATACAGAGATACCAGATGTGTGACACTTTTTTGCAGCCTAGGTGGGCAAAGGGGCCCATATTACAAAGAGCACCTTTCGGATTTCACAGGTCATTCTTTACAGAATTTGATTTCAAACTCCTTACCACACATTTGGGCCCCTAGAATGCCAGGGCAGTATAACTACCCCACAAGTGACCCCATTTTGGAAAGAAGAGACCCCAAGGTATTTCGTGATGGGCATAGTGAGTTCATAGAAGTTTTTATTTTTTGTCACAAGTTAGTGGAATATGAGACTTTGTAAGAAAAAAAAAAAAAAAAAAATCATTTTCCGCTAACTTGTGACAAAAAATAAAAAGTTCTATGAACTCACTATGCCCATCAGCGAATACCTTAGGGTGTGTACTTTCCGAAATGGGGTCATTTGTGGGGTGTTTGTACTGTCTGGGCATTGTAGAACCTCAGGAAACATGACAGGTGCTCAGAAAGTCAGAGCTGCTTCAAAAAGCGGAAATTCACATTTTTGTACCATAGTTTGTAAACGCTATAACTTTTACCCAAACATTTTTTTTTTATCAAAGACATGTAGAACAATAAATTTAGAGCAAAATTTCTATATGGATGTCGTTTTTTTTGCAAAATTTTACAACTGAAAGTGAAAAATGTCATTTTTTTGCAAAAAAATCGTTAAATTTCGATTAATAACAAAAAAAGTAAAAATGTCAGCAGCAATGAAATACCACCAAATGAAAGCTCTATTAGTGAGAAGAAAAGGAGGTAAAATTCATTTGGGTGGTAAGTTGCATGACCGAGCAATAAACGGTGAAAGTAGTGTAGGTCAGAAGTGTAAAAAGTGGCCTGGTCTTTCAGGGTGTTTAAGCACTGGGGGCTGAGGTGGTTAAAAACACGGTGGGCTGGGGGGCGATCTCCTCCCTTTCTGGGAGCTGAAGATCGTTTATTGGTTCTTGGGCTCATTAAAAATTCCGCCGGTCCTACCAGTCCACAGGGGCAGTTAACCCCATCTGTGCTGCTGTTAGGACTAAGGGAAAACAAATTATCGTTAGAAATTAACGAATACTTTATATCACTGTGTCCGTAACAACCTGTTCTATAAAAATAGCACATGATCTACCAGATGACTGTGAAAAAATAAAAACATTGCCAAAACAGCCATTTTTTGGTTACCTTGCATCACAAAAAACGTAATATAGAGCAATTATGTACCCCCAAATAGTACCAATAAAACTGGCACCTTATCCCCTAGTTTCCAAAATGGGGTCACTTTTTGGGAGTTTCAATTGTAAGGGTGCATCAGGGGGTGCTTCAAATGGGACATGGTGTCAAAAAACCAGTCCAGCAAAATCCGCCTTCCAAAAACCATATGGCGTTCCTTTCCTACTGCGCCCTGCCGTGTGGCCATACAGCAGTTTACCACCACATGTGGGGTGTTTCTGTAAACCGCAGAATCAGGGTAATAAATATTGAGTTTTGTTTGGCTGTTAACCCTCGATGTGTTAAAGAAAAAAATTGATTAAAATGGAAAATCTGCCAAAAAAGTGAAATTAAAAACTTTGATCTCCATTTCCCTTTAGTTCTTGTGGAACACCTAAAGGGTTAACAAAGTTTGCAAAATCAGTTTTAAGTAAATTGGGGGGGGGGGGGGGGGGGGGGGTGTAGTTTCTACAATGGGGTCATTTATGGGTGGTTTCTATTATGTAAGCCCCACAAAGTGACTTCAGACCTGAACTGGTCCTTAAAAAGTGGGTTTTGGCAATTTTCTTAAAAATTTTAAGATTTGCTTCTAAAATTCAAAGCCTTTTAACATCCTAAAAAAAATTCAATGACATTTACAATATGTTGCCAACGTAAAGTAGACATATGGGGAATGTTAAGTAATAAATATTTTATGAGGTATCACTTTATGTTTTAAGAGCAGAGAAATTGAAATTTTGAAAATTGTGAAATATATTGACTCAAATTTATGATTTATCATGAAGTACAATGTGTCACGAGAATAAAATCTCAGAATGGTTTGGATAAGTGCAAGTGCGTTTTTTTTTAAATATATATTTCACTTATGAAGGCCAACTAGTGGGGAAGTATAACTTGAAGTCTCTATAGTCCATTTATTAAGAATAAAGTTATGCAAAGAGGGCCAATGAGCAACTAAAATATGTCAAACTATTTGCCCCTGTGGCAAGAATGTATAAGTCCGCAATGTCTCAAGGAGATGTTATTTCCTTTTATAAGATTTCTTTCTTTTGTATTCTCCTTACTTTAAAACAGGCTTCCTCAAACGGCGGCCCTCCAGCTGTTGTAAAACTACAACTCCCACAATGCCCTGCTGTAGGCTGTTCGGGCATGCTGGGAGTTGTAGTTTTGCAACAGCTGGAGGGCCGCCGTTTGAGGATTACTGCTTTAGAAGAAACGCTTGTATAAAATACACCAACGTTATATATAGAAAACGCATACGCGTTTTCGGTAATAAGTGGAACTAGACTGCTATGTTTCCAGAATTGGTCCCCTAGGAGTAATGATTATATGAGCTGTTCCTCTTTTTTATATATTTTCAGTACATCAGTATATTTTATTGAAGGTACAATTATATGGATGTTAGGCCTCATGCACACGACCGCTGTTTCATTCCGTGTCCGTTGTTCCGTTTTTTGTGATTTTCTGCGGACCCATTGACTTTCAATGGGTCCGTTGAAAACTCGGCTAATGCACCGTTTGTCATCCGTAATTCCAGTCCGTCAAAAAATATATAACCCGTCCTATTTTTTTCACGGAAAACGGTTCGCGGACCCATTCAAGTCAATGGGTCCGTGAAAAAACGCGGAGGCACACAAGATTCTCATCAGCGTCCGTTTTTTTCCTATCATTTGCATGGCAAACTTGACTTAGACTTTTTTTTTTTACTTTCCTCATGTCTGGTGATCCTCCAAAAATAAAGGAAGACACACGGAAACGGAACGACGGATCACGGAACACAACGGTCGTGTGCATGAGGCCTTAATGTGAGGGTCCACTCCACCTCTTGGTAGAGAAGACCGCGCTTCACCCATGTTTTGAGTATAAATAGCAGCAGTATATGGATTACTTGTAGGAGCCACTGAAGAAGGAGCCCGTCGCTCCGAAACGCGTATGGTACGACTATAGTGATCCAGAGAGACCCCCGGTACAATCACAGCTTGATACAGATTAATTACAATGAATGAACATTGATTTTCTTCTGGATACAAAAAGGACGTTTTTTTTTAAATTGGATTCACATGATTATTGGATGAAATAGCTATTAGGATCATCCTGCGCACTACATTGTACATCCTGACCATGACGCATCCCTGTCCTCCTCAGTTATCGTCCTATGTGCCACCAGCAGTCCGCTGCCCTTTACTGCGTCCGACAGGAAAACGCATAACTGACTTTTGTGTACTTTTTATAATTTTTTTAAGGTCTGTATATTTTTGCTTATATTGATTTATTTATATTTTTGATACAATAAATATCTGTTTTCGGTACAGTTCCTGGCGATTGAGCGCCTGTTAACATCTGTGAAATATTACTCTGCACCTACAGACTGTGGGGCAGTCCGATGACAGCGCACCTATATCCGGAAACCAAAACGGGAGAGCCACTAGAATTCTTTTTTTTTTTACATTAATCTCATGAGGACGGCTTCACGCGCAGCGGATTTGGTTGCAGAAATTTGCGAGACTGAATATCGGATCCATTCATTTGAAAGGGATTTGCAGAAATCCACGCACTTGCTGCCAAAACAGCCCCATATATGAATGAATGGAAGAGCTTTTCAGTCACTAAAATTTCTGCAACTAACTTGTACCACAAGAGGTAATAGGGTTAACTCCGTCCTGCCCCCTTCACTATTAGCAGACAACATACACGGGAAACCAAAATAGAAAAGTTGAAGATTCCACATCGCCATCTAGTGCTGCTCCCTGGTACTGCATGTTTTTGTTTTTTTTAAATCACTTTTTAATGTTTTTATCCCCTCTGTTTTGCAGTTATGAATGAACTTCTAGCAGTTTGCATTGAAGGCCCAGATGGGTGTTCCTGATGGGGGTGTGTCCCTGCATAGTCCAACACTACCCAATCACTGCTGCCAGTGCCAGACTGTGCAGGACCCCCCCTCCTCCAACTGGTAACATCCACCTGGACCTTTACTGCAAACTGCTGGCAATTCATTAAGAAACTTCTAGCAGGAATAATAAAGGAATGGCACATCACAGAATTATAAGATGCAACACCTGTTTACCCGATAGGTGCTAGAGGTAAAACCTGGACCGAGCAGGCCCTGATCACACCACATCATGTACAGTTTTTAGGCCCATTCACACATATATTGGTACAAAAATGTGGCACGACAGTAATAGCTACCATTATGTCTGAACGCCCCTTCATTGCTGGACAAAACTCAGTTTCTACATTACAAATGTGAAACCCGTTTCCCAATAGCTTTTTTCTAAGCTTAGATATGCTCTCTTGAAGTTACAGGCCTAAAGCCTGAGGCTGCACTACTGAGAGATTCAGGGACGACAAGTCCCCCTCTGATATATCTTAGGTACAGCACTGACATGAAGACCGTGTACATATTTTTGGTGACCTGGATTGGCGCATCTATGATTTATGTATCTCTATCAACATTAGGTCTGTTGTCATCAGAATCCCTCAGTAGTGCAGCCTCAGGCTTTGGACCCGTAGCTTCTAGAGCTCATATCTCAGCACCGAAATAAGATACTGAGAAACGGTTTTCACATTTTTTATGTACCTAACCACGTCTTCAATTCTTGCCCGCTCCTAAGACTGCTGTAAAGTCATAGCCAAGATGGAGAAGAGATTGTTTAATTGTGTCCCTGCTCCAAATACACAACAGGTAAGAATCAATACAATTGGTTGCCTGAGATTTTGATATTGATGGCCTGTCCTCAGGGAAGTTCTTCCATATCAGATCAGTGGGGGTCCGACTACCGGCTGTATGAAGAGACCAGGGCCCGCCGGTGTGCAGCCTCGTCCAGCAGTCACGTGGCCTAGGCGCGCCGCGCAGCTCAGTCCCGTTCAAGTGAATGGGGCTGAGCTGCAATACCAAGCACAACCACTATACAATGGACAGCGCTGTGCTTGGTAAGGTGTGAGGAGGCCACTGGAGTGCTGCAGCCTCTTCATAAAGCGGATCGTCAGGGGTCCCTGGTGTTAGACCCCCGCCAATCAGGTATTGATGACCTTTCCTGAGGACACCTGGAAAAACCCTTTAAAATACAGATACATTGGTCCACGGATAACACTGACGGCCTTGACCCTTAGAAGTCTTTAGCTCCAAGGTGTCAGAAAAGAAGGTAAAGAGTTCTGTTCTCAGCTCCGGGGTAACTGGCGGCCACGTCCGGGCTTTATTACGCCGTATTGTAGATTTCCAGACGGCGGCATCAGTAACGTCTGTTCATTTTCTTGAACTTCTCATAGTGATAGTCGTCTGTGGCCTTCTCGTTGGATGGACGCTTGCGATTTAGAGGAGATTCTGAAGAGGAAGGGGCGAGAAGATCAGTTTTACATATAGAACTGATCATCCGTGTGCGCGTCTGAGCCCCACCCCCCCTCCCCCATACACAGAAGAGTAAAGTCAGCCAAAGCCACCGACTCGCCGGTTATCTTATGTGTATGGTGTGTGCCAACTTATCTGCTGGATCGGGCATTTCAATATGTCCTCATGGGAGATCAGCCACTGCCAGGAGTCTGACAATGGCTTTGTCTTCTCTCCTCACAGGGAACACATGCATGCTCCTCGGAATTAAGGATGCAGGTGTATGAGGAGGAATAGCTGGCGTCCTTAAAGGGATTGGCAACTTTTTGTTATTTTTACCTGGCCAGGCCTGCCAAGGGAAGCAAACTTACCTGCTCTCCGCCACTGGCTCCTTCATGTCTCCCACTGTCAACATCCGCTCTGCAGCCAATGAGTGGCCATAGCGGTGACCTGACCCCCCCTCCCCCCCAGTGTCATATTAGTTGGTGACATGACACAAGGGGGTCAGGTCACCACTGCAGCCAGTCACTGGCTGCAGAGGCGTCAAAGTGGATGTTGACAGGGAGCGAAGGAGCCGGGACTCAGCGTTAGGGAAGAAAATAGGCTTCCTTTTGAAGGTCTGTTTAGGATGGGGGCTCTGCCAAAAAACCATAGAAGGTGGCCAACCCCTTTAGGGTCCATTCACACGTCCGTAGCGTATTGCGGATCTGCAATACATCCGTCCGGCACCCCCATAGAACTGCCTATTCTGGTCTGTAATTGCGGACAAGAATAGGACATGTTCTATTTTTTTTCGGGAGCCACGGACTGGAAGATCGGGGGCCGCGCTCCGGAAATGCGGATGCGGACAGCAAACTGTGTGCAGGCCGCATCCTTTCCATCCCCATTGAGAATGAATGGGTCCGCACCCGTTCCGCAGAATTGCGGACCCATTCTACGGACGTGTGAATGGACCCTTAAAGGGACATTGTGACCCAAAATTGTGCAGACAGTTTTCAATCATGTTGCAAAATGTCCGACTGTCCCGGATATTTAGTGTCATTTCGTGGCGCTCTCCAGCCCTCGCTTTGTGCGCCTCTGATGTCGGCTCATACTCACTCTCAGGTTCTGGCTTCTCGGTGTCTCCTACTCGCAGGGGACGAGCTTTTGGCTCTTCCTTGTGACGTCTCATAGGGGTGTTGAGGTCCTCCTGGTAGACTGAGGAGAAAGGGAAAAATGTCTTCAATAACTTGAATAAGGGAAGCATTTACGGCCCCCTTTTCTAGAAACAGCGCCACTTTTGACCATAGGCTATGTCTGGTATTGCAGCTTAACCCCATGTAAGTAGGTTTCGCCGACACAGCCTTTGTACTAGAAAGCCATGAACAAGCTTTTGCCCTTATGGGTGCTTTTTAGAAGATGTTGCACCTCAGAAGGTTTGGGTTATTTTTTTTACCCCACAAGCAGGGGTATTTGGTAGTGATGGGTTCTGTGTGTTAGGGTACCTTGTCTGTAGGGGTTAAATTGAAAGTCAGAAGGCAAAAAAACAAAAAAAACAACAACACAGGACGGGGCCCAACATACACCCGCCACCCGAACCTTACATCGATTGTGCTGCACGTAGTTGACGGCCATGTTGGTGGGCACAAAGGAAGTTTGCTTGTCCTTCTTCTTATTCTGCTGCTCGGCCAGTAAGCGGGCCTTGGCGTCTTCCGTGGAGATGATGTTTTTGATTTTTGCACTGGAAATTAAGAAGATATGGCTGTCATTACTGCGGAGATTTCCCGCATAAGACAAAACCAGAGTAAAGCGACCACCTACTCTATGCCCAGGTCCACCTCCGGGATCCCGCTCAGCATCTGGTTGGACAACATCTCCTCCGTCTTCTTGGCGGACGACACCTTGATGCTGTCCGGGAGCTCGTACAAGCAATCTTCTGCGCTCTTTGGCTTCACCTTCTTCTCTTCATTCTCAATGATTCCTTTTTTTTTCTTCAGCTCTGTTTCGATGTACTTCATCCTGAAATAGGAGACGTCACGGTCAGCACTTGTGCCAGACATGATAATGCACCGAACATGCCCCCCCCCCCATGTAAATTATAATATTATCAGAAGTCACCAAGGAGTTCTGTGCTGCAGGCAGAGCACGTATATACAGTTCACATACATGTCTCGGCTACTGCAGAACCTCTTTTTGAAGTGTAAGGGGAGATTCCAGACCAATCGTTGATATAAAACTCTGCCAGACGTTTTTTTTTTTTTAAATAAAGGTCTGCAGCAGCTGAGGTGTGTATTATGATGTTCTGCAGAAGCTGAGGTGTGTATTATGAGGTTCTGCAGCAGCTGAGGTGTGTATTATGATGTTCTGCAGAAGCTGAGGTGTGTATTATGAGGTTCTGCAGCAGCTGAGGTGTGTATTATGATGTTCTGCAGAAGCTGAGGTGTGTATTATGAGGTTCTGCAGCAGCTGAGGTGTGTATTATGATGTTCTGCAGCAGCTGAGGTGTGTATTATGATGTTCTGCAGCAGCTGAGGTGTGTATTATGATGTTCTGCAGCAGCTGAGGTGTGTATTATGATGTTCTGCAGCAGCTGAGGTGTGCATTATGAGGTTCTGCAGCAGCTGCGGTGTGCATTATGAGGTTCTGCAGCAGCTGCGGTGTGCATTATGAGGTTCTGCAGCAGCTGCGGTGTGCATTAGGAGGTTCTGCAGCAGCTGCGGTGTGCATTAGGAGGTTCTGCAGCAGCTGAGGTGTGTATTATGATGTTCTGCAGCAGCTGAGGTGTGTATTATGATGTTCTGCAGCAGCTGAGGTGTGTATTATGAGGTTCTGCAGCAGCTGAGGTGTGTATTTTGAGGTTCTGCAGCAGCTGAGGTGTGTATTTTGAGGTTCTGCAGCAGCTGAGGTGTGTATTTTGAGGTTCTGCAGCAGCTGAGGTGTGTATTTTGAGGTTCTGCAGCAGCTGAGGTGTGTATTTTGAGGTTCTGCAGCAGCTGAGGTGTGTATTTTGAGGTTCTGCAGCAGCTGAGGTGTGTATTTTGAGGTTCTGCAGCAGCTGAGGTGTGTATTTTGAGGTTCTGCAGCAGCTGAGGTGTGTATTTTGAGGTTCTGCAGCAGCTGAGGTGTGTATTTTGAGGTTCTGCAGCAGCTGAGGTGTGTATTTTGAGGTTCTGCAGCAGCTGAGGTGTGTATTATGAGGTTCTGCAGCAGCTGAGGTGTGTATTATGAGGTTCTGCAGCAGCTGAGGGGTGTATTTTTATTTTGTTTAGTTTTAAAGAGAGGGAACACTAACTGTCAGTTAATCAGTGCTCAGCACGGGAGACTAAATTTCCTGCAAAATTAATCTGCGACAGACTGGTATGGCAGGAGGAGATAAGCAGCGCCTTGATAGTGCCGCTCATCTCTGTACAATCATCAGCTACTGACGTCAGAATGAGACGTTTACGTTGATGTTACTAATAGAATATTTCCACTGACGTCCATGAAAACTACCCATTGCCAGAAAGTGGAGGACAACCCCCAACATCACCCAGGTTCAGCTTCCTACAACATATCACACCGCCCGGCACTACACCTACATGTCAGCATCTTCATCCCTCCTGTTGGTTTCTGCAGAGAACGAGGTTCCCAGGTTCAGGTCTTCATCGTCTGCAAGTCTATAGAAGGAAACAGAATGATTTCGGTCAGACGGGCCCCGGCTCCGGACACACGGTATTACACATTACACAGGATTGTACCTGTCCGTGCCCCGGTCCTTCAGCTTCTTCATATCCACGATCCCTCCAGTTTTGATTTTGAAAGGATCATCCTATGAAGAGACAACAGTCAGAAACATAACCTCACGGTTCGTCCTGGAGCTGATGTATTACCAGTCACTATCCAGAGATGAGCAACGATACAGCGGCGCCGCTTATCACTTCCTGCAGTAGTAATGTACTCAGCCTCTTGGTGACGTGTAATATTCTTATAATGTACGGCAGGGGGCATTATTCCGTATATAATTTCCTTTCTACCCATGGTGCTCCATAAGGACATGGATACATTCTGGGGGAAACACTTGTAAGTTAGAGGGGTTGTCCGAGATTTTGATAATGATGATCGGTGGGGGCACCCCTGATGATCAGCTGTTAGAAGAGGCCAGGCGCTCCAGTGAGAGCTGCTGCCTCTTCCTAAACCAGTGACATCACGGTCATCGGTCACATGGCCTAGGCGCAGCGCAGTCCCATACAAGTGAAGGAGCCTGGGCTGCAATACCAGGCACAGCCACTATCCAATGTATGGCGCTGTGCTTGGAATGCTCAATGGAGCGCGCCAGCCTCTTCAAACAACCGATTACTAGGGGTGCCAGGTGTCAGACCCCCACTGATCAGATATCCTGAGGATAGGTCATCAGTATTAAACACTCAGAAAACCCCTCTAATACATCCGTGTCACACAGAATGAATAGTAAATTGAAAGCCTTGTCTCCATGTTTGTTCTGCAGGCAGCTAAAATCAGTGGCATATCCACCATGGAGACCACGTGACTGGAATGGGGCTTGGGTGAGAGGGGACCCAACACTGAACTCCATCCTCTGTTTTCAACTTAAATCCACAGCTTGTTCCTATGGCCACCACCAGGGGGAGCTCATTGCAATAGAGATTTTAATAGCTTCCATCCATTTCAACTGTATAAGTTGTTCTGCACTCAGCTCCCCCTAGAGGTGGCTGCAGGTAGCCAGTTTTATCATGTACTAGATCAGGGATGGCCAACCTGCGGCTCTCCAGCTGTTGCAAAACTACAACTCCCAGCATGCCCAGACTGCCTACAGCTAGCAGTCTACAGCAGGGCATGGTGGGAGTTGTAGTTTTACAACAGCTGGAGAGCCGCAGGTTGGCCATGCCTGTACTAGATGAAGGGAAGTATAGGGGGAGATTTATCAATGATTTACGCCAATTATCTGGTGCAAATACATTGGAAAAATATGGTATTCAGAACGCGCTCTATATTTATAAAGCACCTATTCCACTTTTTCCGACATTGGGTAAAGCGGGTGAGGGGGAGCACGACATTTTTTATTTATTTATTTTTATTTAAAAAAAAAAAAATCATACATTTGTCAGAAATCTCACTGGGGGGGGCCATACCAAATCTGTGTAATTCCTGGCTAAAAGGAGTGAACCCTAAACAGCTTTTCACTGACTTAATGGAAAAAACCGCCACCATGTGCACATATATAATTATATATTGTGCCTGTGAATAAACCAGTGATATGTATTAGCTTTCTAAGTAAAGAAAACCTCTATTCTCAATATGGCAAGGCTATAGTAAGTGGTGTATATGATATGTACATGATGTCTAGCCCTGTCAATCAAGGGGAGTGTGCAGAGTACAGGGGTGTTACAAAGCAGTGCGCCAAAGATTCAGCCCCGCCCCCATGTGCTCCAACATGGTCATTTGCATATATATATATAAAATGCATATATCTCTGCAGCTGTTTAGCGTACAGACAGAGGAAAAGTATCGTTTTAATCAGCATGATGAGCCCTACCACGCAGTAGGTTGATCTTGCTGACAGAGGCTTTAACACCACATGTACTTACCACCAGCACTTCTTCTTCTGAAACTTTTTCTCCAACCAATAGAGCGACAGCGCTGCAGACAAATCCCAGAGAAGTAAGTCATTTTATGAGTAAATCTATGATTGCACAAAAAAAGCACCCCCCAGATTAACACTTCAGTGACATCAGGTAGCCAATGGCTTGATAATCTGGTACAATGTATCAGCGCAGGTAAATTTCTTATCTCACAGAGGATTGTTTAGATTAGATACAACTGTAGCAAGACCTCAGCTGTGAGAAGTATTAGATCAGGATGATGTAAAGGAGAACGTTTCCCTTCACTGACAGGCAAACTACATCATGTATTAATAGGAATATTAGTTTTGTGCTAGATGAGGGGGGATTGCACTGAATTATCGCTCTTACCTTACACCATTGGGGCGCTTTCGTAGACTCTGCACTTCCTTGGCTTCTTCAAGTTTCATTCTGCAGGTACACAAGACATAAAATACATTATATACACACACACATATATATATATATATATATATATATATATATATATATATATATATATATATATATATATATATATATACACACACATACACACACACTGAACAAAAATTATAAACGCAACACTTTTGGTTTTGCTCCCATTTAGCATGAGCTGGACTCAAAGATCTGAAACATTTTCTACATACACAAAAGACCCATTACTCTTAAATATTGTTCACAAATCTGTCTAAATCTGTGTTAGTGAGCACTTCTCCTTTGCCGAGATAATCCATCCCACCTCACAGGTGTGGCATATCAAGGTGCTGATTAGACAGCATGAATACTGCACAGGTGTGCCTTAGACTGCTCACAATAAAAGGCCACTCTGAAATGTGCAGTTTGATCACAAAGCACAATGCCACAGATGTCGCAACGTTCGAGGGAGCGTGCAATTGGCATGCTGACTGCAGGAATGTCTACCAGAGCTGTTGCCCGTGCAATGAATGCTCATTTCTCTACCATAAGCCGTCTCCAAAGGCGTTTCAGAGAATTTGGCAGAACATCCAACCGGCCTCACAACCGCAGACCACGTGTAACCACACCAGCCCAGGACCTCCACATCCAGCATGTTCACCTCCATGATCGTCTGAGACCAGTCACCCGGACAGCTGCAGCAACAATCGGTTTGCATAACCCAAGAATTTCTGCACAAACTGTCAGATACCGTCTCAGGGAAGCTCATCTGCTCGTCGTCCTCATCGGGGGCTGGACCTGACTGCAGGTCGTCGTCGTAACCGACTTAAGTGGGCAAATGCTTACATTCGATGGCATCTGGCGCGTTCTGTTCACGGATGAGTCCCGGTTTTCACTGTTCAGGGCAGATGGCAGACAGCGTGTGTGGCGTCGTGTGGGTGAGTGGTTTGCTGACGTCAACGTTGTGGATCGAGTGGCCCATGGTGGCGGTGGGGTTATGGTATGGGCAGGCGTATGTTATGGACAACGAACACAGGTTAATTTTATTGCTGCCATTTTGAAAGCGCAGAGATACCGTGCCGAGATCCTGAGGCCCATTGTTGTGCCATTCACCCACGACATCACCTCATGTTGCAGCAGGATAATGCACGGCCCCATATTGTAAGGATCTGCACACAATTCCTGGAAGCTGAAAACATCCCAGTTCTTGCATGGCCAGCATACTCACCGGACATGTCACCCATTGAGCATGTTTGGGATGCTCTGGATCGGCGTATATGACAGCGTATTCCAGATCCTGCCAATATTCTGCAACTTCGCACAGCTATTGAAGAGGAGTGGACCCACATTCCACAGGCCACAATCAACAACCTGATCAGCTCTATGCCACGGAGATGTGTTGCACTGCGTGAGGAAAATGGTGCCCCCCCCCCCCCAGTAAGGCAAAACTGTGCACATTTCAGAGTTTCCTTGTATTGTGGGCAGTCTAAGGCACACCTGTACAATATTCATGCTGTCTAATCAGCACCTCGATAATCCATCCCACCTCACAGGTGTGGCCTATCTCGGCAAAGGAGAAGTGCTCACTAACACAGATTTACACAGGTTTGTGAAAAATATTTGAGAGTAATGGGTCTTTTGTGCAGGGCTTGACAAATTTCCTTGGAATCTAGGAGCCAGCTAAAAAAGTTAGGAGCCAGACGGAGCCGCGTCATAAGGCTCCCAGTAGATGTCCCCATAGTGCTCCCCCCCCACTTCTCCATAGGGCCCCCAGTAGATGCCCCCATAGTGCTCTTTCCACTCTTTTCCATAGTGCCCCCCATGTTGTGCCTGTATGTAGGGCCCCCATAGTGCCCCCCATATTGTGCCAGTATATAGGGCCCCCATAGTGCCCCCCATGTTGTGCCAGTATATAGGGCCCCATAGTGCCCACCCCCCCACAGTATATTATAAATAATAAAAACAATAAACTCATATACTTACCTCCATGCTGCTGTCAGTGATGCGATGCAGGCCTCTTCCGGCCTGTGTCCCGCACTGTACGGTTCAGACGGCCCGATGACGTCATCGCGCCGCCTGCACCGGCCTCTGATAGGCTACAGGCCTAACGGGCAAGGGAGACGCCTCTCCCCTGCTCCTCCGCACCGTTCATCCTGAGGACGGCGATACAGATGAATATGGAGATGAGCGCTTCCACAATGGAGGCGCTCATCTCCACTCCTGTTGCCTCCGGACAGAACGCCCCCCCCCTCACCTTTGAAAACGGGCTGACAAATACCCAAGCGCCAGGACCAAATTCCTGATCGCCATGGCGACCGGGATTTGTCGAGCCCTGCTTTCGTGTCTGTAGAAAATGTTTCAGATCTTTGAGTTCAGCTCATGCAAAATGGAAGCAAAACCAAAAGTGTTGCGTTTACATTTATGCTCAGTGCAGATTATATATATATACACACACACATATGGAGATATAGAGTCCTGTTTGATGAGAAGACCACCTGCCCTTTGTGATTTCCGAGAATGGAAATCCTGTGTCCCCTGGAGAGGAGAGATGCACATGTACGGTTCAGAGGCGTCCGGTGGCCCCCTGCCGCTCCATTCAATGTATAGGGAGTGGGCTGACTGAATACTGCCATGGCTGTACTCTGCTGTTTCCGACAGCCCCATAGACGCTGAATGGACTTGGCGCCCTCCATTCTATCTTGTGCAGCGAGTAGGAGTTGAGGGTGGAGACCCCTGTTCTAGTGATTGGTGGGACATCCGTCATGGGAAAACTCTTTTAAAGGGGTCCTCTCATGAATACAACCCCTTTTTGAATGGAAGTAGGCACAGAGGACACCGCGGTCATTGAGCGAAGCCCTTTCCTGGCGATTTGCACAAACCCTGTGGTCATGTGACCGGTAACGGATGAGGGTCTTCTTCTGACTGGGCGGGGGGGGGGGGGGGGGGGGGGGGGGTACATAGACCCTGTAGTTTCCCAAAACAACCATAGTTTGCAAAAGAGCTGGCATCTGCCTGGTTACTATGGGCAACTGACCCATCCCTTCTTTAAGGATCTTACTGACCTAACCTCGTTGGTCACCTCTTCATCTTCCTCCTCTTCTTCGGAGCTGGAGGCTTTGCGTCTGCGGAAGTTTCTCCCGGATGGCATTTTACTTTCCAGTTCCACACCGATCCTCAGGTCTGCGTGTAAACAGCACTAAAAGCACGGATCCACTTCCGGCGCAGTGTGATGACGTAAGCACGCCCTTCTGAGGCCTTCAGGCTCCGCCCTGGCTCTGGCAGTGAGGGGGCGGAGCTAGAAATCAGCCGTCAACAGCTGCAGAAAGATGGGGGCCCGTATACTGACTGCAGTGCCATAGACCATAGGGGAGGTGAGTGTCCTCCAGAGCGGACACAGGCAGGTGGGTGCCCGCAGGGTGTATACACAGGGACATGACAGATAGGTATGAGTATGTATATAATATATGCATAACCCACTGGTAATGGACATGTTGTAGATGTCAGTCAGCATTATCTGTCAGTGTTTCCTATCAGTTCCCTGGAAAGCTGGGTGACAACTAATGGCCGCCATTAGATCTCCCACAGGTGATGGCACCCAGCTTTCCTAGAGTCCTGAATGACAATAATTCAGCGACGTGTCCACCGATCCTGTCTCCCTAGATAATTTGGAAAAGCCGGGTGACAGCCTTTGTGGGTGCTGTATTGTATTGGCCCCCACCTGGGTTGTCACCCCACATCAGTCTGTAGACTTTTGTCAATGTTTCTTTCCAGTTCAGTCTTGCAGCTGCTTTGCCTCAGGGCCCCCATGACAGCTCCTCCTGTCGGAGAGGGACATTCATCCAGATTTCTCTCCTAACGCTCTTATGGCCGCCATGTGGGTTGTCGCCCCCTCGTTAGATATTTTTAAACGTTTTCCTTCCTGTGTGCAGATTGACGGTATAGACTTGCATGGGCCCCCATGACAACTCCTCCTGTCCTGTAGTCGGCAGATCAGCTTTGGAGTGAGATTTTCCTGCAGTCCAGTGTCATTGCATTGTAATGCTGTTATGGCCACCACATGGGTTGTCACCCCACATCAGTCTGTAGACTTTTTTTCAATGTTTACTTCCTGTACCCTGATTGACATTACTGTCCTGCATGGGCCCCCATGACAACTCCTCCTGTTGGAGAAGGAAATTCATCAAGATTTCTCAGAGGTCCAATATCGTTACTCTGTAATGGCCGCCACATCAGTCTGTAGACTTTTTCTTTCAATGTTTACTTCCTGTACGCTGATTGACATTACAGTCCTGCGTGGGCCCCCATGACAACCCCTCCTGTCCTGTGGTCTATCAGATAAGCTTAGTCGGACGGAGATTTCCCTGCAGTCCAGTGTCCTTACTCTTTGGACATTGAATACAAAACTGTAATAAGACCTTCTAAATGTCATGATTGGAACAATGTCCTAATGAGATCCGTCCTCCTCTGGCCTGCTTGTTCACGGAGTAAACACGAACTGAAAGATATGTGAAAGCAGCAAAATTCACAATGAAGTGAGATTTCACATTCGCTGACTTTTTTTTAGCCCTGTGCCTCTCCAGCTGTTGTACAACTACAACTCCCAGCATACCCTGCTAGAGCATGCTGGTAGTTGTTGGTTTGCAACCACTAGAGAAACACTGGTTGGATATAACGGTTCCATGTCCAGGTCTTCAGCCTCTGCATGTCAGCAAAAGGAGGTTTCCAATTTTTGACAGCAAACAGAGATCTCGACAGTGGCCATAAATGACACAGAGTATAGGAGAAAGTTGGTAAGTCTATCACTATTCAATGGAGGATCCTTTGAATCTTCTTGAGGATTGGCCTCCTCCTTCCGCAGGGTCTATGAGGTGAAGCCGTAGATTATAACCTGCATTATAATGACTCAGCAGGTTCTGGATCCCGAGTGATTATACATTCTTGTCTATACAGAGGCTGCATGTTAAAGAGACGTTCAGAAAATCTTCAGACCCTTCAACATTTTTCACATTTTGTTCTGTTGCTCCTTGTGCTAAAATAACAAAAAAATCAAGTCCCCCCCCCCATCAGTGTACACTCAATACCCCATAATGAGAAAGTGAAAACAGAATGCTATTAAAAAGGAAAAACTGAAATTTCGCCTGGACATAAGTATTCAGCCCCTTCACTGTGACACTTGACATTTCGCTCCAGACCCTCCCATTTCTCCTGATCATCTTTGAGATGGTTCTCCACCTTGATTGGAGTCGCCGGTAGTAAATTCAGTGGATTGGACATGATTTGGAAAGGCACAGCCCTGTCTATATAAGGCCCTTAGCAACAACCAAGCCACGAGGAGGAACAAACTACCTGTAGAGCTCAGAGACGGGATTGTGTGGAGATCTAGAAAAAGGGATAAACAGGTCTGCTGGACTGAAAGTTCTCAAGACCACAGTGGCCTCCATAATTCTTAAATGGAAGAAGTTTGGAACAACCAGGACTCTTCCTAGAGCTGGCCGCCCCACCAAACTGAGTAATCAGGGGAGTAGGGCCTCGGTAAGAGAGGTGACCAAGAACCCAATGAGCGCTAAAGATCCTGTGTGCAGATGGGAGAACCTTCTAGAAGGTCAACCATCACTGCAGCCTCCACCAATCTGGCCAGAAAGAAGCCTCTCCTCAGAAAGCCGCATGGAGATTGCAACAAAAAAGCACCTTAAGGACTCTGAAATAAGATTCTCTGGTCTTATGAAACCAAGATTGAACTTCTTGGCCATGTCTTGAAGAAACCATGCACTGCTTCTTCACCTGCCCAATACCATCCCTACAGCGAAGCATGGGGGTGGCAGCATCATGCTGGGGGGGGGGGGGGACTGGTCAGGGTCGAGGAAAAGCTGTATGGAGCAAAGTACAGAGATATTCTTAACCCCTTAGTGACCAGCCTGTTTTGGGCCTTACTGACCAAGCGTTTTTCTTCCTTTTTTCATTGTCGCGTTCCAAGAGCAATAACCTTTTTATTTATTTTTTATTTCTATATAGCTGTATGAGGGCTTGCTTTTTGTGGGACAAGTTGTAGTTTTTAATGGCGCCATTTTGGGGTACACAACTTTCTGATGAACTTTTATTAATTATTTCTGGGAGGGAGATGGGAAAAACAGCAATACTACCACTGCGTTTTTACATTATAAATTTTACAGCATTAATTTTTTGGTATAAATAACATAATATCTTTATTCTCTAGTTCAGTACGATTACAGTGATACCAAATACAGATATTTTTTTTGTACGTTTTACTACTTTTTTTGCATTTTTTTTTTTTAAAAGAAAAAAATGTTTTGGCATTGCCACTTCCCAAGACCCATAAATTTTTTTTTATTTTTCTTTATATGGAGTTGTGTGAGGGCTTGATTTTTGGGGGACGACTTGTATTTTTCATTGGTATCATTTTGGAGTAAATGGTGCAATTAAGCCCTAAATCTTTTTTTTCTCAGGAACTGCCCATCTGATTTTCACAAGGCAGGTATCCACCTCACCAAGCAGTATGCCCGGCTTATAGGGTTGATCCCAGATTTGCCAACTCCAACTTCATAAATGGCCAATAATTAGTAATACATTTCCTGTAGCAAAAAGGTGACATTGGGGTTTTTCTCACCATCATGTAAGTAATCCGGCTGCTTAGATAGAAGGTAAGCCAAGTTAGGATGCAATAACTGGAAAACACTGTTATGCACTCTCTCCCATAACTTGGGTTGGCGGTGAAGCAGTTACCGCAGGGAGGAAATCTCTGGCTGTTTCAGGATACAAAAAAGAGGGAGGAGCTCACACTTTTTGTGCTTAGTGTCCTCCTCCTCCTAGCGGCAACAACTATACCCATGGTCAAGCCTGTGTCCCCCAATGAGACGGATGAGAAATCAGTTATACCCTCTTCTGTCCTTATACTATAAACAGTGATAGATCACTAGCACTCCTTAGAACACAGGAGAGGTAAGAACTGATTCTCTATCACCACTAGAACACCCTGCTAATCATGGTTTATAGTATAAGGACAGGAGAGGACACAGGAGAGGTGAGAACTGATTCTCTATCACCACTAGAACACCCTGCTTATAACGGTTTATAGTATAGGGACAGGAGAGGACACAAGAGAGGTGAGAACTGATTCTCTATCACCACTAGAACACCCTGCTAATCATGGTTTATAGTATAAGGATAGGAGAGGACACAGGAGAGGTGAGAACTGATTCTCTATCACCACTAGAACACCCTGCTTATAACGGTTTATAGTATAGGGACAGGAGAGGACACAGGAGAGGTGAGAACTGATTCTCTATCACCACTAGAACACCCTGCTAATCATGATTTATAGTATAAGGACAGGAGAGGACACAGGAGAGGTGAGAACTGATTCTCTATCACCACTAGAACACCCTGCTTATCACAGTTTATAGTAAAAGGACAGGAGAGGACACAGGAGAGGTGAGAACTGATTCTCTATCACCACTAGAACACCCTGCTAATCACGGTTTATAGTATAAGGACAGGAGAGGACACAGGAGAGGTGAGAACTGGTTCTCTATCACCACTAGAACACCCTGCTAATCATGGTTTATAGTATAAGGACAGGAGAGGACACAGGAGAGGTGAGAACTGATTCTCTATCACCACTAGAACACCCTGCTTATAACGGTTTATAGTATAGGGAAAGGAGAGGACACAGGAGAGGTGAGAACTGATTCTCTATCACCACTAGAACACCCTGCTAATCACGGTTTATAGTATAAGGACAGGAGAGGACACAGGAGAGGTGAGAACTCATTATTTATAACCACTAGAACACCCTGCTAATCACTCGTTTTGATAAATGGGGACCTTAGATTGATAGAACATAAAATATATTAATGATTAATATTTCTAAATGAAAGTTAATCCATTAATTATACCAATATATATTTTTTTAAACGGGAATCGGTACATTTATACTGACTCTGACTCCACCCAAGAGTAGCTTTTTATATTTTATTGCACATATTTACGACTAAAAATGTTTGTAATGGGTTTTCATTAAACACTTCGTACCATATAGCCTCTTTGTATTACAATGCATAGCAGGCTGCATAAAACCATTCACAGTGAAATCCTTCAGAGTTTCTCTGACGTCTCTGTCTCCCGGACGCACATTGCCGATGTCCGTGTTTTGCGGATCCGCAAAACACATACGGCGGTGTGAATGGACCCTTCTTCTGAAGAATCTTCTGAGCTGATTTATGACCAAGTCAATGTTGTCTCTCTCTAGAGCGTCCACCCTATCTCTGCTTTTCAAGGGTTGGTGGTGAGGACACTTAGAGACGCTTGAGGTTTCCCTCTTTTCTGCACTGTGGTCCTTCAAAAACACTATGAGTGAAATAGACGACTTCTGTCCTCACCTGGACTCAATAGGAGAAGTCACCAAGGAGGAGCTGATCTTGAAATCGAAGGTGAGATACTTAGCACGCGCTGTGCCTGGTACCAGCTGTAACATTGGATAAAATGGGGGCAAAATAGGGTAGGGTGACCACCACTGATCTAAGGTGTATGCACAAAATGGGAGTGGACACCCATGGGTGCTGGTATCCTATAACTCTTTATCGCCTCCCTTCTTTTTTTTCCCATAGGGAACATGTGAGTCTTGTGGAGCTGGCGGACCCAACCTGTGGGCCTGTCTGCAGGTAAATGGTCCATAACTAAGCAGCACATCACGGGGAGGACATTGCACTTATTTAGTTATTGTGACTGACCGCAGCTTTCTGCTTTCAGGATGAGTGCCAGTACGTGGGATGTGGCGAGTCCTATGCTGACCACAGTACCCTGCATGCCCAGGTGAACCAGTCACCCCATGTCTTGCATATGGCCAGGGTCCATATTTCTTAAATGAATTTGCCACCTCCATGTTTGCGTCTTCCAGGCTAAGAAGCACAATCTGACGGTGAACCTGACCACCTTCCGGGTTTGGTGTTACGCTTGTGAGAAGGAAGTTTTCCTGGACTCTCGGGTTCCTTCTCCTCCTCACTCCCAGTCAACTTCTCCCAAACTGATCCACAGGGTGCGTCTTTATACCAGTGCAAGGGGTGGGAGATCAGGTCCACCTCTCATCATTAGGTAATGCCTCCTTTTTTGTCTCTCTAGGAAGTACCTGCTGCTGTCCACCCATTAAAGTCGGTCCCCATCGCGGTGGCTGATGATGGAGAGTCAGAGAGCGATGATGATGACCTGAAGCCCAGAGGTTAGTGCATTATCCATATAGGAGACATGGTCACTTATGGTCTCTAGTAAGGATGAGCGAACTCGTTCTACCAGTTCGTGATTTGGTCCGAATTTCCTCAAAAAGTTCGGACTTGCGCAAAACAAGGTCAACCAACGAGAGAGCGAGAAAGAGATGCTTATGTAGCAAAGCTAGAAAAAAAGCTAAGCCAGTCTCACATCTGTAACTAGTTCTTTCAGGGCAAAATCCCTTTATCAGAGTAAAGCAGATGAGAAAAGATTTTCTTGTTGCAAGGCATTAGGGGTAAACTCTGGGTGGGTACTATTTCTTTTACCAGACCAGTTGATATACATGACTACTGTAGGCTAGACAATGTTCCTCTTGATTTCTGGGGGAAAATGTATGCAAATTATCATGTCTAACATCTGCTCGCATCAGATAGGTTTAGGAAAGCTAATTTGAATATCTTTCCCAGGCACCCAGAGGGGCATTGCCTGGCCTACAATACTGCGCATATGTACTCTGAATACTAGGGGCTCTCCGTAATAAGAGAGAGTACCGGTTTCTCTCTCTCACCAAATTCTTTATAAAATTCAGCGAATTTCAAACAAACCTAATCTTGCCTGGTTCGTTCATCTCTAGTCTCTATCTCAGTCCAATATGTGGGCAGCAAGGAACATTTACATGACTGGATCAGAGATTTTTTTGACCAGCAGTACAGTCGTATGGATCTAGATATTCTATTTGCTAAAACCATGAATTAAAAAACAGTGAAAGGGGTTTTTCTGGGATTTGGATATCCTCAGGATAGGTCATCAATATCAGATGAGTGAAGCTCTCGACATCCCGCACCCCCACCGATCATCTCCATCCACTATGTAGTCTCCGGTGCTGGTGTGCTGCAGCTCAGCTTCCATTGGTTGCATACACTACCCCCAGCACGGACACTACACACCTTCAGCTCCATCCACTCTATATTTCTAGGGATGGCGGCTGCCCAAAACAGCTGATTGATGGGGGAGCCAGGAGTTGGACCCCGGCCGATCTGATATTGATGACCTATCCTGAGAATAGGTCATTAGTATCCAAATCCTCAGAAAACCCTTTTATTTAGCTGATGATATCACATATCTGCTTTCTCATCCGTATCATTGGGGGACACAGTCTTGACCTTGGGTATAGCTATTGCCACTAGGAGGCGACACTAAGCAAAATAAAGTGTTAGCTCCTCCTCTCAGCTATATCCCTCCTGCAGACACTCAGCTAATCAGTTTTAGCTTAGTGTCCGTAGCAGGCAGACCTCCCTGCTTTGCAGGTCTGCTGAATTTTTTATTTTAATTCTTTAACATTCTTCTCTTCCGCTATGGTGTGTGGGGCTTCTGCCTTCAGGCATCCCTACTTCCTCCCCCATGGAGGGGCAAGTTTTGTCACATCTGCAGTTCTTTGGCCCTTGATATCCAGACACCATTCTTTCTTCTTCAGCGGAATTTGGCTTCCCTTTCTGCGGTTCGGACCTTTCTGCAGGGGGCCCCTTACCGGCTTCTGTGGAATCCTTGAGGGATTTGCATCTATCTGTTTCAGACGTCCTCTTTCCGACGGACGGATTCATTATTCGTCATTCCGGATGGCACCGAGACAAGGGCTAGCTGTCTCCAAAGTTTCCATTTCTCGATGGATTCGTTTGGCCATGGTGGAAGTGCTCCGCCCTTCCGGGTTACTGCTCATTTTGCTCGGACAAGGGTTGGGCAGTACATCATGGGGGCTTCGGCCTTTCAGGGGTGCAGGGCGGCACACTTTTCCAAGTTTTACAGAGTGCACGCCTTTCCATCTTCTGACACTTCTCTGGGGCGAAGAGTTTTGCAAAAAGCGGTTCTCGAATTGGCAGGATGGCTTCTTCGTTTATGGGGACTGCTCTGGAACGTCCCAAGGTCAAGACTGTGTCCCCCAATGAGATGGATGAGAAAACTAGATTTTTGTACTTGCCGTAAAATCTATTTCTTTTCCGTTCATTGAGGGACACAGCTCCCACCCTGTATGTACATTGCTGGTTCTCCTAGATGGGTCCTTCTGCTTCTTCAGGATGACCTATCTCCGGTTTTGGCTTCTTCTGGCGGCTCCTACTGCTTTTGTACAAACTGATTAGCTCAGTGTCTGCAGGAGGGATATAGCAGAGAGGAGGCGCTCACACTTTTTGTGCTTAGTGTCCGCCTCCTAATGGCTATAGCTATACCCAAGGTCAAGACTGTGTCCCCCAATGAACGGAAGAGAAACAGATTTTACGGGAAGTACAAAAATCTAGTTTTTAGATGAAAGACAATGGGGAAAATTCTCTATTGAAAATGCGCCAGTTTTTTGGCACATTTTGCACCAAAAACTGGCCGACGTGCTTTGCACCACATTTTTTACACACTTTTAGATGTTTTCTACACCTTCCTCGACAAAGAAGGCGCGGCTTCACCAAAAAGGGGCGTGGCCTTGCAAGTTAAGGTGCATGATCTAAATTTGACCCTGTGCTTCCGAAGATGCACCAAAACTTTGGCGCATTTTTAGACTAAAACCACGGCAACTTACAGGTGGCGTAAACTGTAACTAGGCAGTTTTTTGGTTCACAGACAAAATTCTTGCACACGGACAGAATTCTAACGTAAATCTGGCGTACTTTTACAAAGGTCCGTGCACCAGATTAGTAAATTTGCCCAATATTAAAGGATAACTGTCACATTTAGACCCTAATTTCAATTTTCATATATGTAGTTACTAATAACAGGATATTCCAGAATCAGTTACTATTAGACGGACTTGCCCCATATTTAATAAGATTCAGCCCTTAGCAACCAGTCTGCATAAAACTGCAATCTCACTATTCAGTTAAGATGGCCGCCACTACCCTCACCCTGAGGCTAATCCCGCCTGCCCTCACTAGCCAGTAACAATAGCCCCCCAAAAGTGTCAGTAACCAGAGCCCTCCCCCCCTAAAGGGTTAATCTCCTGCAGCACAGAGGGGTCCTCTTACCACATGTTGCTTTCATGTATACACTGAGCAGATGGCAGATCTCCCTTCCCTGCTCTGCGCTGCTTCAACTCTGCATTCTCCAGCTCTGCTGAGTGAGGGAGCGTCTGCCAAGTGCAGGGACAGGGAGAAGTGCACACAGCCCAGGCACTGTTATCAGCTGCTGGGGAGGACCTGGCTTTAACCATTTACCTACAGTCCCTGGCAGTCAGTAATCTGACCTTGCACGCTGCGTGCTCCTTCCTTCAACAGATAGACGGACCATGCCTAAAGTAGGCCGTACAGGGAACAAAAATGTGGAATTAAGGGGTAATTGAATACACAGTGAAAAGTTGAAATATGGCCACCAAGGAGATATAAATCACCACTTTCCAATACTCCAAAAAAAAAAATATATACGACAGTTATACTTTAAGACTGTGATTCACATTCTTAGACAGTGCAAAGTATGACACTATTAGTAAATCTGCCATATGTCTACCAGTACAGGGTTTGTCACCCAGCTTTCCTAGAATCATGAATTACGGATCTGCATAGTAACACGGAGATACATTTCCTTCCATGTTATGGCCGTATAACTGGGCAGATCTGCCGAGCAGCTGTCTAAGAGAGGTGATGGTGGCCATTAGTCTCGTGGACTTTAAGGTGGAGAAGCCCCTCACATTGATATTCAGTTTGTCGTCTTTTTGGCTCCAGGTCTCACAGGGATGAAGAACATTGGTAATTCGTGTTACATGAATGCGGCACTGCAGGCGCTTTCCAACTGGTAAGACTGTGGGTCATGCATCCTCTCCACCAGTGGTGTGGTGTATGGCCGCCACCTGTAATCTGAATAGCGAGAACCATTTTGGTGATCCGTGAGCTACCATTGCAGTGGATGTTGTATTGAATTGTAACCCTTGGAGGCTGGAAGGCCGTTAAAGGGGTTTTCGAAGATTATCTAACTGATTATCTATCCTAAGGATAGGTCATCGGTGTCACTTTATCAGCTGTTTGAGAAGGCAGCGGCGCTCGCAGTAGTGCCACGGCCTTCTCGCAGTTTGATCGGTGGGAGTTCGACACCCGGGACCCTCGCCCATCAGCTCTTTAAGAAGGCAGCGGCGATCGCAGTAGTGCCACGGCCTTCTCGCAGTTTGATCGGTGGGGGTTTGACACCCAGGACCCCCGCCCATCAGCTCTTTGAGAAGGCAGCGGCACTCGCAGTAGTGCCACGGCCTTCTCGCAGTTTGATCGGTGGGGGTTCGACACCCAGGACCCCCGCCCATCAGCTCTTTGAGAAGGCAGCGGCGCTCGCAGTAGTGCCACGGCCTTCTCGCAGTTTGATTGGTGGGAGTTCGACACCCGGGACCCCCGCCCATGAGCTCTTTGAGAAGGCAGCGGCGCTCGCAGTAGTGCCACGGCCTTCTCACAGTTTGATCGGTGGGGGTTCGACAACCGGGACCCCCGCCGATCAGCTGTTTTGAGAAGGCAGCGGCGCTCACAGTAGTGCCACGGCCTTCTCGCAGTTTGGCCTAGGACATGTGACATCCTGTTCATCAGTCACGTGGCCTAGGTGCAGCTCAGCCCCATTGAAGTGAATGGGGCTGAGATGTGATACCGAGCACAACCGCTATACAATGTACGGCGCTGTGCTTGGTGCGGTGAAAGAAGGCCGTGACGCTACTGTGAGTTTCGGAGCCCTCTCAAACAGCTGATCGACATGCCTCCCGGGTATCTGACCCCCACCGATCAGATACTGATGACCTATGCAGTGCTGTTCGTGGCATCTAAGTGGCTCCCCTATCCGTGGCCCTCCCCTCCAGCATCTTGATAGAGGTGTTTGGCATTGTCTTACTACCCCATCTTGTCTGGTGTCACCCACTCATCCTCCTACCTCGACCCATCATTTATGGATATATTCCTCCCACAGTTCTAGCCTTGCGCCTACTAAGATCAGAACCCACGAAGGGGGCACTTCTTCATCGCTGAGGTTGCAGCTCCCACATGACGGCCCACCCTGACTGTTCTCATCTCTTCCCATTCACTAAGCATAAACTGTGTAGGAAATATTCAACAATTAAGATGTGCTCCTTTTTTGCAGCCCTCCACTGACGCAGTTCTTTTTAGAGTGCGGGGGTCTGGTGCGGACGGACAAGAAGCCGGCGCTGTGCAAGAGCTATCAGAAACTCATTTCAGAACTGTGGCACAAGAAGCGGTAAGCGGCCATTATACTCGATCAGATTTCAGTGGCTGGAGGTAAATACAGGAGAGTGAAAGATGTCTTCTAATTTCAAGTTTCTCTGGGGGAGAGGGGTCTTTAAAAAGGTTGTGCAACTAGTACATATTGATGACCCATCTTCAGGATAGGTCATCAGTATCTGATCAGTGGGGGTCCGACTCCCGCCACCTCCTCCGACCAGCTCTTTGAAGAGGAGGTGCCGCTTGTACAAGCGCTATTTCCTCTTCAAGATTACACTGCATGTCGTCTCGGAAGTTTAGGTGCTTGTTCCATTCACTTGTAATTACACTGTGTCACCACTGCAAGCGAGATGGCGTGTAGTGTAATCTTAAAGAGGAAGTAGCGCTCCTACAAGTGCCGCCTCCTTCTCCTCCTCCTCCTCAAACAGCTGATTGGCGGGAGCGCTGGGTGTCGGACCCCCACAGATCAGATACTGATGACCTATCCTGAGGATGGGTCATCAATATGTACTGGCTACAACCCCTTTAAAAAAAAACGTTCTACCAATAATAATTATATTTATGACCACTATATCACCAACGATCCGTGGTTTGTGGACAGCAAAACGGATATGTTCGTGTGCATGAGGCCTAATACAGCGCATCCATTTTGCTTTGACTTTTCCCCTAAGGCCCCTTTCACACGGGCGAGATTTCCGCGCGGATGTGATGCGTGACGTTAACGCATTGCACCCGCACTGAATCCTGACCCATTCATTTCTATGGGGCTGTGCACACGAGCGGTGATTTTCACGCATCACTTGTGCGTTGCGTGAAAATCGCAGCATGCTCTATATTCAGCGTTTTTCACGCAACGCAGGTCCCATAGAAGTGAAAGAGGCTGCATGAAAATAGCCAGCAAGTGCGGATGCGGTGCGATTTTCACGCACGGTTGCTAGGAAACGATTGGGATGGGGACCCGATCATTATTATTTCCCCTTATAACATGGTTATAAGGGAAAATAATAGCATTCTGAATACAGAATATATAGTACAATAGGGCTGGAGGGGTTAAAAAAATAAATAAATAATAATTTAACTCCCCTTTATCCACTTGTTCGCGCAGCCCGGCATCTCTTCTGTCTTCATCTGTGAGGAATAGGACCTTTGATGACGTCACTGCGGTCATCACATGGTCCGTCACATGATCCATCACCATGGTAAAAGATCATGTGATGGGACCATGTGATGAGCGCAGTGACTTCATCAAAGGTCCTATTCCTCAAACAAGAAGACAGAAGAGATGCCGGGCTGTGCGAACAAGTGGATTAAGGTGAGTTAAATAGTTTTTTGGTTTTTTTTTAACCCCTCCAGCGCTATTGTACTATGTATTCTGTATTCAGAATGCTATTATTTTCCCTTATAACCATGTTATAAGGGAAAATAATACAATCTACACAACACCGAACCCAAACCTGAACTTCTGTGAAGAAGTTAGGGTCTGGGTACCACATTCAGTTTTTTATCACGCACGTGCAAAACACATTGCACCCGCTCAATAAAAACTGAACAACGGAACGCAATCCGCAATCGCAATTGGGTACCTACTCAAGCGGGTTTGCCGCAACGCATCCGGACACGCTCGTCTGCAAGGGGCCTAATACTCTACCATTTTCTTCTCAGTCCTAGTTACGTAGTGCCCTCAAGCCTTTCTCATGGAATCAAATTGGTTAACCCTTTATTTCGAGGCTATGCCCAACAGGTGAGTTACACTGTATGATTTCTTGGGTCAGAATATTGATGGCCTAGCCTCAGGATAGGCCAACAATATCAAATGTGTGTGGGGCCAACTGTTGGCACGTGCGCATCAGCTGTTTGAAGGGGTCTTGGTGCTTGTGCAAGCCCTTCAGCCTGGTCTGTGTTACATAGGGTATCTACCTGCACAGAAGCAGGGCGGCAGGGTATTGCAGCTCGTCTCATTCAAGTGAATGGGAGGAAGCCGTAATATTCTGCATCACTCCTACTTAGACTGCGTGCAGGTAGAGGGTGAACTGCTTGACACAAGTGCCGCAGCGCCTTAAAACAGCTGATGAGAAAACCCCTTTAAATTCTCCTTATGCAATGACCAGTTTCTGCTGCATAGCCATTCAAAACTTCAGGAAAGCTGAATATCAGCTGTAATGGTGGACCTATAGGTTTTCACGAGTATTTTACCTAAATTAAATGGTGACTTAAGAATTCATTAAAAACGGTACATTCCCAGGACACCCAGGAATTCCTGCGCTGCCTTATGGACCAGCTACACGAAGAACTTAAGGAACCCATAGCCTGTCATAACCAAGAACGTGAAGAAGAGGAGAGGGAGGAGCAGCGGGAGATGGAGCGCGGCACAACAGAGGATGACTTTCTGTCCTGTGATTCTGGCGGGGAGATGGGTGACGGGGAAGGTGGAGGAGGGGGGAAGGGCTCGTTGTCGGAGATGGAGCTGTTGATCAGGGAGGAAGCTGGAAGGTCCATCTCTGAGAAGGAAAAGCTGAAAGAGAGAAGGTTGTCGTATTGTCACCGCAGGACCAGCTCCGAGCAGGCGGATGAGGATGCAGATGTGGACACGGCAATGATACCAGGTATCACATGTGCAAACATACAATTAATTTTACTTAGTCATGCGGTAATACATTGATCTAGTAAGATTAATGAAACATAATTAAATCTTGGTTATCTGTTCTCTTTAGGCACTGAATATATTATTTTCAGAATCATGTATCTGCTTTAACGGGAATTCAAAGATTTGAGAATAAATAGGCTTACACAGGCTAAGTGATAAAAATATTTAAGTGTGATAAATGAGGTAAAACGGACAAATCGCATACAGAATAGTAAAGGTCTACCTGCAACACAATGGGGAAGCTCCCATCACTGTGCTACCCACCCTGGAAGGTGGTCTGGTGGTCATCTGACACACAGAACAATGGCTTTGTGTATGTTAACTAACTATCCCTGACTCACGTCAAGTCTTGGCCCATTAATAAAAGGAATCTTCTGATTTGGGTCTTAACACGAAAACTCATAGACAATCAAGAGTCATGTCGTCTTATTCCCTTGCTCCTAGGGGGAATTTTGAGATTTGGGCCATCACAGACAAAAAGGAAAGCCCCCCTTTGTTTAGGGATCATACAATAATTCTACATATGTAGGTAGTTTGAGCTGTAATAGGAGTCATGTTAGTTGCCGCCTAGCTCTGAAAATAAATGACAGCTCCTTACATAGACAGAGAACATGATGTAGAAATCATACGCTTGTATTGAAATCTGCGCCCCCCCCCCCTTCATATTCAACAAATGCCCGGCCTATTTCGCCCTCCTGTATCATAAGGTGACCCGATCTGTTTGATCATCTGATGACCCCAATTGATTGAATTTTTTTTCTTTTCCGGCCTCTCCCCAGAGCCTGACAACGAAGCCTACATGCGCTGCTCTTCTCGGTCCTGCAGTCCTCACCCTCCTGACTCGCACGCCAAACTCTCCAGCAGCCCCCCTCGCTCCAGCCCACTACGCACGGCACACTCCTACGTCTTAAAGAAGGGTAAGTGCAAATTAAAGGGGGTTCTCCGGGCTTTTAATATTGAGGACCTACCCCCACAGTTCAGGTCATCAATATCAGATCGGCGGGGCTGTATGAGGAGACAGCGCGCACGCGCCTTCTCCCGTCTCTTTTCATGCTCGCTCGCTGCTGCTGTCTATGGCAAACCAGCAGGAAGCAGGAAGAGAGACGGGGGAGACAGCACGAGCACACTGTGAGCGCCTTCCCGTCATACAGCTGATTGCTGGGGGTGCTGGGTGTTGGACCCCCGCCGATCTGATATTGATGACCTATCCTGAGGATAGGTCATCAATATTTAAAAGCCTGGACAACCCCTTTAAGGTCTACAGATTATGAGGGGACCAATCCTGGATGGATCAGATGTAGTCCTAGCCGCTACTGTTGAATGGGGAAGGACCATGTGCCACTTTCAGTGGTGATTTCACCCACGTGCAATAAAAGTGATCTCTAAAGCTGTCGGTTGACTGCTTGTTTGGCCAACAGCCATCTCTCCTGACTCCTTTCACACATGGAGGCTTGGTTTGGCCAAGCATGCATGTGTCCTGAACAGAGAGTGAGGAGGAAGCACCTGCCAGACTCTCATCTTCCTGAGAACAAAGGTATTGGGCATGTTGATATCCAACTGTCCAACCCTTATCTCCCCTATCTGTGATTGTAGTCATTAGATGGTCAACCGTTCCTGCTGAAATCGGCATGCATCTAATATTTGGCCAGCATAAGGTAAAGTCCTCACAGCAGCACATATTGTAACCAGCCCCAACTAGATTAAAGGGGTTTTCCGAGGTCATCAGTATCTGATCAGTGGGGGTCCGACACCCAGGACCCCCGCCGATCAGCTGTTTGAGAAGGCACTGGCGTTTGCCTTCTCGCAGCATAACCTAAGCCACGTGATGACATGTTCATCTGTCCTGTGGCCTAGGCGCAGCTCAGCCCCATAGAAGTGAATGGGGATGAGCGCAATACCAAGCACAGCCACTATACAATGTACAGTGCTGTGCTTGGTGAGCAGAGAGAAGGCTGATTGGCGGGGGTCCCGGGTGTTGGACCCCCACGATCAGATACTGATAACCCATCCAGAGGACAGGTCACCCATTTAAGTGATGCTTCTACAGAAATGGACTTTAACTGTAACTTGCTATGGCTTTCAGGGCTCAGGAGGAGCTATAACATCTCATTACTCACCTTCAGTGTTAGGCCCCGTGCACACGACCGTACGTATTTTTGCAGATCCACAAATTACGGAAGTGGTGCGTGTTGCATTCCCGTTTTTTGAAGCCCAGTTGACTTCCGTGGTCCACATTTTGTGGCCAAGTATAGGACATGTTCTATTTCATTTTTTTTTCGGAACAGACATATGGATGTGGAAAGCACGCCGGTCATCCATGTGCTTCCCGCATCCGTATGTCTGTTCCCGCAAAAATATAGAATATGTCTGCAACACGCGGACCAAGAGCCTATTGAAGTCAGTGGGTCTGCCCAAAAAATGTGGACGGCACGTGGACCACTTCCGTATTTTGCGGATCCGCGATTTGTAGGCCGCAAAATGGATACAGTGGTGTGCATGAGGCTTTAGGTGTACACACGCCCTTTTTGAGGAGGGCACCCTGATATTGTTACTCCTGCTTGTAGAAGATGGTCAAGTCAGTCAATTTCACTTTTCTTCCAGCGCAAGTCGCGAGCGGAGGGAAACGGCGGTCAGAAGTCAGATATCGCAGCGTCATTTCTGATATCTTCGATGGGTCCATTCTGAGCCTGGTCCAGTGCCTGACATGCGACAGGGTAAGTCTTTGGCCCGTATGGTATGTTTCTGGAATTTAAAGGAACCCTCCGGGGAAAGTCCCTACAATGTGTTATGTTAGAGTAGGGCCTAAGGGGGAGGTGCATGACAAGGATTCAGAGAACCCCTGTGTCATGCTTCGCCCCCTCAGGCCCTGCACTAGATATTTCATGTTGTCTGGAGTGTTCCTTTAATTTTCAAACCATTCCTAGTTCCTTATTTCGAGGCTGTTCCTTTAATATGACCGTCTTCCTGTGTTGACTCAGGTGTCCACCACCATCGAGACCTTTCAGGACTTGTCACTTCCTATCCCAGGAAAGGAGGACCTGGCGAAGCTTCACTCTAGCATCCATCAAAGTGCTGTGGTCAAAGCTGGCGCCTGTGGAGAAAACTACAGCACCCAGGGGTGGCTGGCCTTTCTTATGGAGTACATCCGCAGGTATCAGCTCCAGTCCTCTGTGAGAGGGTTTGTCAGCAGGATCAACCTTCTTAAGGAACTGTCTGGTAGGGTTGATCCTGCTGATTGCTACAGTATTTTTGTCGCCCAAATCCAAAATAAGATTGCAGAGGTATCTTACTATTAATTAATATGTTACTTAGGACTTCAGTGCACCGAGAGGCCGCGCATGTGCCTCAGCTTCTGTAATCGGCGCATGCGCAGTACATCTCCTTTGGGTTTTCCTGCTGCTGCCGAGCTTTCCATTAGACGTCATTCTTATATTCTTCATATATCTGCTCCCCCAGGATTGTGGTCTCCTGCATCCCAACCTGGTTCTGGGGCCCCGTGGTCACCCTGGAGGACTGTCTTGCTGCTTTTTTTGCTGCTGATGAGCTAAAAGGTAAGGCAATGTTATTAGGTGACGGGCAGACCACACACCCCCCAGTGCGCCCAGATCCGGCCACTGTTACGTCTTTTATTACTGGGACCACCATTAAAGTGGCGCACATTGCAACATGTCTGACACGACTTCACCACTGTCTGTATACAGCTGCACACGGAACATACACTGTGTGATCGGATCCATCAGGACCGGGTTCTAAATGTCCCTTTATTCCTGATAGGTGATAACATGTATAGCTGTGAGCGCTGTAAAAAGTAAGTTCTATCTGTCTGTCTATCTATCAATCTCATATCTATCTATTATCTATCTATCATCTATCTATCTATCCATCTCATATCTATCCATCTCATATCTATCTATCTCATATCTATCTATCTATCTATCTAATATCTATCTATCTATCTATCTATCTATCTATCCATCTCATATCTATCTATCTAATATCTATCTATCTATCTAATATCTATCTATCTATCTATCTATCTATCCATCTCATATCTATCCATCTCATATCTATCTATCTCATATCTATCTATCATCTATCTATCCATCTCATATCTATCTATCTATCTATCTATCTTATATCTATCTATCTATCCATCTCATATCTATCTATCTATCTCATATCTATCTATCTATCTATCTATCTATCTATCTCATATCTATCTATCCATCTATCTATCTATCTATCTATCTCATATCTATCTTTCTATGATTTTTCTCTGTTTCAGGCTACGAAATGGAGTGAAGTATTGTAAAGTTTTGCGGCTCCCGGAGGTGAGCTGCTTCTTCTTCTTCTTCTTTCCCATCTTCTGACATTTCCGCACATTGCAGCTTCACTGATTTGTCTGTTTCCGCAGATCCTCTGTATACACTTGAAGCGCTTCCGACACGAGGTGATGTACTCCTTCAAGATCAGCAGCCATGTTTCCTTCCCCTTGGAGGGCCTGAATCTCCGACCTTTCCTGGCCAAGGAGTGCGTGTCCCATATCACCACCTACGACCTGCTGGCTGTCATCTGCCATCATGGAACTGCAGGGAGTAAGTTCTTCTCCCAGGACCCTCCGCTTGTTTATTCAGTTTTCTGATTTTACTTTTCTGTATCCATTCCTGACTTTTTTTTCAAGATTTCTGATATCTGTCAGTGAATGGTTCACCTGCAATGGCTGAAAACTGCTCTCGCACAGTTGCATGGCTCGTTACGGTTTATCATGTCCGTATCTTGTTTTGAGCCTTACACCTGTGTCACTTGGCCGTGTTTTTAGCCTCTGGATGGGAATCACAGATGTTCCCTTTCACTGACGGCAGGCAGACATCTTGAACGGGGAGGCATTGCATCTCAAAGTTACAGAGCCTTTACTTTTAACAAAACTGGAAAACTTTTTTTTTTTTAAAAGATACCTGCTTTGCCAAGAATTATTGAATACAAAATAATTGAGCTTTGGAACCCGCGCTGCCGTATAAGGAAGGAGACAGTGCTGCACTAGTTCACAGCGTGTCGCTGCTGGGTCTACGGAGGGTTAATTGCCCAAAAAAACTCCAATTGTAGTAAAAATAAAGAAGGGTAAAAGGTTAGACCCGCGCTGATAATGCAGTGTAAAAAGATGAGGCTTATATAAGTATGTGGTCCCCCTGACTTAGTGATGATTACCTTCATATAGTCGCTAGCTGAGTTTCGAGCGCTTGTATCACGGAGATGTATCGCTTGCCTGTTTCTGTTGTCGGCTGGTATTCCGCTTGAGTACAGGTGGTGGCGCTGTTTTGCTAAAGAGTGCGTGAGTCCTTCAGCTTCCACTCCCAGCGCGCGTAGTCCCGGCCGGTGACTCGCGCGCGCGGGGGAAGCCTTGATAGTAATCTGATGAAGGAGTTCTTCTGTGTGACGTCACACTGGATACGGATGCCTGCTTAGACCAAAACACCTAGGATTTGCCAGCACCAGGAGCAGGCGCAATTCCTATCCCGAGTAAAATAGAACATGTCCTATTGTTGTCCGCAATTGCGGACAAGATTAGGCATTTTCTATTAAGCGCCGTCGATGTGCGGTCCGCAAAACAAACACGAACGTGTGAATGGAGCCTTACTCATTATAGTAAAGAGAGACTGCCTTTGTGTCAGTGTCTGTCTCTACCACGCGTGGATATTAACCCCTTGGGGTACCTTGATTTGGAGCACCAGAGTGTATCTTAAATGCTTTAATTAAAAGCGGCTTTAGTACCTTTAAAAATACGTCTTCAAAGATAGGTGTGGATCCCACCTCTGGGACCCGATATGCCCCCACTGTCTGAGATGATACAACACCTTTAATTTTGGACATCCTCTTTAAACCAAGACAGATTTTGACGCTGATGCTATGTTCCAGGTGGTCATTACATATCCTACTGCCAGAACGGGATTAATGGTCAGTGGTACGAGTTTGATGACCAGTACGTCACCGAGGTGCACGAGACTGTGGTTCAGAATGCAGAGGCGTACGTCCTCTTCTACAGGTGAGTGCAGCGCCCACTACTGGTAAGTGGAGTTATTGCCACTTATTGTCACTCATCTGTTGGCGCTTGACAGCCCTCTGTGCCTCTGTGTTTGATGTGTCCGTCTGTCCTGGTCACAGAAAGAGCAGCGAGGACGCGGAGCGGGAGAGGCAAAAGGTGGTGTCCCTGGCAGCCATGAAGGAATCCGGTCTTCTACAGTTCTATATCTCTCGCGAATGGCTCAACAAGTTCAACACTTTTGCAGAACCGGGACCAATAACTAACCAAAGCTTCCTCTGCCGTCATGGAGGTAGGTCTAGGACATTGGTGGCTAACCTCCGTCGCTCCAGCTGTGGTGAAAATACGACTCCCAGCAATGCTCCATTCATTTCTATGGCGTTCTGAGAACAGCCAAGCAAGTGTGCATCTTGGGAGTTGTAGTTTTCACACAGCTGGAGTGCCGGAGGTTAGGCATCACAGGTCTAAGACATTGGGATCTCATGTATAGACTGTGGCGGCCATATGTGCAAGACCACAGTGCAGGGTAGCACCACTAGTGCTGTAGCCTCTTCCTTCCCAGAGATCAGACCCCCACCGATCATAGATATCCTGGCAATATGCCATCACTTTAAAAGATGAGAATATCTCTCTAAAGGGATTGAAAATTAGAAAATAAGACCTCATATAGTACATGACAATCTCTAACAAAGCTAGAACCAGCCCCGTACCTCACATGGGTTCAGAGATCTCCCCTTTCATTGTTCTGTTAGATTTATATCGAGCTGGCAGCTCAGGGGACGTGTCCTTTCTACTGCAAGTCTCTATCACAGCTCAGGGGAGGTGTCCTTTCTACTGCAAGTCTCTATCTATCACCGCTCAGGAAGCAGCTGAAGGATGGAACTGAGCATATGTGTCCACTTCATCGAGGTGGACAGAGAAACAGGAAAAAGGACAAACAGCAGGTGGCGCTGTACAGATAGATTGTATTGTATAACTCAGTGGCTATGCTGAATTTTTATTTGCATGCTGTTGCAAAAGTATTCAGATCCAGGTGCTGGTTTCAAAACTGCAGAATATTTTTTTCATGGGACAACCCCCTTTTGAAGGGGTTTGCCCATCTCATACATTGGGGGCCTATTGCTAGGCTATGCTCCCAATATCTGATCTCTAGAAACGAGCCCGCAAGAGTGGACCGCGCATGTCCAGCCGCCCTCCGTTCATTTCTATGGGAGCGCCGAAAAAATAGCCAAGAAGAGCTATTTTCGGAAGTCCCATAGAAATGAATGTGAAGTGCACTGCGCAAGCGCGGCTACCGCTCCATTCACTTCTATGGGGTTGACGGAAATAGGCGAGATAGATGAGACCTGCACCTATCAGACTCTACAAGATGGGTCCTTTAAGCTGGCCGAATACTCATGCTTGATAGTCATGATTGGAACATCTATGACAAGACTGCGAAATATTTTGGACCTAGGGGCCAGATCGTCACTTTGCACTGTGCGAAGGGGCACAGGACTATTTATATTATAGCTGCAACATGGCGGGGCATCATCGGCCCCCCCAACACGATCACTGCACAGTGAATGGGGTCTTCTGCTGCCTCCTCCGTCCACCATAGTTTACGGCACCAGCAGCAGCCGGAAACATCTGATTGGTGGGGCTGTGGGGTGTCAGACCCCTGCCCGTCTGATGTTGATGACCTAGGGGTAGATCGTAAACATCTAAGTCGTGGAAAATCCCTTTAAAATGAATGTATCCTCTAGATAGTGATACATGTTCGTTTTTTGTTTTTTTTTCACTTTTTATTTTCGGTGGCGGCCATAACAGCAATCAGAGGTACCATTTACAGCTGCCACATTGACCATAGGAAGCTCTAGTCGGGGATTGACCTCTTGACCTGTGCAGAGGTCATTGTACAGGGAGGGGGAGAAGGCGTGCTGTGACGTCACCTACTATCACTGGTGGCTCCTGTGTTATCTATATACATTGTAATCCTGCCTGTGATGATAATGAGAGGAGTTCTGAGAACTGATCGATCGCTACAGAACAGGAAGTGTCAGCCTGATATGAGGCGTAGAGTGAAAACTGCAGGATTTTTGTTTATAGATGGCGACATGGAAAACTGAAAAATAAAATCCAATATTTTTTTTTAAATATCTTTAATGTAAAAACTTACAACGGGTCATTTTGTGATGATACGGGCCTTTTAAAGGGGTTGTCCACCATGGTGTCCCTCGAAAATATGCTGATTTCATAATGTCCTGCAGGGGAACATGGCACCGCTACCATTAGGACTTCTAGGAGAATGTCTGACTCTGCTGATTTCCGTCTCTTTGCAGGAATTCCCCCTAACAAGTATCATTATATTGATGACCTGGTGGTGATCCTGCCTCAGAGTGTATGGGAGTATTTGTACAACAGGTGAGATCTGTGAGGACTTTGCTTTTTATTTCTTATGTGACTGTGACCCTTAAAGGGGTGTTCCCCTCTCAGGCATTCTTGGCTGAGATTGGAATCACACATCATATTCGGCAGCCAGACATGTGGTTTTGCTTATTTTCGGATATCCTTGGCTAGGCTCTAGGTTAAAGTGTGTGCCACTAGCTAAGAACCATCATTTCCATGAATTAGTTTAATTATACAATTTATCTTAATAGGGGTCAAAGATGCAAATTCCTCTACAAAAGCATATAGCTAAACAACAAAACGGTCACTGCTTACAGTCACCACTAGGGGGTGCTTAGGAGTTTACAGAAGACAAACCTTATTGAGTTCAATGGAAGACCTGTATGCCATGAGCTCCCTCTAGTGGTGGCTGCATGATAAATGTTAGCATTTAAAGGGAATCTGTCCCCAGCCAGTTGTTTGCGAGGGAGGGGTTGACCACAGAGAGGAGTGGATCTTGGGTGCAACAAGAGCAATGGTGATGCTCTCATTGCACCAAAATAAGAAGGTATCGTAACTAAGGAACGGAGCCTTGGATCAACAAAAAAAAAACATTGTTTGAATCAGGTGAAGCACAGCAATGTGTGTCTATGCAAACAGTGGGATGAGGAGGTTGCCGGTGACCGACTCCCTTAAACTGTATCCCTGGAAGCTCTGATAAGATATATTATGAAATCAATCAGCACAAATGGACCTTAGAATTGTGGGTATACTGCGATAATAGCCTGTGTACCTCCAGTCTGGAAGTGCGTGGTTATACGGCCCAGTCCGTTCTTCATCTAGATGTTTTATTTGGCATCTTGCATTGTGTTCCCTGCAGTTTCGGGGGAGGCCCGGCTGTCAACCATCTGTATGTTTGCTCTATATGTCAAGTTGAAATTGAGGCTTTGGCAAAACGCCGGAAAACCGAGATTGACACTTTTATTAAGGTAAGATATTGCGACATTTTCCAATTGTCATTAGTCTTTTACTACGTTATTATATTTTGTTATCCGGGCATTGATGTGCTCCCCCTCAATGTCCGTGCTCTCTTCTACAGGTTAAAGCATATGGACACCATTGACATGGAAAAAATAATTTTTACATAGTTTACAAAAATGTTTCACAGAGTTTCAGGCTGCAGCCTTCTCTCCCTCCCTCCCTCCCTTCCTATCTATTTTCAGATCCCCTAATATGGAGGTTATACCCTTCTCCTAGTTTCATACTTTTATGGATGTCCCTCTCAGTAACACATGTTGGATATGAGATCTGTGTGTCCAGGATGCTGCTGCCTTCCCTTGTGTGTGCTTTCCTCCCTAGCTACAGCCTGTGTGAGCCTGGATGCTTTTTCCTTCTCCACTCTGCGATCTGCTGTGTACATCCTTCTGCCCCTCCCTGCTGCTATCTCTAACACTGAGAGAAGGGATGGGGAAAGAAGAGAGAGCGATGATGCACTGTGAACTATGATAGGTGGCAAATGCATAAGTGGTCACGCATTCGCCCTGCTGCTCCATTCAGTGTCTTTTGGGGCGATGGAGACACTGAGCGCTTATACTCGTGATTTGTGACAACCACTCTATTCATGCTGCTGATAAAGACGCCCTAAATTAGGGCATTTAAGATACACTCTGGTGTTCCAAATCAATGTACCCCCCCCCCCAGGGGTTAATATCCACACGTGGCTAAGAGACTAGACGCTGACACATAGATGGTCAATGCAATCTCTAACTTTTATTACATGGGGGAAGCGTATATACATCTTCAGAAGAGGGCAGTCCTCACTGAGGCTTAAACATTGTTTCATTGGTCAAAAAGGAAGAAGAGATAAGAGAGAGGAGATAACACCCTGGCATCTGCGCATTGGGCCCTACTTTGGAATGTGAACTAATGTAAACATCTGGTTACCATCGCCATTTTGTAATGGCTTCTATTCTAACAATAATACTGCATACGTCATATGTGACACTTCAAAGAGGTGCTTCTCTATAGGCAGTGGATAATATATACATATCATCGAGCCATATGATTGGCTTATGCACTCCTTCACAATCTATATAGCTCCCTTGTTGGGACGCCTGTACAAGGATGAGAAATCAGACACTTCTCACAGCACAGCTCTTTGCCCCCCTCTCTTCTCCAGTCTTGAAACAAAGAGGGGGTGGGTGGGCACTTGGAGAAGAAAAAGTTAACTCATTACAGTCCTAGAGATACAAAATATAGAATACAATTCACACATCTTTAACACTGCTCCTTACTGCATCTCACTGGCGCCCTATAGGTTATAAATATTTTTCGTGAGATAACCACCTTTTTGTGGCAAGACATTGTGGCTGTTTGCAGCAACCAGTAGGGGGAGCTAACTGCATACTGTTTATACAGTGTTTATACTGAGCTGAATAATAAGCCAGGATGTTGTCACCTCTCATACTTCCTCTGGACAGCTAGGAACGTGGATGGACACCTGTGGAGACACCTTCAGAGACACTTATGTCCTGGGGAACAAAGGATTGGGCATGTCAATAAATCTAGCATGCCCAAGCATTGCTTCCCCAACAGCAGAAGTTTGGGTACAGTCAGATGAGTGCGAGTATGAGGCAGCTCCCGTCCTGACTGCCCAGCACTGACACATAGCGTTATTCTGATTTATGATGCTATGTAACCTTTACAGTTCTGGAATGTATTGGATAACACTGACATAATGCTGTCAGTGTTATCCAATACATTCCAGAACTCTAAGGGTTACATAGCATCATATATCAATATGTGACCCTGTCAGTGCTGGGGAGGTCAGGACGGGAGCTGCCGCATGCTTACACTGCGAGTCCGATGCGTGGAACTCGCTTGTGTGAAAGGGGCCTATATCAGGAGCTACTTCACCTGCTAGTTGTCAGAGCTCCAAACATTCCTGAATTAAGCCAACAGGTTGTCAGGGGTGCGCCTCATACTATCAGGCAGCACTAGAGGAATCCATTCCCCTTCCTGTTCTCATCACCTTGTTTGCCCAAACTGGTGGAAAGTTTATTAAACTTTGCTTACGATTAAAGGGGTCGTCTCACTTTAGTAAGTGGCATTTATCATGTAGAGAAAGTTAATACCAGGCACTTACTAATGTATTGAGATTGTCCATATTGCTTCCTTTGCTGGCTGGATTCAGTTTTCCATCACATTATACACTGCTGGTTACAGACCACCCTGCAATCCATCAGTGGCGGTCGTGCTTGCACACTATAGGAAAAAGCATCAGCCCGTCTGGTGGCTGGGACTGTGGGAGCATGCATAGGCTAGTACTTTTTCCTATATTGTTCAAGCACGACCACCACTGATGGATTGCACGGTGGTCGTAACCATGGAAACGAGCAGTGTATAATGTGATGGGAAAATAAGTCCAACCAGCAAAGGAGGCAATATGGACAATCACATTACATTAGTAAATGCCTTGTATTAACTTTCTCTACATGATACATGCCACTTACTGAAGTGAGACAACCCCTTTAAGGCTCCATTCACACGTCCGCAATTCTGTTCCGCATTTTGCGGAACAGAATTGCGGACCCATTAATTTTTATGGGGCCGCACTATGTGCTGCCCGGATCTGGAATTGCGGATCCGCACTTCCGGGTTCGCAATTCCGTTCCCGAAAAAAAAATAGAACATGTCCTATTCTTGTCCGCAAACAGGCATATTCTATTAGTGCCAGCAATGTGCGGTCCGCAAAATGCGGAACGCACATTGCCGCTGTCCGTGTTTTGCGGATCCGTAAAACATGTTGCGGATGTGTGAATGGAGCCTAAGGAAAAAAAAATAAGAAAGAAAAAGAAAACGGGAGTAGAGCAGCCAGGATTGGACTTCACGGTTATCAAGATTCATGGAGGTTTTGTTGTTTCTGTCTCCTGTTTAGCTGAATAAAGCTTTTCAAGCGGAGGAGTCTCCCAGCGTCATATACTGTATCAGCATGCAGTGGTTTCGAGAGTGGGAAGCCTTTGTCAAAGGCAAAGACAATGGTAAGTGCCTGTGTCATTTTATCGGTGACCACAAGAGGGCAAACCTCCTGACCTTAGGGCATGAAGCCCCTTGTATGTGATCTCGCCTCCATGCTATGTGTCCATCCGACATACTCCTAAGAGTTGCATATATTTGGTATCCAGAAACCAAGGCAAGATTTAAGTTAGCCATTGGGCGGCAGAATCTTCCCTTAACCCCCTGTCAGCCATAGATGGAGATCCTTAAAGGGGCTTATCCCACGAAAAATATTCTACAGTTTTCAAACCAGCACCTGGATCTGAATACTTTTGTAATTGCGTGTAATTATTGAGCTATCCATTAAAATGTATCTGTATAGCGCCACCTGCTGTTGGCTTTTTTTTCTTATTTCTTTGTCCTGCTCACTGAGAAGGCCGCACATGCTCAGTTTTTATATGATGTCTGATTTTCATTTTTTCCATTAATCATGCGATAACCCTTTAAAGGGGTTATCCCATGAATAATATAAAAAATGAAAACCATACATAATCTAGTACATGATAACCTCTTTCTAACAAAGCTAGAACCAGCCCTGGACCTCACATGGATCCAGAGATCTCCCCATTCATTGTTCTGCTCGATTTGTTTCAAACTGGCAGCTCGGGGGCGTGTCCCTTCTCAGGGGGCGTGTCCTTTCTGCTGCATCTGGTGGCTGTTGAAGGATGGAACTGAGCAGGTGCTTCCATCTCAATGAGCAGGACAGAGAAATTAGAAAAAGAGCAAACAGCAGGTGGCGCTACACAGATACATTTTATCGAATAACTCAGCGGCTGTTCCAAATTTGTAGTTACATGCAATTACAAAAGTATTTAGATCCAGGTGCTGGTTTGAAAATTTCAAATATTTTTTTCGTGGGACAACCCCTTGAATATACCATAAGCCCCCTGCACTGGCGCCTTCCCAGTCCCATCAGTGAAGACACAGGGTTTCAAGTGTATTGCTGGCATGGTCTGTCCCGGTGCGCTGGTGCAGGCGTTGTAAAGCTCTTGAAGTTAATTGGGAACACATATAGACTACTAGTCTTCCAACTGAATATTTAAGGGGTATTCTCATCTGAGACAATGGGGGCATATCGCTAGGATATGCCCCCACCTCTGGGACCCGCACCTACATCGAGAACAGACCGGGGAAAGTGGTGGCTGGAGGACCCCAGGTTTTACCGGGTCCGGTCACCACCAATCGCTCTCCCCATAGTACTGAATGGGAGCGCACCGCACTTGTGCGCCCACCGCTCCCGTTCCCAGGAAATAGCTGAACCAGTGCCCATAGAAATGAATGGAGGGAGGCTGTGCATGCGCACAACTTTCAGGCCTCCGTTCTCAATGTAGGTGCAGGTCCCGCACCTATCAGACAATGGGGGCATATCCTAGCGATATGCCCCAATTGTCTGAGATGGGAATAACCCTTTAAAGGGGTTGTACAGAATTAGAAAAACATGGCTGCCTTCTTCCAGAAACAGCGCCACAACTGTCCGTGGGTTGTGTCTGGTATTGCAGCGAATGGGACCAAGCTGCAGTACCACACACAGCCTATAGACATGTGTGGCATTGTTTTTGAACCCCTTGAACCAATAGTCCTCCCTTTAGATAATTTTCCTCGGTTATCCCCTGTGTGATGGGGTAGCCACCGGCTTGGTGAACCCCTATGGTGTGCCCATCTTTTGGCAGCAGTCTTTGTTCATGTACGTCTATTTCTCTATTTTTTTTTTTTTAGACCCCCCAGGACCAATCGATAACAGTAAGGTGGCACTGACCAAGAGTGGAGGACACGTGCAGCCAAAACAGGGTATGAAGAGAAATCCTTGACCCCAACGCTAGTATTTGATTTGATTGGACCCCCTCTACCAATATATCAGTTATCACAGAGAGCATGTACAAAACCCAGCATATCCCTGCCTGAAAAGCCCATTAAAGGGGTCGGCTGCCCGAAATTGCTGATTGGTGGAGGCGCTGGTTGTCGGACCCCGACCAATCGTATATATGGATGACCTATCTTGAGGGTAGGTCATCAATATCTCAGTCCCGGTTCCTGGACTCCCCCACAGATAATGGTTGATTGCTGGGGGTAGCATCAGTGGGATACCCTGTGATTACTTTATTGTTAGCAGACCCCTATCTTGTCCATAGTGGAAACCCCTTTAAAATGGATACAGCAATCTGATTGGTTGCATGGTCACAGTTAGGTGTGCTCTCGGATTATTACAGCTCCATGTATTTCCTCTTCTGTACAGGTGCGGATTATGGGCAGATCTCTGAAGAGACCTGGAACTACCTCTTTAGCATATACGGAGGAGGCCCGGACATAGCGATTCGGCAAACCATTGCACCACCTCAGGAGCTGGAGCGTCTCCACGGAGAGCAGAAGATAGAAGCGGAAACTAGAGCGGGCTAGCAGTGACCGAGGTAATCAGCCTAAGGCCTCATGCACACGACCGTTCCGTTTTTTGCAGTCCGCAAAAAACGGAAGCCGCCCATGTGCCTTCCGCAATTTGCGGAACGGAATGGGCGGCCCATTGTAGAAATGCCTATTCTTGTCCGCAAAATGGACAAGAATAGGACATGCTATTTTTTTCTTGGGGGGGCCACGGAACAGAGCAACGGATGCAGACTTTTGCGGCCCCATTGAAGTGAATGGGTCCGCACCCGAGCCGCAAAAAGATGCGACCACAACAACGGTCGTGTGCATGAGGCCTTATACATATAGGATGGATTTTCTTTTTAATAATAAGCCCCCCCCCCCCCTCATTATATGTAAATACCTTTACTCTTAAAGGGGTTGCCTCATGATAGACACTGTTGGCATGTCACTGGGTGATCAAATATCGAAGGGTATCTTTCTGACTGACCTCATTAAAGGGGTATTCAGTTTTCATGAAACTGATGACTTCTCCTCAGGATAGGTCATAGATTTCAGATTGGTGGAGGTTCAACTCTTAAGGGCATCTGTCAGCAGTTTTGTACCCATGGCACTGGCTGACCTGTTACATGTGCGCTCGGCCGCTGAAGGCATCTGTGTTGGTCCCATGTTCATATGTGCCCACATTGCTGAGAAAAATTGTTTTAATATATGCAAATGAGCCTCTAGGAGCAACGGGGGCGCCGAGAGTCTGAAACTGATGACCTATCCTGAGGGTAGGTCCTCCATTTCATAATATTTCTGGGTGACCACACGTTGGCAGGTCTCATTATGACCAACCTCATTAAATAAGATCCTCATTGTGATGTTCTAGAGCAGGGATGGCCAACCTGCAGCTCTCCAGCTGTTGCAAAACTACAACTCCCAGCATGCCCAGACTGCCTACAGCAGGCATGCTCAACCTGCGGCCCTCCAGCTGTTGCAAAACGACAACTCCCAGCATTCCCGGGCAGCCTGGTGGGAGATGTAGTTTTGCAACAGCTGGAGAGGCGCAGGTTAGCCATCCCTGCTCTAGAGCTAGACTAGTGGCTGCAATTGCCTCGGGATGAAGAAAGCACTACCTGGTTCTATTGCAGGGATCGGCACCCTTCGGCACTACAGCTCCCAGCATGCAAACATGCTTAGCTGTTCTTTTAACTTCCATGGAAGTGAATGAACCATTCTTGGAGTTGAAGTTTGAGAATAGCTGGAGTGCCCGAGGTTGCTGATCCCTCTCAGCCACTTAGCTGCTTGAAAAATAAAGGGTTAAATTTCCATCCCTGTCAATCTGGAGGCAGGTGGGTGCTTCTCCTGCTGGTGAGACGAATCAATTCGCTGGTCTCTAGTGTAATGGTCCCCACCAGTATAACTATTAGTCCTCTTTCACACGGGCGTTGCGGGAAAATGTGCAGGTGCGTTGCGGGAACACCCGCGATTTTTCCGCGCGAGTGCAAAACATTGTAATGCGTTGTACACTCGCGTGAGAAAAATCACGCATGTTTCACAGAAGTTCGGGCTTGGGATCGGTGTTCTGTAGATTGTATTATTTCCTCTTATAAGATGGTTATAAGGGAAAATAATAGCATTCTGAATACAGAATGCAAAGTAAAATGGCGCTGGAGGGGTTAAATTTAAAAAAAAAAAAAAAATTTAACTCACCTAAAGTCCACTTGATAGCGCAGCCGGCATCTCCGTCTGTATTCTTTCTTCAGGACCTGGGTAAAGGACCTTTTGATGACGTCACTCCGGTCATCACATGATCCATCACCATGGTAAAAGATCATGTGACGTCATCAAATGTCCTGTTCCTGTAATTAATGCTCACCACAGGTCCTATTCAACAAAGGAGACAGAAGGAGATGCCGGGCCGCAATCAAGTGGACTAAGGTGAGTTAAAAAAAAAATTAACCCCTCCAGCGCTATTGTACTCTGCATTCTGTATTCAGAATGCTATTATTTTCCCTTATAACTATGTTATAAGGGAAAATAATAATGATCGGGTCTCTATCCCGATCGTCTCCTAGCAACCGTGCGTGAAAATCGCACCGCATCCGCACTTGCTTGATTTTCACGCAACCCCATTCATTTCTATGGGGCCTGCGTTACGTGAAAAACACACAAAGAGGAGCATGCTGCGATTTTCACGCAACGCACAAGTGATGCGTGAAAATCACCGCTCGTGTGCACAGCCCCATAGAAATGAATGGGTCGTTCAACTCACGCATCGCATCCGCGCGGAATACTCGCCCGTGTGAAAGGGGCCTTAGTGTCCCATACTGGTCTATCATCATGGCAGCGTCTCTTGAAATAAACCCCGTAACACTTTTTTTTTCCCCCATGCAGGCCCACTTGAATGTCGACCCCTAGTGGTAGCGTTGACTACTACGCCAGGTTACCGCACTTCTAGAAGCACTTTCGGATGAGCTGCGTGCACGGACACTGTGTTTTATCCTTAGCATCCTTGGGAACGCCGTATGTTGCAGATACTAAATCGCCTATGATGATGATAAAAAAAAAAAAAAAAGAAGCTATTTAAAACATATTAACTTCCCAGGTCGTTAGTTAACTAAATTATGGGTCAATGTAAGCTGACACTCACCGATGTAATAAGCTATGTATGCAGATCCTTAGGCTGGAGGCGCATGTCCTGCGCGGGTCCTGGAGGGGACGGCAGCGGTTTACAGCAGGGTGATGGAGTAGGCATAGCCTTGCCCTGCGGCTACTAGCGCTGCCCTGGAATAAACCATCATGTGCGCTCTCACCGCACAGAATGACAAATCGTTGTTTCTACGGGCAGCCGTGCCAGCCTGCCAGCACGGGTTCAATCAGCAGTCACAGCTGAAGGACGGTGCACTTTGCAGACCTGTTATGTAGGACAGCGGTGGTCTGCAACCTGGGGCATGCTGGGCATTGTAGTTTCACAGCGGCCAACAAGTTGCAGATGATGGGTGTGTAAGCAGCGGGGGGGGGGATTGGTGTAAAATAGGCCGTTGTTTCAGGCCCTGGCTCATTCCTTCTAGATGACGTAGTCTACCCTCCTGTAGCTTTATCAGATCTGCCTCTCCACACTGTGATGTGCATGCTGCTGTGTCCCAGTAATACCTGCTGTACAGAGACAGTATTACACAGCTTGGGCCGGGAGAAATACGAAATATAATAAATGGAAACCTAACAAAAATCAATCGCTGCTGTGGAAATTCATTCTTCAGGTTGACGAAACGTGAGTATAACACATACCGCAACATAATGATCGTCACCAGACGGCATGGGGCAGACTGTGTGATTTTATGGATTATTCGACATCTGCAAACAAGAATTTTAATAGTCCAGAAAGCTTTTCAGTGCTGGCCATGTCCCTCCATGCACCTCGGCTTTCACACAACAGGCATCAAGGTAAAGGGCATCTGTCAGCAGTTTTGTGCCTATGGAACTGGCTGACGTGTTGGCAGCTGAAGACATCTGTGTTGGTTTGAATATATGCCACGGGGGCGTTACCATTACACCTAGAGGCTGTGCTCTCTCTGCAGCTGCTACGACCCTTTGCACTTTGATTGACAGGAAGTGAAAACTTCATCATGTCTGGCCCTGTCAATCAAAGTGCGGCAGTTGCAGAGAGAGCAGAGCCTCTAGGTGTAATGGTAACGCCCCTGTTGCTCCTAGAGGCTCATTTGCATATATTAAAACATAATTTTTCTCAGCGATGCGGGCACATATGAACATGGGACCAACACAGATGACTTCAGCTGCCAAGTGCACATGCAACGGGTCAGCCAGTTTCATAGGTACAAAACTGCTGACAGATTCCCCCCCCCCCTTAATCAGCAGGATCAGCCCCACCAGCCCGTATGAATGGTTTCATGGAGTTGATCCTGCCGACAGGTGCTCTTTAAAGGGGTTCTGCGGGAATAACGAGCTTTTAGTAAATGCCTGCCTGTCTAAGAAGAAGATTCATACTTACCTGCTCCCTGCCTCTGCTGGGTTCACGTTCCGCTCCCCACACTGTTGACATCCCGAGCAGTAGGGTCATGGCTACGTGCTCCGCTGCAGTCAATGACTGGATTCGGGGGTGAGATGGCCACATGCAGCAAGTCACCACCGATTCCGGTCATAGGCTGAACTGGATGCAAACACTGCGGGGACCATAACATGGACACAGCAGAGGCAGAGCGGCAGGCAAGTATGAATCTTCTGCAAAAGGCAAGCTGTGCCCACTTGCTATAAACTCCTTATTCCTGGAGAACCCTCCTGTACTGTGTGAATGGACTGCTTATGAAGGCTACTGCCCGTCAGAGCACAGAGGTCCATTCATTCAGTACTACCTGCACAGCAGAGGTTTGGAGTATGCTTCCCATGGCTTCTTTCTTATAAGAGGATCAATCTGGATTAGGCTGGGTTCACACGGGCGAGTATTCCGCGCAGGTGCAATGCATGAGGTTGAACGCATTGCACCCGCACTGAATCCAGACCCATTCATTTCTATGGGGCTGTGCACATGAGCTGTGATTTTCACGCATCACTTATGCGTTGCATGAAAATCGCAGCATGCTCTATATTGTGCGTTTTCCACACAACGCAGGCCCCATAGAAGTGAATGGGGCTGCATGAAAATCGTGTGCGGATGCGGTGCGATTTTCACGCACGGTTGCTAGGAGACGATCAGGATGGAGACCCGATCATTATTATTTTCCCTTATAACATGGTTATAAGGGAAAATAATAGCATTCTGAATACAGAATGCATAGTACAATAGCGCTGGAGGGGTTAAAAAAATAAAAAATTTAACTCGCCTTAATCCACTTGCTCGCGCAGCCCGGCATCTCTTCTGTCTTCATCTTAGCTGTGCACAGGAAAAGGACCTGTGGTGACGTCACTCCGGTCATCACATGATCCATCACCATGGTAAAAGATCATGTGACGGACCATGTGATGACCGCAGTGATGTCACCACAGGTCCTTTTCCTGCACACAGCTAAGATGAAGACAGAAGAGATGGCGGCTGCGCGAGCAAGTGGATTAAGGAGAGTTAAATTTTTTATTTTTTTAACCCCTCCAGCCCTATTTTACTATGCATTCTGTATTCAGAATGCTATTATTTTCCCTTATAACCATGTTATAAGGGAAAATAATACAATCTACAGAACATCGATCCCAAGCCTGAACTTCTGTGAAGAAGTTCGGGTTTGGGTACCAAACATGCGCGATTTTTCTCACGCGCGTGCAAAACGCATTACAATGTTTTGCACTCGCGCGGAAAAATCGCCGCTGTTCCCGCAACGCCCGTGTGAATTCAGCTTTATAGTCTTAGTGAATCTGTTGCACAGATCACCCCATGGACCGCATGGTATAGAGCAGGAGGAGCTGAGCAGGTCAATGATTTAGTTTTATGGGAAAAGATTTGGTAAAACTTGTAAGTTAAATCTGAATCTACGTTTGGATTTAGGAGTCCAGTGGGCGGTCTTAATAGTGATAGACTCCACCCTCTGGACTCATAAGCCCAGATCGAGCAGAAAGTACTAAATCTTTTTTCCCACAAAGTTATATACCAGTTCACTCGGCCCCTCCTGCTCTATAACCTGCTGCCTGCAACTAAGGGCTCTTTCACACTTGCGTTCTTGTCTTCCGGCATAGAGTTCCGTCGTCGGGGCTCTATGCCGGAAGAATCCTGATCAGGATTATCCTAAGCATTCTGAATGGAGAGAAATCCGTTCAGGATGCATCAGGATGTCTTCAGTTCCGGAACGGAACGTTTTTTGGCCGGAGAAAATACCGCAGCATGCTGCGCTTTTTGCTCCGGCCAAAAATCCGGAACACTTGCCGCAAGGCCGGATCCGGAATTAATGCCCATTGAAAGGCATTGATCCGGATCCGGCCTTAAGCTAAACGTCGTTTCGGCGCATTGCCGGAGCCGACATTTAGCTTTTTCAGAGTGGTTACCATGGCTGCCGGGACGCTAAAGTCCTGGCAGCCATGGTAAAGTGTAGCGGGGAGCGGGGGAGCAGCGTACTTACCGTCCGTGCGGCTCCCCGGGCGCTCCAGAGTGACGTCAGGGCGCCCCACGCGCATGGATCACGTCATCCATGCGCATGGGGCGCTCTGACGTCATTCTGGAGCGCCCCGGGAGCCGCACGGACTGTAAGTATACCGCTCCCCCGCTCCTACTATGGCAACCAGGACTTTAATAGCGTCCTGGGTGCCATAGTAACACTGAACGCATTTGGAAGACGGTTCCGTCTTCAAATGCTTTCAGTACACTTGCGTTTTTCCGGATACGGCGGGCACCTCCGGCAACGGAAGTGCATGCCGGATCCCAACAACGCAAGTGTGAAAGAGGCCTAACACGGAATATAAAAGGTCTTAAAGACACACACGACACTGACTTACCTTAAATAATAAAAGGGTCAAATAATCATTTATTCAGGAGTATAAAAACAAAATAGCGCAGATCAGGAGCCCTGCTGCTTACCCGAGAATATCCTGGGACCTGCGGTTCCACCGCTGCGGGCTGGCATCAGGACGACTGATCTTGGCTTACAATATCCCAGCACAATTCAGAAAATACAAATAGTTTCTATCATCGCGAGCGAAGAATGTGCGAATATCATTGGGGCGATCGGGAGAACGCTGGATTTCATAACACTGCATAGTTTAAATAAGTGGCTAGACCTACAGGGGAATAGATTAGGGAACTGCATATACCACAATAGGACATCCACAGGAGCTACTCGGGGAATAGAGATTACATCCCTATGACTGCTCTTCCTGGCAGCCCCTGTATACTGTGAATGGAAAGAGGCAGTGATGATGAAGACAGGCGGCCATCTCTCTCCATTCCTCAGTGTATGCAGGTGCTGACCAACCTGAGGCAGCCGAGCGGAATGACCGAGGACTCGCATATAGACATGTGTCACCTTACACATTGGTGGCATATTGCTAGGATATGCCACCACGGTCAGATATGCCACCTATCTCTTGACCGTCGTCGCCCTTGAGTAAACAGAAAGAACACTGCGCATGCGTAGGATGCTCTCCATTCACTTCTGTGGAAGTTCTGAAAATAGCTGAGCAAATGCGATTGGCTATTTTCGGAAGTCCCATAGAAATGAGTGGAGAGCGCACTGTGCGACGGCGGCCACCTCTCCATTCAACTTATGGAAATGAACAGAGGACGGATGCGCCAATGCGTCCACTTTGGGGGCTCCTTTCTAGAGATAGGTGAGACCTGCACCTATCCGACACTGGTGGCGTACCATAGCTATATGCCACCAATACCTTAGACGAGACAGCCCCTTTAAGAGGCAGCCGTTTTAGAGTCTCATCCATTACGGCACTCCAGCTGTTGTGAAACTACAATACCCAGCATGCTCTATTTATTTCTATTAGAGTTCTAAGAAGAGCAGAGCAAGTATGCATGCTGGGAGTTGTAGTTTCACAACAGTTTGAGTGCTGCAGGTAGCCCACCCCTGCTAGGGCAATGTTCTCCAGCTGTTGGAAAACTACAACTCCCATCATGCCTGGTGGGAGTTGTGGTTTTGCGATAGCTAGAGACGGCTGCACTAGATGATCACAGCAATGTCCCTGCTAAGGCTCTTCTTCTATACGGACTATACTATTGTCTACATCTCTGCTTGCTTTCATTGAATCGGAACATCTCATTTACAGCCCAGACTGGATACAAATGTAGCAAACCCTCCGCTGTGATGTTGTAAAGCTCCCTGTATTGATTTAGCCTCACCACAATGGTCTTATTAATCATATATATTCATTCAGCGGGTTATTCTTATAGAAAATAATAGGAATGAAACTGGTTTTGTGTTTAGTACAAGCGAAACGATAAAAAGAAAAAGCTAAAATATTATATAATTTAGATAAAAATACATATCTTACATGTTAACTCACAGTGCTAGACCCATAGTGTAAAGCAGTATTCTGCAGGCTGTCGGGGCATGCTGGGAGTTGTAGTTTCCCAACAGCCGCAGATGTATTGTGTAGAGGGAATAATCGTGCCTCTCGCGCTGGTGCAGGGGGTTGTAGTGTAAAGTGCGTCACATCTTGCAAGTAGGATAAGTGTGCGGCGAGTAGACGCCATAGATAGTGGCAGCAAGAATAGTGCAGTATTTGGTCACCTATATATAGGACTACAGGCCTTAAAGGGGTTTTCCAGGAATATACATCGATGACCTATACTTATCCACGTGGCTGTAGGTTGTACTGCAGTACCAGATGCAGCCACATGTACAAAAGGCGCTGCTGTACCAGGATAATCATTGAAGGGGGCGTCTATCCTTCACCAATGCCACCTATCCCAAAGAAAGGTCATTAAAGGGGTTGTCTGACCCCTAATCAGGACCAGGGAAGACACCTAGTCACCGCCACTCTGTTCCAACATGAAGCCTCCCATCCCCCTACGGACCGGAAGTGTGACGTCCCATTCAAGGTCATGTGCGCCGCTGCGGCCGTTCACTGGTCTCGGTATGTGACAGCTGAGCCTCGGCGGCGTTGGGACTAGGTAAGTGTCGTTTGGGTCGGACAACCCCTTTAACCCGGGACAGTATATCATCCATCAGTCTCTGTATTGAGATGCCTGTATTGCAGGGATGCTCAACCTGCGGCCCTCCAGCTGTTCCAAAACTACAACTCCCAGTATGCCTGGACATCCTACAGTTACTAGGGCATGCTGGGAGTTGTAGTTTTGCAACAGCTGGAGGGCCGCAGGTGGATTGAGCATCCCTGCTATATTGGAATCAGTAGAAGCAGGCCATACATCGGGCTTACCCCGATATCTGCCATTGGGGGAGATTCGGGCACCCCCTTACATATCAGGTGGTTGGCTGGTCCTGCCATATTCATGGTCTGGCCTCTCAGACTGGCGGGTTCTCTCTATAGGGTGTATAGTGGGGGCAGCCAATAGCGTGATATTGCTTTTGATGCAGAAGCCTATGACCTCACTACATAGTAGCGTCACTAGTTCCCGGTGATACGTTAGACCACCCTCCCTATGGTCTAACTTTAGAGCAACGAGTGGGCTTTATTTTTCCCAAACAGCGCCACCCTTCTTCACAGGCTGTCTTTGGTATTGCAGCCTCTTTTTTTCCTTTCTTGAAGCTGCATTACCAGACAAGGGTGGCGCTGTGTATGGGGGGGAAAAGACCCAACACATGGAAGCGACTGTCATGGCGGAGTCTTTTTTTTTTTTTTTTTACTATTTGGCAAGTTCTATTATGAAGTAGTAGTCGTCTTTATGATCCATCGTCGTGAACTTCTGCTATTTTGTCAATGGATCTCAGCAGCTCAGCGACGAGGGTCAGCGCCTCTGCTCCGGACACCAGCTGCCTATGGTAAAAGCACGGCAGGTTACATGGGGACAGAACGAGGTGCGGACCCCAATTACCCGAACCCCCCCGCTTACTTGATGGAAGTCTGCGCTCCGCTCACGGCCTTGTGCAGGTTCTCCAGGGCTAAGCTGGCGTTCTGTTTCACCGCGTTCATCCCAGCCGTTTCCCCCCGCCGCAAGGCTTCATTCTCCGCCTTGTAGGTACTTAGCTGGATCTGAAGGACAGAAGTGTGACTGGCATTATGGCCGACATCTGGGGGTGACCGAGGCTAGGCTGCACTAGTATAATGGCAGTGGGCTCTAACTAGTGCAGAACTACCACTCCCAGCAGGCCCTTGCAGCCGACAGCTGTCAAGGCCTACTGAGAGTGGTAGTTTTGCAAAGGGTGTATGATGGGAAAGAGGTCCATATCAGCTAGTCTATGCTTCTAGAAGCCCACCCTTAGACCTGAGTAGAATGGTCTCAGTGAGACTTGTAGGTCTTGCTCAGCTGAATGTAATGATACCTTTCAAATAGGCCATTAAGTGCACTCAGGGCGGGCTCTGTGCACCCTTACACCGCCTGTATGCTCCGCCATCCCCTCCCTCTCCATCTTGACAGGACCAGGTTCCTGCATTGTCATCTCCTCGCCCTATCACTCAAGAAGTGGAGGAGGAGAAAGAGTGCACACAGCGGCTTGGTCCTAAAAGGCATTAACAGTGAATTTCCTGGTGACGCACTCCCTTTAAAAGGGGATTTCCACCCAAAATGTAGGAAATTGGACATTTATTAATTGGCTGACCATAGACGGTCACTCTGGATGCCCCCCCCCCCATACATACTCGACTTGTGTTCTTAATAGGGGAGAGGACGCTGACTGCAGAATCCCCCCACCTCTGGCGGCGGCCTCTCTCTCCCAGAACATAAGGATTGGGCAGCTGAACTCCAACATGCCCAACACTCCTCTCCCCCAACATCTGCTGTCAGACCGCCATACACACCAGACTGTCACCCAATCCCGCTGATGTTAGAGCATGGCGATTTAATGAAATAGCGGCCATTTAAGCTTGAAGGGGTATTCCACCTTGTAAAGTGATATCTAGGCTAGGCCATCACTTTATGATCAGTGTCTGGGAATCCCACCGATCCAGAGAATGAAGGGGAGACAACTCTCCTGTCCGGCTGCGTCCCCCTTTACTTCTCTTCCCCGACCAGAGGACTGCAGGATAGCCCCATTCAAAAACAAGAAGAGTACACAGTGCTACGGCAGCGCCACCGGTGGGGATCCCAGACGTCGGACGCTCCACAATCACAAAGTGATGGCTTTTCCTAGGAAAATATTGGATTCGTAAGCAAACGACTCGCAACTAATTGCAGAATTACGGCTCTTACCCACCTGGAGAAGAGTCACCTCCTGCTTGAGTTTCGTCACGTGGCTCTCGGCTTTGGCAGCTCTTTTCTACAACAGAAAAGCCGGTAATCAGGACGTAGAACGAAAATCCTTCTAAAATCAACAAACTCCAAGCGAGTGGGTGCTAGAAATACACTGCCTGACAACCAGTCCTGTACAGGCGGTTGTCAGGCAGCGCATCCCTACCAATCAATCCTATGGAGAACGTGGCCACCTGACCATTATACGCATATATCTCCTGGGGTGGCACTGACCGTCATCATCTGCAGGTTCGCCTCCACTTGCTGCACCATGGACTCCAGGTCTTGTGCCTCCTTCTGCTCCTCCAGGATTTTTTTTTCCAGTTTTCGCTCAAAATGTTTGACCCTAAAAATAATTAGAATCGTGTTCATACCGTCTATGCCAGGTATGATGACCACCCAAGCATCTGCAGTCCCAGGGGTTCATGGTGTTGGAGATTTCTCACCTACTAGAGTCCTGGAGATGAGACCCATCTGATTGGCAGGGGGTCCCACATCCCACACCCTGACCCGTTCAGGGTAGCTCCAGCACCAGAAAAAAACCAAAAAAAAACCCGCTGGACCTCTGTAGCTCTGGTTACCATCCATTTCAGTGGGAGCAGAGCTGCAGTAACCAATTCCGTCCATTACACAATGGGTGGAGCTGTGGAGTTACTGCTGATAGTCAAAGATGTGGGATGACGGAACCCCACCGATCTTCTGAGGGTCGGCCATCAGTAGTAATATCGTGGACAACCCCGTTTCTAATATGGATCCACATAGGGAATTGCATTTTAAGCAATTTCCTGCTGCAACATAATTCACTCAAATGACAAAGCAGGTCAGAGATGGGAAAATTAGATTTGCTTCCACTTCCGGGATGTGTTCATTTCAGCTTACGCAATAACGTTCCTGTGGGACCACCACTGACCCCGAGAACGAAAAGGCCCTTTACAGTGTTTCCTTGCACAGTGGTGCCACCTACTGTGTAGAGAACTGCAGCACAGCTCCATTCACTTCTTGCTAAGGCCCCTTTCAGACAAGCGAGTTCCACGCATCAGACTCTCAGCGCGAATATGCAGCAGCTCCCGTCCTGACCTCCCAGTACTGGCGGTAGCATAGCATTATATGGAATGTATTGCTGTCAGTGTTATCCAATACATTCCAGACCTCTAAGGGTTACATAGCCTCATAAATCAATATAATGCTATGTGACCCTGTCGGTGCTGGGAGGTCAGGACGGTAGCTGCCGCAGCGTGTCAATATAATGCTATGTGACCCTGTCGGTGCTGGGAGGTCAGGACGGTAGCTGCCGCAGCGTGTCAATATGATGCTATGTGACCCTGTCGGTGCTGGGAGGTCAGGACGGTAGCTGCCGCAGCGTGTCGATATGATGCTATGTGACCCTGTCGGTGCTGGGAGGTAAGGACGGAAGCTGCCGCATACTCATGCTGCGAGTCTGATGCTCGTCTGAAAGGGGCCTAAGGCAGCACTGTGTCCCCTTTATTCTCAGGGTTGTTGGGGTCCCAGAGAGTGATGACGTATACCCACCCGCTCTATGTTTTTGTCTCTTTTTCGGGCACCATCATCCGCTTTGTTTGATACAAGGGACTAAATGCTTTCAATAAGTGGGATCCCATCCTTTATGGGAAATCCAACATAAATGCCCGTGGTAGGAAGACCCCTTTATTATCACCAGAAGGTGGGAGGGAAATAAAGTCAATCAAACCTGCACCAATGATACTGACTTTTCCGACTGGGAGTCGTTCACTTTGTGCAGTTCTTGGATTTTTCTTCTCAGGCTGTTATTTTCTTCCAAGACCTGAAATACAAGCACAAAACGTCAAGAAAATAGTTCCGAAGGAGAAGTCTATCAACTTTCTAATATTCTTTCAGCATTTTTAAGATCTCTTCTTACTGTCAGTGAATGGAAATAGATCTGGCTAAAAACCTCCGCCGACCTAATCCTTCCCACAGCTTGGGGTTTGCTACAAAGAATTGGTTTTATTATTCGGGTGATCACAGTGAGGCAGATTTATGTGAAGTGTCACGGTATGTGCCTCGTACCTCCTCGTAGCTCATCTGCTTGCTCTGGAAGAGCGCGGTGTCAGCGGGGTTCTTCGCCGGCTCTGGATTGGTGTAACCATCGGCAGCAGGAGGGGGACCTCCTGGCAGACGCCATATCGGAAACTGATCGTCCCCTGAGATGTCGCTGTAGGCGGAAGACTCGTTATATATGCTGTCAGGAGATGTGCCGACATGCAGAGTCTGCTCTACCACCGATGGGTGATAGCTTCCGCTCCAGTCCTCCTCCTCCTCCTCCTCCTCATAGTCCTCTTCATCCAGGAGATCACTGTCCACAGTGGGGTCCTTAAAAAACGTTTCCTGGTACTTTGAGTTTGAGGAGAACTTGTCCCGGGATTCGGGGAGGACTGTGGTACCATGTTTAGTCTCCTAAGGAGAAGAGAGATTAATGGAAGGCTCTTGGTGCTGAAAGTGATATCACAGTGCAAATGTCAGTAAAGGACTCCTCAAAGAGAGTCAAAATTAAAGGGGTTCTCCAACTTATTTATACTGATGATACCCAGGACCCCTGCTGATCAGCTGTTTGAGGAGACCACGTAAGCGCAGCAGCCTCCTCACAGTTTTCCAAGCACAGCGCCGTCCATTGGATAGTGGCTATGCTTGGTATTGCAGTTGAATGGGACCGAGCTGCGCCTAGGCCATGTAACCGATGGACGCGAGGTCACTGGCCTAGGGCTGCAAGAGCAGTTCCGTTGTCTTGGCAAACAGATGATTAGCGGGGGTTGTTGGACCCCCCCCCCCCAAAGATCAGATACTGAAGACCTATTCATAAGATAGGTCATCGTTATAAGAAAAAAAATATTATATATATATACACACATTTTTACTGTAGGAGTAGTCACACGGAGGGGGGGGGAGCGGGGGGGATTTTTACTGTAGGTCCTCTTGATCGGTGGGGGTCTCAGGCGTAGGACCACCACCTATCTTATGGCATATCCCAGTGAAGGTCTACCAAAGTATAAGGTGGGAATACCCCATTAAGGACACGGGACACCGGTCGATTGTTGAGCCCCAGATAAAGCGAAGCTGAAACCAGAAAGTTTCTCGCAAGTTTTTTTTTTTTTTTTTTCTTTTACAGCTCTGATTCTGTAGTTTTACCAAAGCTGCAGCAAATGGTTCACAGTCCTCTGACCATACCAGAATACTGAAGAACGACAACATACTGGTACAACCCATCCCCAAATCTTTCGCCTACTGCACTGGACGAAACAAACTGGTGGAATCAAACATGAAACTTTGCAAAGAGATAACTCGTTGGGGGTGAGGGGGTTTGGGGGGGGGGTCGATTGACTACCTGGGCAACGGGACGCGCCCCGCCTATAGCGGTCTTGGAGGGAGGGATGGAACATGGGACGCAATCTCTGCCGACAGTGCTTCTTAGGGTCCATTCACATGACCGCATGAATGGGGTCCACACCCGTTTCTGAAATTTTTGCTCCATTTCGTGGCCCCACAAAAAATATAGAGCAGGTCCTATCCTTGTCCGCAGTTGTGAAAAAAAAAAAAGGCATTTCTATAATGGGCCGGCCGTTCCGTAAAGTGTTGAACGCACACGGTCGACATCCGTTTTTGTGGATCAGCAATTTGCGGACCACAAAACACGGCGGCCTTACGCGAAAGGTGTGGGCAAAAGCTAAATCAACATTGGGCCTTTCGGGTTTAACGGATATGACTCCCATCTGGGAGAATCCGTTTTGTTTTTTTTTTACCCGAGATCTTTCGCTTAGAGGGCGTCTGGCAATGGGAATGCAAAGGGTTATGGAAGCTCTGAAGATCCCCTAAAACCAGTTACAAGGCGAGTTTGCCTTCTCGTCGCTTCTATAACCTCCTACAGATAAGGCATGAGGAAGCTCAATCCCACACGTCCAGCCCTACATTGGACTTTGTGGCGGCCGCCGGGACGGTACAGGGTACTATTTCTAGCGTCTATCGATCAGGGAGAGTTTTTAACCCTTAAGATACCAGAGTGTTTTTTTTTCGTTTTCATTTTTCTTTCCCGTCTTCCTGAAGCCATAACTTTTTTATTTTTCCGTTCACATATCCGCATCGCCTCTTGGGGGCTGCAGTCTCTGTGCAGTATTAAAATGTATGGGCTCTGATGAGCCGAAGTCAGTTACTCGTTGGTAGTTGATTTTTAGAGTGGAAAACCCCTTTAAAACTTGGAACCGAATTCAGTGGTTTTCCACTCTAAAAATGGAAACTCGATGGCATAACGATCGCTCCTCCTCATACTGTTCATGTAACAGCAGTGGTCTATTCCGCTAGCGAGCAGGCAATAATCTGCCTGTCTAATACAGGCTTTATTTAGTGAGTGCCTTTGACTTAGAAAGGGATCCCGAGCAGGGGGACCGATCCCCTCCTCCGCCCTATGGCATCCATATCCTAGTAGGTTAGTTGGAATATGGTGGTTGTTGTAAGACAAACCTGTTACATTTTGTGCGGATCAGATAGGGGGGGGTTTCCCTTGACAGGGTGGTCTCAACCCCTGCACATACGCTCGGGGCCCCCTCTATAAGCCGGAACAAGCAGCTCCTGTTCAGATAAACTCTTGCAACACAAGGATGACTATTCATCCCCTGCAGTGATACCATCTATTTACCAGAAGTGTAGAGGCCGGACCCGGTCACCTCAGGGGCCACAATTTGAAAGGTGTTGTCTCATCTCTCAACCCCTTTCAAATTCACCAGCCTAATGTTACTCACAATGGAGAAATCCCCTTCTCCGTTCCTTCCCGTCGGCAAGATACTGGTTTTGCCTTTCACAAATTCTTTGAAAGAAAACGGGTTCCCTTCATCGGGATCATCTTCATCAGTATCTGCAAAACACAGGAGAAGACGCGTCACAGAAGACCCACAGCACATGACCAATGATAGACGGCCTCCCTTCCACCTTACTGTAGAGACCACCCTGTGGACGTCCTCCCTTCCATCTTATTGTAGAGACCACCCTGTGGACATCCCCACTCCCACCTTACTGTAGAGACTACCCTGTGGACGTCCTCCCTTCCATCTTATTGTGGAGACCACCCTGTGGTCGTTCTCCCTCCCACCTTACTGTAGAGACCGCTCGGTGGACAGCCTCCCTTCCACCTTACTGTAGAGACCGCCCTGTGGTCGTTCTCCCTTCCACCTTAATGTAGAGACCGCCGTGTGGTTGCCCCCTCAGCAGCTCGTTGACATGTGCATAAGAGACCGTATGGCATCAGTGTATCAGTACTGCCATCTTGGCTGAGAGATCACACATGACCCTAAGAGAAATCATGTGATCTCAGACCGGGTAGAGCTGGGGGTCTGCCATAGCGCCCACAAGCTTCTTGTTACTCCATGTCTAATGGAGGCCCCCAGGACATCCTGACTTCCTCTACAATACAGGAAAAGGTACTGATTAGTGACATGATGTCAGACTTGATACATTGTAACACTTGTGAACAATGTATCCATTTTTAATCACATTTGCCCAAAATTTAAAGGGACAGTCATCATTTTTAAGTCATAGCCACTGATTATATGGTCACGCTCACTCCATAACTCCCATAGTGAAGGGATCACTGCCAGGAGCATAGACTGGCACTCATATCCTCAGGGTTGACGTAGGAGGTGGGCACCAGGATCAGACCCAGCTGCTACCAAGAAATATGGCACTGGCTGATACTGCGGTGCCCACTAAATACTGTTGTGATGGCGGCTCGTCTACGGACAGGTGACCACAGCGCCAATCACTGGCCACAAGGGTGAGGTCTTGACGTTTGCGACGTCGCCAATGTGGGCACTATAGGCTACGACGTGCCCGAGGATCCCAAGTACCAGTGGTGCCAGGTAGGGGTTGGAGTAGGCCTTTAAGGTGGGCACACCAGGGGCAGCTCATGTCAGAGTGTGCCCCTCCCCAGCACCACCCTACACTCACCATCCTGGATGATCAGAGTCTTCCCCTTCTTCCCTGGGGGTTGCCTGGGGAACATGGCAGAGAGTAGCCCTGGCACCTCCGGCGGTCAGAGGGCACCGCACGGGCAGCAGCTCATAGTCCTCAGCCCGCCCCGGCATGCACCGTACAGCTGGAGCACCTGCAGGGGATGACACAACGGCAGGGGGCAGCAGAGAGTCACCGGGCGCACATGGAAGGGAGCCCCAGCCTCAGCTGACCGTTGGAAAGCTCCGCCCAGGAAGTGACGTCTGAGGCAGGACAGGAAGCAGGAAGTGAGCCGCTGTGACAGGTCCCGGGGAGGTCAGGGCTGAGAGTGTAAAGATGGCGGCGAACATGACGAGATGTCGAGCGTGGGTCGGGATACGGAGGTAAGTGGGGGTCGCAGAGGACACTTATCGTGACAGACAAGGGGACAGTGGCTTCTACGTGGAGGGAGGGGGCTGGAGTCACGTGGTGACATAATACTGTGCTGAGGGGGCTGCCCCCCAGCTTATATATCATACAGTGGCCAATAAGATGACAGCTGCCATCTGCAAAACTACAACTCCCAGTATGCTGTGCTGAAAGCTGAAGTTTTCCAACTATACAAGACCAGTTTATAGGAAAATTGCTTGAGTAGCTGTTCCCCAATGCCTGGACTGTAGGTGAATGTGGCCACCTACCCGGACTTCACTGTCGGACCCCTCCTGCTTTTGCTGTGTTTGTAGCTTGGATTTCAAAAACGATCCCCTTTTATGTTCCTAATTCTCAACGTTTGCAAAATCAGTGCTATATGTCAGTGAATGAAAGCATATCTGATTGCATCCAGAGGCTGGATCTAGTCCTGCTGACCCAGCTCTTTACCAGATACACGGTAACGACTCATTCATTGCACTCAATCAGGGCAGGATTTCAATAGCTGGATGTAAACGAGAGCCACGATTCCATCAGCTGACAGCCGGCAGAGCTATTGCAGTTGGGTGCTGTGATCAGAAGCTTAACTTATAGCCCCAATGCAAAATCAGTAACACGGCCTCCCACCTATCATGCTTTCTCGTAAGGGGAAGAAAGACTATAGGGGCCCCTTCACCAAGTCCTGGCTATAATCAGGACTCTGTATTTGGGATGGGGGAGTGGAGCATGCCCTGGGCACCTATAGCTTCTACATATAGGGGACCCCATGGACACCTCCTCCTATCACACGCACTGTACACCTCCTGAAGGAGACTTTAAAAAGTGGGTTTCTACTTTAATGCGCATAAAGACCAACCCGCGTATAATGAAGCATTCAGCAACCTTCCTATATACTTTGTGTTTCTGTTCCTCACCGTGTTCAAGATCTCTGCTTGCTGCCACTTTCTTGTTAAGAGTAGTGTTGAGCGAACTTGTGTTTTAAGTTCGGCGTCGGGTTATCGAAGAATCCCGATATGGATTCCGAATTCTGTTGTGGTCCGTGGTGGGGGAATCCATATCGGAAATCTTCGATAAACACAAGTTCGCTCAACACTAGTTCTCACCGCTGAGGGTTTGCTGCTTGTCTAGACAATCCTTTCTGAGCTAAACGTTTTTACCTGCACTGAAACATTGCAGCAAATTGCCAGCACAGTAGAGGATGCTGCCCTTAAACCCATGCGCTATATTCAGTTTAATCTGCTTTGTGTTCCAGGTTCGGGCTGCCTGCCTACAGGAGGTTCAGCAGCGGCACCACCTACCCCAGTATACCACTTACCGCTCCCTTACCCGGGGTGCCCAAGCCAGTGTTTGCAAGAGTGGACGGACAGGAGAAGTATGAGACTAAGGTCACCACCCTGGAGAACGGGTTGCGGGTGGCTTCTCAGAACAAATTTGGACAGTTCTGTACAGTTGGGCGTAAGTAGAACAACATTCTGGGCTAAACTTGTGTGTTATCCCTAGTGGAGGGGCGGGGGTTAACACACAGGAATGCAAGAAGACCAAGGAGAGAATGTGTCACGCTCCGCCCTCTCAAGCCCCGCACTAGGTATAACATACTCTCAATTTTGTCTGGAGTTTATTTTTAAGGGGGTATTCCGGTTATATTAAAGGGGTTTTCTCATCTCAGACAATGGGGGCATATCGCTAGGATATGCCCCCATTGTCTTATAGGTGCAGGTCCCACCGCTATCGACAACAGAGCCCCGAAAGTGAAGGAGAGCGCACTGCGCATGCGCATCCGCCCTGCATTAATTTCTATGGGGCCGTCGAAAATAGCCGAGCGCTGGCTCCGCTATTGCCGTCTGCCCCATAGAAATGAACGGGAGCATGGGCCGCACATTCACTTCTATGGGAGAGGCGGGGATTAGCGTTTGGTGGTGGACGGACATCGGGAAATCTGGGGTCCTCCAGCCACAGCGTTCCCCGCTCCGTTCTCGATTATAGGTACGGGTCCCACCGCTAGGACCTACACCTATCAGACAATGGGGGCATATCCTAGCGATATGCCTCCATTGTCTAAGATGGGCATACCCCTTTAAATCATCCACTAGCCCACTTTTAGATCAGTGGGAATCCTACCGCTGGGCCCCATGGAGCCCTCTGAGATGAACAGAGTGGCCGGTCAGGCATCCGCGTGACTGCTCCACTAATTACTATGGGAGTTTCAGGGATGGCAGAGTACAGCGTTTGGCTATCTCCGGAACTCCCGTAGAAATTAATGAGTTGTCCGCTTTCCACTTTTAGTGATTGATGACCTATCCTTATGATAGGTCATCAATATCAGATCGGCGGGAGTCCATCAGCTGTTTGAAGTGAAGGCAGCACTCATACCAGCTCTGCTTTCTCTGCTCTGTTTACCTGCTCCCCGCAGCAATTTACAAGTATGGCGTCCTCATTCACTTCTATGGGACGGCTCCGTCTATTCAAGTGGATAGGACTGAGTACGAGCGCTGCCTTTTCTTCAGACAGTTGATCAGCGGGGGTGCCGGGTGTCAGACCCCCGCCGATCTGATGCTGATGAGCTATCCTGAGGATAAGTCATCAATAGTAAAAAAGTGGACAACTCCTTTAATCCTATTCACTTGAATGGGACTGAGGTGCACAAAGTCTGTGTGACAGAATGGATGTGATGTCATACGACCCCTTCCAACAACTGATCAGTGAGGGTGCCAATCGTAAGCCCTCCACTAGTCAGATATTAGGATATGTCATCGCTAGTGATGGAATTGATTCATACTGGAAGTGGAGCGGCGCATGCACAGTCGGCTTCTGCGCTGCTCAGGTGGCAGCAGCAGATCCTTTGCACTTGCCCTGCTACTCGGGAGCAAAAGGGCAAGTGCATGATCAACAGGTCAGATGAGCGATCTCGCCCTGTCAATCAGCGGGGAGGGGGGTTGAACAGCAGGGCTAGCTCCTCTCTGCTTCATACAAATCAATTTGCTAATCTCTAGTCATCAATATTCAATTCCTGAAAGGCCCCTTTAATTGGCACCTTTTCCTGCCTCTACAGAAGTTTGGGGGCCACAGGCTTCACATCCCTGAGCCGTGATGGAGTGTCGGCTCTGAGCATGAAGTTTGTAGCTATTCGCAGCATACCCCATTTGCTATGGATTTTGTCTGATTGCAATGGGGGAAATCAACAGCTGAATCTTCATTAAAAACACAGTTATAATCTACATGAAAGTTTGGGTAACTTTGTCTCGCATTGTACTCCAGAGCTGCCTACATAGTTCTGCTGGTTGTCACTGGAAGCTGACAACATGCCTCTAAGGCCTCTTTTACACGAACGATGCGGATCAGGTCCGGATGCATTCAGTGCAACTGACACCATTTTGCAAGCAATTTCAGTCAGTGTTTTCCACGCGGGTGCAATCCGTTTTAGGCCTCAAGCACGCAACCATTCTGTTTTTTTGCGGTCTGCAAATTGCGGACACACAAAACACGGAAGCTGCCCGTGTGCCCTCCACAATTTGCGGAACAGAATAGGCGGCCCATTGTGGAAATGCCTATTCTTGTCCGCAAAACGTTGCGGGGCTACGGAACGAGCAACGGATGCGGAAAGCACACAGAGTGCTGTCCGCATCTTTTGCAGCCCCATTGAAGTGAATGGGTCCGCACCAGAGCCACAAAAACTGTGGCTCCGATGCGGACCAGAACAACGGTTGTGTGCATGAGGCCTTAATGTGTTTTTCGCGCGCGTGATAAAAAACGGAAGGTTTACAAACAACATCTCTTAGCAACCATCAGCGAAAAACGCATCGCACCCGCACTTGCTTCCGGATGTAATGCGCTTTTCACTGAAGCCCCATTCACTTCTATGGGGACAGGGCTGCGTGAAAAACGCTGAATATAGAACATGCTGCGTTTTTCACGCAACGCAGAACTGATTTGTGAAAAAAAACGCTCATGTACACAGACACATTGATATGAATGGGTCAGGATTCAGTGCGGGTGCTATACGTTCGCGTCACACATTGCACCCGCGTGGAAAACTCGCCCGTGTGAAAGGGGCCTAACAGTCAAGCTGTCCCTGTAATAGAGGAGGGGAGTGAGGCCGGCCATACACAAAGAAAGCGGCTGGCTGACAGGGTCGTCCCCGATACCTTTACAGACATGCTGGCTTGGCCGAGTATGCATGTGTTCTCAGTAGGGAAAGGAAGCCATTGCCAGACTTCTCTTATCAACCTGATAACAAAAGGATCGAGTGGTTAAATCCAGGCGCCCAGCCTTATCTGACCTGATACCTGAAGTCTGGGTAGAGTCAGGAGGACCCCATACAAGATGATGGTCGGCCAGTCCCGCCGGAGTCCACAGGTGCGACAGACGTGTATCTAATGTGTATGGTCCGCTTTAGCTTCTCTTACATCAGATTACTATTAAGTGTTCAGTAGAACGCAGATCACCAGAGCAAGCTTTACGCTGTCAGCAAGCAATCCTGGAGATTTCACCTCTGAAGCCTGCAGAATTATGAATGCAGCTCTGGAGTACAATACATGTGATGTATATAAAAAATAATTCCACTTTTTTATGTAGATTTATTCTATGTAATGTATAAAATGTTGCTGTAAGCCATGTAGGTGACAAGCTTGACAAGAGTGGGAAGGCTTCACTTGTAGGTAACCAGTATACATATATATTTTTGCTTTTTGACATATATCGAATTTATTTTTATTTTTATACAGTCCTCATCAATTCGGGCTCCAGACATGAAACCAAATACCTCAGCGGCATCTCTCACTTTCTGGAGAAGCTCGCCTTCTCTGTGAGTAGCACTTTTACTGTCAGGTCTCATATTTGAGTGCACATGTAGTTTCTTGTAAATGTGCGGTGTGTGTGATACGCTGTCTGTGTTCCCCCTGTAGTCTACAGCACGGTATGGCAGTAAGGATGAGATTCTCTTGACGCTAGAAAAACACGGCGGGATCTGTGATTGTCAGACCTCCAGGTAAGGCTAGGGTCTCCTCTGTGGTGTATTTTGTCAAGTGACTAGGACAGAGCTGCAGTTCCCAGCTTTGTCCTTGGGCTTAATCTGATATTGCAGCTTAAGGCTGTAGTATACCGCACGATGTGGCATTCCCTCGCGGCAATCGCCTGCTCGCTAGTGGAGTAGACCGCTGCCATTACATGCACAGATGTCCTCCGCAGCCTTCACTCGTCCCCTTGCTGTATAGTGATTTGCCAGCGGCAGGTCGTTATTAGACCGTTACGATCTGCCGCCTGCAAACAATAATTTTTTAACATATCAAAAGATTTGGATTGCCTGATGATCAAGCTCGTTCATTGGGCAATCTGCGGCAGTATTACATTACAAGATGATTGCTACCAGAATTCATGCGAACACTCGTTAGCGATTATCGGGCCCGAAAATTGGGCGGTGTAATACAGGCTTTAGCTCTTGAAGTGGGGGGGAAGAGAAGGGGTGCTTGGGCAGGAACATGACTTTGTGTATATTATCTCCTTGTTCCAGGGACACCACAATGTATGCCGTGTCGGCAGATGCTAAAGGCCTGGACAATGTGGTCTGCCTGTTGTCAGAAGTGGTTCTGCAGCCCCGGTTGTCAGGTAAAAATGTTTCTTCTGTTTACAGTTCATTGCGCCTTTCAAAGCTCTGCTTATTCTTTTTTGTACGGTGTTCACCTGTTGTCACCCTCCCCTTATATCCGTTTACACAGACCGGTGTTTCAGGCAATTATCAGAAGCAAACAGAATGTTCCCGATAATTACCTGATTGACATTGACATGCAGCGATCTTCTCTTCGCTGCAGCTATTGCTGGTCCCCGTGCAGTCTCATTGTTTTTGGGCAGCAGATCCCTGTTTACTCAGGCCGCTCTGCTCCACAGAAACGGTGAAAGACCTCTATTAACCTGTTTACACTGGCGTGAATACGTTGCAAATTTTGGGACAGGTAATGTGTGCTCCATAATTTGAGACATTTCAAGCTTCTTGACACTTTTTTCTGAAGGGACGGGGCTTTGCATGTCCCAGCAGATTTACTATAACTTGCACCAGAAACTGCGGACGTTATAGCTGAAGTACATGCCAGGAATCTGTCGCCCCAGCGTACAGGGGACAAGAGGGGCATATGGGAACACCAGTCTTGATAATTGTCCCTCACTGTTTTTTGGTGTCAGCCGAAAGACACCATCATCCACTGAATGAGCGTTTGCTTGTTCAGGGGGTGGTCGCCGGCACCTTTTACACAGGCCAGTTTTCGGGAATGAGCATTTCTATAAACGCTGATCCCCGATAATGGCCAGATTGTCAGTCCATGTACAAGGATGTTAGGGGAAATGCACCTCTTAAAGGGGTTTTCTGTGAGTTTAATAGTGATATCCCATCCCCAGGATACGCCATTGTTATCAAATCTGTGTGGGGGTCCAACTCTCGGCATGTCGATCAGCTGTTTGAAGGGCGTTGTGGGCATAGGACTGTCTCCCTGCATAGTAGTGACAGTACAGGGCCTAGCAGCTCGTCCCATTCAGGTGAACAGGAGGAAGCTGCGACGTTCTGCACGGCCTCTTTTAAGGAGGACTGTACAGGTAGATCGACTGATGTAAGCAACGAAGAGGATGAACGCACTCAACCCAAGCACTATGCAACCCACAATCACGCCATTCAACTGTTTAGGAGTAACTCTGGTACCAGTATTACACCGCCATTATGTAGTGGACACAGCCGGTTACTGCAGCTCCCATTACAGTGAATGGGAGTAGTGTGGCAGCAACCAATTTCATCCACCGCACATTGGCTGCTCTGTTGCAGTTGGCGAGAATGCCGGGTGTCGGAACCCCACTTGTCTGATATTGATGGCCTATGGTTACAACTATCCAGAAAAACCCTATAATGTAATATTATACTGCCCCAGAGGTTGAACCAGGACAGGGGTGCAACCACTAATACACACCTGATGCCAATCTCCAATGCAGAAATTGTAGCTATGTAATATGCGTCTTTCTTGTAATCTGTAGTCATGGAGACACATGGTCTGCATTGGAGCTGTATACACCTGGAGATTTTCAACTAAGATCTCACGCAGCAGCAACAAAATTATTGCAAACTTTTTCATGACCCCTCCAATATTCTTGTGTACTTTGGAGCAGGGCATGGGTGGCGCTCCGATCAGTTTTATAAAGTGATTCTGGTAATAGTTATGTCTAGAATTCGCCGCTCTTTAACCCTTTCACTGACAAGGACATGAGTTAAAGACGGGGTCGTTTGTCGGCCAATCGGGTCTTTTATGCAGCTGGATGAGGGACGAATGATCGTAGTGATGCATCGGCCACTGTAAGGCCTCATTCACAGTAACCAAATTGAAGTCTGGGGCTAGTCACATGGCCGTCGTGTGAATATACCCTAAAGCCAATCCACTGATCGACTCATGACCGGCTCGATCGGAGGTCATTATTGCCCCTGCAGTGTAAAGTACTGGATATAGATATCAAATATTCTCTCTCCCAGAAGGGTCGTTAGGAGTTCATAAGATGCTATAGGAAAATGACTGTAACCAGATCAAAGTGGACGCCTCGCCGCAACACTTGGGGTTGTAGTGGGGTAACCGATACCAGGGGCCACTGCTGACAAGAGTTCCTCTGTTGCAGATGAAGAGCTGGAGATGACCCGTATGGCTGTCCGCTTTGAATTGGAGGACCTGAACATGAGGCCGGATCCGGAGCCGTTGCTGACGGAGATGATCCATGCAGTAAGTGGCACTGACGATCTATACCACACGCTACGTTGCTGCTTCCTCTATTTTGCAGCAATTCATTCTGGGTATTTACAGGACCTAATGGAAAGGAGATCCTGAGCTTTATTTGAGACTTTCACACTATACTGGTAAGGGATGTCTATTAAAGCCACACTCGCATCTTCTTCTAGGAGATCCGACAGGCCGTTTCGGCACATCCTCTACTTCACCATTTGCTGTAATGAGGTCCGGCTGTGATCAGGCCAACGTCCGGCATAAATGCTGGGTTTCGTCCGGACAAAAACCGTTGCCAGCATGTGTGCCAGATCAGGCAGGCGGATCTCCAAAATGGAGATTTGAATGCGGCCTAAAGCGCTTGACCAGGATTGGAACAATAATTATTTTTTTTGCCAGAACCAGTGCCTCCGTGGGGCCGATTATGGTATTGCAGCTCAGCCAGATTCAACTGAATGCAGATGAGCTGCAATTCAGACACAGACTGCAGACGATGTGGCGCTGTTTCTGGAATATACATTATTTATTTATTTTTTCCTTATTTTGGACAACCATTAAGAGTTGAAGATTGACTGACTGAATTTTTTTTTTGTCTTCAGGCCGCTTTCCGGGGTAACACAGTGGCCTCCCCAGATCTGCCCCGTGGAGACCTTTGATTAAGATTGATTAAGAATACACTACACTCTTATATGCACAACTACTACACCCCAGACAGGAAGGTCCTGGCGGGTGTGGGGATGAACATGACAGCTGCTGGAGTGCTCTATGAGTACCTGCAGGATGAGAAAGCCCGGGGAGTCGGGGAAGCCGCGGAGCATCGCAGGTCCATTGGCTCAGTAACAGGAGGGATAGTCAAGGTAACATTGAGTTATGGGGTGAAATTATGTCTATGGAGGAGCAGCTATTCAGCCATTATAGGTTTCATGAAGGCAACACCTATCCGTATGTCTTATTATGGTAGAGCATGGAGCTGCTGACAAAGTGGCTCCTACTGTGGCTGGCTCAGTTCTCATGAATTACATGGCGCCCAATGTTGGACATGTAATACTGAGTTTCACCTGTAGTGGCTGCTATTTGGCTATTCGGTTTTTGGGTGGGTTAGGAAAACAGAATATAACGGAATTCGTAGACGGAATGCAAAATGGAAGCCTTTAAGAGGCTTTCCGTTTTGATCCATCATAATATATCCAAGCGTAACGGATCCGTCTGGTTTCCGTTATTGCAGGACGCAAACAAAGTCCTGCATAACTGAAACCCAGATGGATCTGTTATGCTTGGCCATAGACTTCTGTTATCACGGATCAAAACGGAATGCCTCTTAAAGGCTTTTGCATTCCGTCTACGAATTCCGTTATATTCTGTTTTCCTAACCCACCCAAAAACCGAATAGCCAAATAGCAGCCACTACAGGTGAAATCAGTATTACATGTCCAACATTGGGCGCCATGTAATTCATGAGAACTGAGCCAGCCACAGTAGGAGCCACTTTGTCAGCAGCTCCATGCTCTACCATAATAAGACATACGGATAGGTGTTGCCTTCATGAAACCTATATTGGCTGAATAGCTGCTCCTCATAGACATAATTTCACCCAATAACTCAATGTTTACCTTGACTATCCCTCCTGTGTACTGAGCAATGGACCTGTCGATGCTCCTCGGCTCCCCGACTCCCACACGGGCTTCACATCCTGCAGGTACTTCTTAGAGCACTCAGCAGCTGGTCATGTTCAATCCCACACCGCCAGGACCCATCCTGTCTGGGTGTAGTAGTAGTTGTGCATATAAGAGTGTAGTGTATTCTTATCAATCTTATCAATGTTCTCCACGGGGCAGAATCTGGGGAGGCCCACTGTGTTACCCCGGAAAGCGGCCTGAAGACAAAAAAAAAAGTCAGTCAGTCATTCTTCAACTCTTAAAGGTTGTCCAAAATAAGGAAAAAATAAATAAATAATGTATATTCCAGAAACAGCGCCACATCTGTCCTGCAGTCTGTGTCTGATATTGCAGCTCATCTGCCATTCAGTTGAATCTGGCTGAGCTGCAATACCATAATCGGCCCACGGAGGCACTGGTTCTGGCAAAAAAATAATTATTGTTCCAATCCTGGACAAGCGCTTTAGGCCGCATTCAAATCTCCATTTTGGAGATCCGCCTGCCTGATCTGGCACACATGCTGGCAACGGTTTTTTGTCCGGACCGAAACCCAGCATTTATGCCGGACGTTGGCCTGATCACAGCCGGACCCTCATTACAGCAAATGGTGAAGTAGAGGATGTGCCGAAACGGCCTGTCGGATCTCCTAGTAGAAGATGCGAGTGTGGCTTTTAATAGACATCCCTTACCAGTATAGTGTGAAAGTCTCAAATAAAGCTCAGGATCTCCTTTCCATTAGGTCCTGTAAATACCCAGAATGAATTGCTGCAAAATAGAGGAAGCAGCAACGTTACGTGTGGTATAGATCGTCAGTGCCACTTACTGCATGGATCATCTCCGTCAGCAACGGCTCCGGATCCGGCCTCATGTTCAGGTCCTCCAATTCAAAGCGGACAGCCATACGGGTCATCTCCAGCTCTTCATCTGCAACAGAGGAACTCTTGTCAGCAGTGGCCCCTGGTATCGGTTACCCCACTACAACCCCAAGTGTTGCGGCGAGGCGTCCACTTTGATGTGGTTACAGTCATTTTCCTATAGCATCTTATGAACTCCTAACGACCCTTCTGGGAGAGAGAATATTTGATATCTATATCCAGTACTTTACACTGCAGGGGCAATAATGACCTCCGATCGAGCCGGTCATGAGTCGATCAGTGGATTGGCTTTAGGGTATATTCACACGACGGCCATGTGACTAGCCCCAGACTTCAATTTGGTTACTGTGAATGAGGCCTTACAGTGGCCGATGCATCACTACGATCATTCGTCCCTCATCCAGCTGCATAAAAGACCCGATTGGCCGACAAACGACCCGTCTTTAACTCATGTCCTTGTCAGTGAAAGGGTTAAAGAGCGGCGAATTCTAGACATAACTTACCAGAATCACTTTATAAAACTGATCGGAGCGCCACCCATGCCCTGCTCCAAAGTACACAAGAATATTGGAGGGGTCATGAAAAAGTTTGCAATAATTTTGTTGCTGCTGCGTGAGATCTTAGTTGAAAATCTCCAGGTGTATACAGCTCCAATGCAGACCATGTGTCTCCATGACTACAGATTACAAGAAAGACGCATATTACATAGCTACAATTTCTGCATTGGAGATTGGCATCAGGTGTGTATTAGTGGTTGCACCCCTGTCCTGGTTCAACCTCTGGGGCAGTATAATATTACATTATAGGGTTTTTCTGGGATAGTTGTAACCATAGGCCATCAATATCAGACAAGTGGGGTTCCGACACCCGGCATTCTCGCCAACTGCAACAGAGCAGCCAATGTGCGGTGGATGAAATTGGTTGCTGCCACACTACTCCCATTCACTGTAATGGGAGCTGCAGTAACCGGCTGTGTCCACTACATAATGGCGGTGTAATACTGGTACCAGAGTTACTCCTAAACAGTTGAATGGCGTGATTGTGGGTTGCATAGTGCTTGGGTTGAGTGCTTCATCCTCTTCGTTGCTTACATCAGTCGATCTACCTGTACAGTCTCCTTAAAAGAGGCCGTGCAGAACGTCGCAGCTTCCTCCTGTTCACCTGAATGGGACGAGCTGCTAGGCCCTGTACTGTCACTACTATGCAGGGAGACAGTCCTATGCCCACAACGCCCTTCAAACAGCTGATCGACATGCCGAGAGTTGGACCCCCACACAGATTTGATAACAATGGCGTATCCTGGGGATGGGATATCACTATTAAACTCACAGAAAACCCCTTTAAGAGGTGCATTTCCCCTAACATCCTTGTACATGGACTGACAATCTGGCCAATTATCGGGGATCAGCGTTTATAGAAATGCTCATTCCCGAAAACTGGCCTGTGTAAAAGGTGCCGGCGACCACCCCCTGAACAAGCAAACGCTCATTCAGTGGATGATGGTGTCTTTCGGCTGACACCAAAAAACAGTGAGGGACAATTATCAAGACTGGTGTTCCCATATGCCCCTCTTGGTCCCCTGTACGCTGGGGCGACAGATTCCTGGCATGTACTTCAGCTATAACGTCCGCAGTTTCTGGTGCAAGTTATAGTAAATCTGCTGGGACATGCAAAGCCCCGTCCCTTCAGAAAAAAGTGTCAAGAAGCTTGAAATGTCTCAAATTATGGAGCACACATTACCTGTCCCAAAATTTGCAACGTATTCACGCCAGTGTAAACAGGTTAATAGAGGTCTTTCACCGTTTCTGTGGAGCAGAGCGGCCTGAGTAAACAGGGATCTGCTGCCCAAAAACAATGAGACTGCACGGGGACCAGCAATAGCTGCAGCGAAGAGAAGATCGCTGCATGTCAATGTCAATCAGGTAATTATCGGGAACATTCTGTTTGCTTCTGATAATTGCCTGAAACACCGGTCTGTGTAAACGGATTATAAGGGGAGGGTGACAACAGGTGAACACCGTACAAAAAAGAATAAGCAGAGCTTTGAAAGGCGCAATGAACTGTAAACAGAAGAAACATTTTTACCTGACAACCGGGGCTGCAGAACCACTTCTGACAACAGGCTGACCACATTGTCCAGGCCTTTAGCATCTGCCGACACGGCATACATTGTGGTGTCCCTGGAACAAGGAGATAATATACACAAGTCATGTTCCTGCCCAAGCACCCCTTCTCTTCCCCCCCACTTCAAGAGCTAAAGCCTGTATTACACCGCCCAATTTTCGGGCCCGATAATCGCTAACGAGTGTTCGCATGAATTCTGGTAGCAATCATCTTGTAATGTAATACTGCCGCAGATTGCCCAATGAACGAGCTTGATCATCAGGCAATCCAAATCTTTTGATATGTTAAAAAATTATTGTTTGCAGGCGGCAGATCGTACGGTCTAATAACGACCTGCCGCTGGCAAATCACTATACAGCATGGGGACGAGTGAAGGCTGCGGAGGACATCTGTGCATGTAATGGCAGCGGTCTACTCCACTAGCGAGCAGGCGATTGCCGCGAGGGAATGCCACATCGTGCGGTATACTACAGCCTTAAGCTGCAATATCAGATTAAGCCCAAGGACAAAGCTGGGAACTGCAGCTCTGTCCTAGTCACTTGACAAAATACACCACAGAGGAGACCCTAGCCTTACCTGGAGGTCTGACAATCACAGATCCCGCCGTGTTTTTCTAGCGTCAAGAGAATCTCATCCTTACTGCCATACCGTGCTGTAGACTACAGGGGGAACACAGACAGCGTATCACACACACCGCACATTTACAAGAAACTACATGTGCACTCAAATATGAGACCTGACAGTAAAAGTGCTACTCACAGAGAAGGCGAGCTTCTCCAGAAAGTGAGAGATGCCGCTGAGGTATTTGGTTTCATGTCTGGAGCCCGAATTGATGAGGACTGTAAAAAATAAAATAAATTCGATATATGTCAAAAAGCAAAAATATATATGTATACTGGTTACCTACAAGTGAAGCCTTCCCACTCTTGTCAAGCTTGTCACCTACATGGCTTACAGCAACATTTTATACATTACATAGAATAAATCTACATAAAAAAGTGGAATTATTTTTTATATACATCACATGTATTGTACTCCAGAGCTGCATTCATAATTCTGCAGGCTTCAGAGGTGAAATCTCCCAGGATTGCTTGCTGACAGCGTAAAGCTTGCTCTGGTGATCTGCGTTCTACTGAACACTTTATAGTAATCTGATGTAAGAGAAGCTAAAGCGGACCATACACATTAGATACACGTCTGTCGCACCTGTGGACTCCGGCGGGACTGGCCGACCATCTTCTTTGTATGGGGTCCTCCTGACTCTACCCAGACTTCAGGTATCAGGTCAGATAAGGCTGGGCGCCTGGATTTAACCACTCGATCCTTTTGTTATCAGGTTGATAAGAGAAGTCTGGCAATGGCTTCCTTTCCCTACTGAGAACACATGCATACTCGGCCAAGCCAGCATGTCTGTAAAGGTATCGGGGACGACCCTGTCAGCCAGCAGCTTTCTTTTGTGTATGGCCGGCCTCACTCCCCTCCTCTATTACAGGGACAGCTTGACTGTTAGGCCCCTTTCACACGGGCGAGTTTTCCACGCGGGTGCAATGTGTGTGACGCGAACGTATAGCACCCGCACTGAATCCTGACCCATTCATTCTCAATGTGTCTGTGTACATGAGCGTTTTTTTTTCACAAATCAGTTCTGCGTTGCGGAAAAAACGCAGCATGTTCTATATTCAGCGTTTTTCACGCAGCCCTGTCCCCATATAGAAGTGAATGGGGCTTCAGTGAAAAGCGCATTACATTCCGGAAGCAAGTGCGGGTGCGATGCGTTTTTTTCGCTGATGGTTGCTAAGAGATGTTGTTTGTAAACCTTCCGTTTTATCACGCGCGCGAAAAAACACATTAAGGCCTCATGCACACAACCGTTGTTCTGGTCCGCATCGGAGCCACAGTTTTTGTGGCTCTGGGTGCGGACCCATTCACTTCAATGGGGCTGCAAAAGATGCGGACAGCACTCTGTGTGCTTTCCGCATCCGTTGCTCGTTCCGTAGCCCCGCAAACTTTTGCGGACAAGAATAGGCATTTCCACAATGGGCCGCCTATTCTGTTCGCCAAATTGTGGAGGGCACACGGGCAGCTTCCGTGTTTTGTGTGTCCGCATATTTGCAGACCGCAAAAAAACAGAATGGTTGCGTGCTTGAGGCCTAAAACGGATTGCACCCGCGTGGAAAACACTGACTGAAATTGCTTGCAAAATGGTGTCAGTTGCACTGAATGCATCCGGACT